>NC_073258.2:38219924-38522954 GCF_029289425.2 Pan paniscus | reverse complement strand
CATATTTGCTCATTCTCTTTCTGTCTCTCCTTCTCTCCCTCTGTATTTATTTGTTTCCAAGTAAATTACAGACATCATGATATTTCACTCCTAAATATTCCAGCTTGCATCTCCCCAAAAGAAAAAAAGATGAGGGGGTATTCTCCCACCTAAAACACAATAATTTCATCACACCTTGAAAAATTAATAATTCTCTAATATCACTGAATGCTTGGTCTACATTCAAATGTTCCCAGTCATTTTCCAATTCTCTCTTAGGGTCTTCCTGCTCCATTGCATTTGAATTGCTCTTTCATTGGCCCAAGGGCTCTGTAAGGAATGGAAGGTGTCCCCTCTGCTCTCCTCTCCCAGCACGCAGCTCAGGGCAGCCCCTCCGTATGTTTATTAAAAGAAAGGACAACCCCCCGACCCCCCATGCCCCACTTCCTCCAGCTGGGAAGGGTCCTCGGCCCCCTACACACACACTGACCCATCATGGCATAGCATCCCTTCTGTAGTTCAAGTCAGAAACCTGAAAGACATTCTAGACCAACCCCTCCCTCAGGTGGCTGCCACTGTCTCCAGCTTAACCCCTCCCCATTCCCATGATCTCAGCCAGGGCTTCGGTTCTGCCCTTCATCTTCCCTCACCCCTCTCCCTGAGCCTTGACACCTCTGATGCTCAAGTGTGTCCCCGTCCTGCCTCAGAGTTCCCTCTAAAAGACAAACCCACTCTGGTCACAACTCTGCTTCAGACCCTTCTGTGGCCCTCCCAGGGCCCAACCTGCCTACCAAGTTCCAATCTGGCAGCTCCTCCACCTTCTTCCTCCTCCCTCTTGTGACCCCTGCCCTCCCTTGACCCCGGCCTGTGCTTGAGCAGTTTAAAACCATCCATAGATCTCCAAGCACACCATGCTTTTCCATGCCTCCACGCCCTCTCCCTGAACCGCCCGCTTCCAGTGCTTTACCTTTCTCTGAGAACTGGAGAGAAGCTCAGACATCATTTTTCCCAGGGCCCATTCAATGACCTGCCCTTTCCTGGCAGAGAGCCCACAAAAGTCTTGGGCACAATAAATGCTTGTTAAATAATTGCTGAGTGGGTGAACAGAAATATCATCCTCCCCTTCCTCACTGGACGGAGACAGCTGCAGCTCCAGCCCATCCCAGGCCTGTGCCCTGGGCCCCAACTTCAGCCCGGCCCAGCCCAGCCCAGCTCTGCACGGCTGCCAGATGAACCTGACACAGCCTTGGCAGGCAGCCTCTGAACCACTGCCAGGCCCATATGTAGCTTTCCCTTTCCTAAGGAAGAATGGGCAATGACAGGCTTGGGCTTCTTTACTTGTAAAGAAAATAATTAAAAATCTAAACAAAAAAGAGGATCTTTTTTTCTTTTAAATAGCTTCATATTCGGAAGTCATCTTTAGGTTAAGTACCTCCCGGGAGCTAGAAGGTGAGATGATATGGCCCCTTCTGCCTTCAATAAAATTCTCAGAATGCAATATTGCTGATATAGTTTGAATGTTTGTCTCCTCTAAATCTCATGTTGAAATGCGATTGCCAGCATTGGAGGTGTGGTCTAGTGGGACATGCTTGGGTCACGGGGGCAGATCTTTCATGAATGACTTGGTGCTGCCCTGGTGATAATGGAGTGAGTTCTTACCCTGTAAGTTCACAAGAAAGTTGGTCATTTAAAAAGAGCCTGGCACTCTCTTGCACCCTTTCTCACCATGTGACATGCTCCCCCCTCACCTTCTGCCATGAGTAAAACTCCCTGAGGCCTCACAAAAAGCTGAGCAGATGCAAGTGCCATGCTTGTACAGCCTGCAGAAACGTGAGCCAAATAAACCTCTTTTCTTTAAAAATTACCCAGTCTCAGGTATTCCTTTACAGCAACACAAAACAGACTAACAGAATTGCTTTTATGCATTTCTACAAAAAAAAAAAAAAGATATTTCACTTGTACTTCATTATTCTGCTGATTAAATTATAGTGGGGCAGGGATGGAGGACTTTCAAGCAGTCAAAGACTTTCCTGGGTACACAGAGCTCATCTCACAACATACTTAAGAAAGCTCCTGATGCCCCTGTCACTCCTGTTGCCAGCCCCTGCATCACAAGTGGTGCAAGCAGCGATGAAGTGTTTGTTGTTGTTGTTGTTGTTTACCTTTATAGTTTTCTGCTAAGAAGAAAACATTTTAGCAGCACAGACCAAACTCCAGTAGGTAAAAGCTCTAAGAAGCCTGGATGATGAAGGCCCAGAGAAGTAAATAATGAAGTGGGTTAAAGCTTGAATCTCTACTCCCCTCCCCGCCACTCGCTGAATAATCTCTTTTGGGTGAATTCGTTAACCTTTCTGAGCTCCAGATTCCTCTTCCATATGTAGAAGAACTCCTAGGGTTCTTTATGAAAACTAAATGAGATGCTATTTGTGTAGCAGGATGTAAAAATGACTATGGTCTCAGTTCGGGTATTGCCAAGGACAAAAGACATGTTTCAAAGTGAGCTGTGACACTGAGGCCACCATGCAGGGCTGACAAAAGAAGTGGCACGAAACTGGTTTCCCTCTTAACTGACCATCTTCAGCCCACAAAGAAGGCTGGGTGAGAAGAACAGTTGGTGGTGTAGAGGAGGAATTTTGGAGAAAGCAATAGGAGCACTCCAAGTCCCAATTGCCCACTACCCACCCTCCAAGATTGGCCTCCAAGATGCTGTGTCCCTGGAGGTTGACTGTCACTGAGGGCTGATGTCTGAATCATGTCTGTGAATCCCAAAATACAAGAGAGATGGAGTGATCAGCTGGAGTGGAGAGAACGTGGTAGCTTTGGATTTCCTGGGATAATGAAACTTGAGCATTTTCCATAAGCCAGAGATGTACCGTGGCCAACCTGTGGCATGTGTAGATCCTTCTGACAAGGACCACCAGGAGGAATGGAAATTTACCTTCAGAGAAAAGCTGACAGCACTTGTTGTGGCCTCAACTATCCTCCCAAAATTTATATGATGAAGCCCTAACCCCCAGGACCTCAGAATGTGACTGCATTTAGAAGCAGGACCTTTAAAAAATGTGATTAAGTTAAAATGAACCCCTTAGGATAGGCCTTAATCCTCTCTGACTGGTGTCCTTATAAGAAGAGGACATTTGCACATGCCAAGAGACACCAGGAATGCACACACAGAGGAAAGACCATGTGAGAACTCAGTGAGAAGGTGGCCATCCACAAGCTAAGGACAGAGACCTCAGGAGAAAACAAACCTTCCAACACCTTGATCTTGGACTTTTAACCTCCAGAACTGGGAGAAAATTAAGTTCTGTTGTTTAAGCCTGGGGCCCCCAACTCCCGGGCCATGGACCAGTACTGGTCTGTGGTCTGTTAGGAACCAGGCCACACAGCAGGGACAGAGAGAGCACGAAGCTTCATCCATATTTACAGCTGCTCCCAATCATTCACATTACCACCTGAGCTCCACCTCCTGTCAGATCAGCAGCAGCATTAGATTCTCATAGGAGCACAAACCCTATTGTGAACTGCGCATGTGAGGGGTCTAGTTTGCATGCTCCTTATGAGAATCTAATGCCTGATGATCTGTCACTGGTTCCCATCACCCCCATATGGGACTGTCTAATTGGAGGAAAACAAGTTTAGGGCTCCCACTGATTCTACACTGTGGTGAATTGTGTAATTATTTCATTATATATTACAATGTAATAATAATATAAATAAGGTTCTCAATAAATGTAATGCACTTGAATCATCCTGAAACCATCCCTACCCTGGTCTGTGGAAAAAAGTGTCATCTACAAAACTGGTCTCTGGTACCAAAAAAATTGGGGACTGCTGGTTTAAGCCCCTCAGTCTGTGATATTTTGTCATGGCAGTCCCAGCAAACTAATACGGCACTGCTTAGATGCCAGGGAACTAAGGAAGGAGTCTTATTAGGCAACCAGCTTCAAGGGACCAGCAACTCAGAGATCCCCAAAGATGAGAAATAATGGTGCTCTCTGAAGTATCCACAAGATTGTGCCTAGAGAGAAAGAACTAGGTTTACACACCCACCAGAACCTGCCAGTGAAATGCCAGCTTGCCACAGCATTAACCAAGTACGGACTTCCAGCTCCTTTCCTGCCTCTTCTCTTTTCCCCTTCCCCCTGCCAGGAGTCAGAATCATCAGTAAGCCAGAGGAGAGAAGGATGGAAGCTTAACGTGGGAAATGAGAAGCCAACCACAGACCCCCTTTCCAAGCTGCAGGCCCCACAGGAGGAGGGAGAAAAATCTCCACTGGGAACCAAATTCAAAGATCTGGCTGATTCCCTGGGACTGGACATCCCAATTGCTGAATGAGGCTGTGCTGGAACTAAAAGCGACTAAAGAACTTTTGATTCCTGAAGGGGGCCCATAAGAGTTGTGGACCTACCTTAATTTTCATCCCAGGGCAAGGGAAGAGGGAGGACCCGCTGAAAAAAATTAGGGACAATGATAGGCAAAAATAAAGTTTGCTTCCATAATATACCATGAGTCCTGTGTATTTGACATATGTTCTCTTACATATGAGGCAACTTAGCCTGGTCTCTGGCCAAAAAAGAGATACCACTCATTGAGCAATTCTTACCCTTTCAAATTCCTTCACTGTCATCATTGAGCAATTCCATCTTCTTCAAGCAAGACAAAAGCTGATGCCAATAGAAAAATCATTTAAAATAAACAAACGAAAAAATTCCTTAAGCTGTCAACTTGGGTGCAGATGTTCTATGAAGCCAGAAACTGAATGTCACCCTCTATACACCATGACCTAGAGAAGCAGAATAACTCCAGACCAGCAGGGCTGGGCGGGTCTAAGATTCCCATAATACTTAAGAGAAAACTGAATTCAAATCCAGGCTCTGCCATTTAACAACTGTGTGACCCCGGGTGAATGACTTAAATTATCCGTACTTCAATTTCCTCATCCATAAAATAGAGATCATAAAGTATCTATCTGATGAAATAGCTGCAAAACAGTTAGAATGCTGCCTGGCACAGGGCAAAGGACTCACAATACACATAGCTATCATCATATATCATTGCCTCTCAAAGTGAAATATTGTGATGACCTTGGTTTATTAGCAGGATGTTGTAAAAAAAAATGCTTTACAAGGGGCATGATGATGAAAAGCGCAGATTCTAGAACCCAACTCCCTGGGTTTGAAAGAAGCAAGAATCTGAGGCATGTTGTATAAGGGTTTGCTATCATTACTATTCATTCAATGAGAGACATACAGTAATAGGTATACATATGCAATACATAGAGAAAGAGCTTAGTACTAGCAGCTATTATTAAGGCAACAGCCACCTCAATAAATCTACATGGGCCATGAAGACCCTGGTCACCCAGAGATATCAGAGGCACTGAACAGGGCCAGACAGACAGAGGGTATTTTCCTAACTGGGAGGCTGCTGAACTTGACCTCTGTTGCTTTTCATTATTTATTTAACAGCAGATGGTGGCTCTCAAGAAAATCGGATGTCTTGAAGCCAGAAACCCATCCTCCTTGGGCTGGATACTCAGCCATCCCCTGCAACCCCACCCCCTAGCCCCAAGCTCTCATTGTCTCTCTTGTGTTACCTGGTCTGGTTTCTTCTTCCAGGGCAGGTCCCACCTTGCTGGGGAGAGGTGAATGATCATGGCCTTCCAGCCTCCCGAGAAGGGGATGTTCCAATGGGCCCAGAGCTCTCTGGGCCTGGCTTGCCACTCACTGACCTGGGGCCTGAAGACTGACAGAAAAGCAGGCAGAAAATATAAAAAGCTGATACCCCCTGCAGGAAATCATTGTTTAGCCCATTCCAGACTAAAAAAACAAGTGCAACATTGGAGAAAGGAGGGTAAAGTGTCATTTGGGGCCATTGTTACAGCGGCTGCTCTGTGTGGTGGGGAAACAAAGCAGGCCTGTGTATGTGAGGACAATGCTGTTGTGTTACTAGCTGCTTCTGTGTTACTCCTGGGGACAGGAGGATGAGAAACGAGGCCACAGTGTCTTCCCTGGTGGACTTCACTCATCATAGTAGCCAGGCCAATCAGAGCTGGGAGAGGAATTTTGGACATTTAGCCCATGGCATTATGTAATAAGGGTCAGGGGACGTGCCTTCAGGTGTGACCACCTGCCTCTTTGTTAGTCTTCTATACATGAGAGATCACAAATGTCCCTCTCCTTTTCTCTTACTTGCTTTCAGAAACTTACCCCAAGTTAGAGCTGAAAAGAATGAGACATATCATTTCTCTAAACACAAATGTCATCCACTTCAATGCCTAACTTTTGTGATGGGACATCTGGCTGGGACTAAACCCCAGCCATGCAGCACGTTAGCAGCAGTTGGCAAGACTAGATGAATATTATAAAGCTTGCACCCACTGAACCCCCATAATGAACCAGACACTAGGTCATGAGCAACCTTGCAAAATGACCTCATTCGCTCCTGACTTCAAATTCTGACTCTGCAACTATTCCCCATGGACTGTGAGCAAGTGTTTTCTCTGGGTGTTAGTTTTCCCATCTGTAAACCGGGATTATGATTGGGTTCCTAGGAGGATTAAATGAATTAATATATGCAAAACTCTTAGAACAGTGGCTGGCCCATAAAAGTGATCAAGAACCACAAATCACAAATTAGATGCCCACATTACACCTGAAACTTGCTTGTACTCATGAGGAGATGGTATGGGGATGGCTGGAAAGCCAGGATCCCAAGTGTCTGTATTTAGCCCTGTTACCTACTATGGCCTAAGTTCACCCTGTTAGGTACCTGAAGGAATTGGGCACTAATAAATATTCTCAAGTATGAGACAGGTGACAAATGTGTGGAGAGGGCCCACTGTGATGCAACAGTGTGTGGCGGGAACTGTGGGGATTTGAAAGCTCACACCAGTCTTCAGAGGGCAGCCAGGGCTCAGCCTCAGCCAAATACTGCAATGCAGAAAGGTGGAAACAGCATGGTTGGGCCTGCACATTTTTAAAGAAAAGCCAGAAGGCTGGATTTTTTATGTCGAGTTTTCCAATTTTGAAACACTGTGGACCAAACACAACATTGTTAATGCAATGTGAGCCCTAGATCATGCAGTTTGTAATGCCTGATCTGGAAATTTCCAGATTTCCAGCATTTCCAAGCCAGTGCAACCCTGCTGACACTCAGAGCTTTTGTCCCTAACTTGCGCTATGGTCTGAGTGTATGCGTCCCCCACAAATTCATATGCTGAAATCTTCACCCCCAGGTGATGGTATTTGGAGGTGGGACCTATGGGGGGTGATTAGGTCATGAGTGTGGAGCCCTCATGAATGGGATTAGTGCCCTTATAAAGAGGCCCAAGAGAGCTCCCTTGCCCACAGCCACCATTTGAGGACACAGTGAGAAGACACCATCTATGAACCAGGAAACTGTCCTCATCAAACATAGAATCTGCCAATGCCTTGGTCTTGGACTTCCCAGCCTCCAGAACTATGAGCAACACATTTCTGTTGTTGATAAGCCACCCAGTTTATGGTATTTTGTTATATTAGCCCATATGGACTAAGACGACTGGTGAGCTGATCAGGCCACGTCAAAGCCACAAAGGGGGCATAAAGTCAAAAAGATTGATCAGCCCTTTCCCCCTGCAACCCACCCTCATCTCTGGACTGAGACAAAGGTGAGGAAAAGGGAAACTAGGGAAATAACAGGAGGGTGGCAAGGGCTCTCCTTAAAGGACTACAGGACCCTTGGCCTAATCCACCCCCTGCAGGCATTCCTCTGACAAAGAAGGCAGCCAGGACTTAGTAGTGAAACCAAAGGGGAGAATAGGAGTTTATTTAAGCTTCCATAACCTTCATCAGTTACCTCAAATGAACCAAAGTAGCGTAAGTGACAAAATGTGTTTGCTATGCAAATGCAACTTAAAAACAAGACTGCTCACAATGAGATACCACTTCATACCCGCTAAGATTGCTATAATCAAAAAGACAGAACCAGTTACAAAATGTGTTTGATATACCAATGCAACTTCAAAACAAGACGGCTCACAATGAGATACTACTTCATACCCACTAGGATCACTATAATCAAAAAGGCAGAGCCAGATGCAGTGGCTCCCATCTGTAATCCCAGCTACTCAGAAGGCTGAGGCAGGAGGATCGTTTGAGGCCAGGAGTTTGAGACCAGCCTGAGCAACATAGCAAACATATGTTTTAGAGACAAAACATATTTTTTGTCTCTAAAAAAAATAAAATCAAATTAGCTGGGTATGGTTTTGCATGCTTGTAGTCCCAGCTACTCAGGAGGCTGAAGTGGGAAGATCAGTTGAGCCCAGGAGTTTGAGGCTACAGTGAGCCATGATTACACCACTGTACTCCAGCCTGGGTAAAAGAGCAGAGACCCCCATCTCTCTCTCTCTCTTTTTTTTAAACAAATGTTGGTGCAGATGTGGAGAAATTGAAACCCTTATACATTGCTTCTAGGGACTGTAAAATGGTGCAGTCACTTTGGAAAATGGTCTTACACTTCCTCAAAAGGTTAAACACAGAGTAATCATATGGCCCAGAAACTCCACTATTCCACTCTTCAGTGTATACTCCAAGAGAAATGAAACATATGTTCACACAAAAACTTTGTACATGATTGCTCATGGCAGCATTACTAACAACAGCTAAAAAGTAGAAACAACTCAAATGTCTACAACTGATGAATGAACAAACTATGGTATATCTGTACAAAAAAATATTATTCAGCAAAAAACGAATGAAGTACCGATACAGGCTATAACATGAACGAACCTTGAAGAAGTTTCTCCTCTTATGCTAAGTAGAGGAAACGAGTACAAAACATATGATATGTGGTCTTTTGTACTTGTTTCCTTTACTTAGTATAAGAGGAGAAACAGTATCATATGATCCAATTCATGGGAAATGTCCAGAAGGAAAACCATAGAGACAGAAAGTAGATTAGCGATTGCCTAGGGCTGGGTGTGATGGGGAGAATTGGGGGCAGAGGTGGGTGTTGATAGCTAAAGGATATGCTGTTTCTTTTGGGGATGATGAACATGTTCTAAAATTAATTGTGGTGATAGTTGGACAACTCTGTGAGTATACTAAAATCCATCGAATTTTACACTTCAAATGGATAAATTGTATGGTATGTGAATGTTAATTCTATTTCAATAAAGCTACTATAAAAAAACCCTCAATACTAAGATTGCTGCCCTTAATCATTTTCTACTAATAAATTCTGTGTCCATATCCCTTGTTTCATATCTGCCCCACTGGAGAAATCAGGGCAAGTGTTCCAAAAGGCTGGTTTCCCCCAAGGCTCAGGGCTCAAATTCGGGTGACTAACTGGCCAGGTTTGTCCAGAACTGTCCCAGCGCTAGCCCTGAAAGTCCTGCATCCCAGGAAATCCCTCATCCCTGGGAAAACTGGGATGGCCAGTCCCCCTCGTGCAAACCCTTGCCCACAACAGGGGAAAGCTCTGCCCTTTAGCGTTGCCAATGACTAGAACTGAGAATCCACATAAGCAATCCGTCCCCTTTTGAGGTATAAGTCATCCTTGAGCTCCCCCTAATGGCCAAAAGGTATTTTTATTATTGTTCCCATTTTATGGATGATGAAATTGAGGTTCCAAGAGGGGAAGTAATTTGCTAACAGTACACAGGAGTCGGAAACTGAACATAGGTCTTTTTCCCAAGCCCAAGGTAGCCCTTCCACTCACTCATTATATTGTTTCTCACCACCACCAGATTGATTGTCCAGGAACACTCTCAGATTGTTCTTGCTGCCTGAGGAAGGTAGTCAGACATGCAAAGAGAAGAAACACAAATTTACAGCTGTGGGACAACAAGGAGACATGTACAGCTTGGCGGTTAACAGTGCAGAATCTGGAGCCAGACTGGCCATATTTGAATCTGGGCTTTGCCACTACTTAGCTGTGTGACCTCAGACTACTTAATCTGCCTATGTCTGTTTCTCCATATGTAAAATGGAAATAATACAGTGTGTGTGCTTATATATGTATATGTACTTACATGTGTGTGTACATATGTGTGTGTGTGTATATACATATGTATATATATATAATATCATAGGATAGGAATGGGAAGTAAATAAATCAGTAAATGTAAGGGCTTAGAACAGAGCCGGGCACATAACAAGTTTATTAAATAAATGAAAGTCAGCACTGATTCCTATATTCAGAATTGGAAAGAAATTAGATTTGGCCTAATGAAAACCAGGCAATGGAACCAAATCATAGAAATGAACTCCGACATTCTGTTTTGTTCCCACCCATGAAAATGTTTATGGTTTAGAAATTGCTGGACATTCTGCAGACCACAGACAAACCTTTACATGCAACATGGCATTGGCAATCTGGGCAGCCCTACCAAAATGGGATGACATGGTGCCATTCATATCATACCAGCCCGCGAGAGTAAGGAGAGCTGGGAATCCTCCCACTGAAGCAGCTCCTGTCGCTCAGCTCTGCTCTCTGAACTAGATGGGTGTGATGAACACCATTTTACAGAGGTGGAAACTGAGGCCCAGAGAAGTTCAAGAATTTGTACACGGAAAAGTTAATAATGTGTAGAATTAGGATTCCAACTCAGGTTGAATTCTAAAACCCCTATGCTTTGCTGCCACCATGCATTAGTTACTATTGCTGTATAACAAATTACTTCAAAGCTTCATAGCTTAAAACAACAAACATTTATAATCTTAATAGTGTTTGAAGGCCAGAAATTCAGGCGTGGCTTCGCTGGGTGGTGCTGGCTCAGAATCTCTCATGAGGTTGCAGTTAAGCTGTTGGCCAAGACTCCTGCCTTCTTAAGGCTCTACTGGGCCTAGACAATCTGCTTCTCAGGTCAGTAATGAAGTTGTTGGCCAGATGCTTCAGTTCCTTGTCACCTAGGCCTCTCTGTAGGACTGTTTACAATATGGCAGTTTGCTTTCCCCAGAGCAAAGGATTCAAGTGAAAGAGAGCAGGGCACATGAGAGAGCACCCAAGCCAGGAGACAGGAACTTCAGTCTTTTTGTTAGTTTTTTGGTGCAGTCTTGTATAACCTAATCTCAGAAGTGATATGCCATTCACACCCACCATTTGCTATTGGTCATGCATACCAATCCTGGTACATGGTGGGAGGTGTCTACACTAGGTTGTGAACACCAGGAGGCTGGGATCATTGAGGGCCATCTTGAAGGCTGGTGACCACACTCCTCATTACTCTAAAGTAAGACAAGAAGGCACAATCCTGCAAATACCAAGGCAATATCCTCAAATAAGTCACAAAATTTCATCTTAGTCTAATCACTTTTTTGGGTGGTTGTTTATTTAACAAATATTCAATTAACCCAAGACAATGGGCCCAGCCCTATAGATACAGGCAGGAGTTAAACCTAGAACCTACATTGAGTTATAACAGAAACCAGGAATCAGGCCATGAGGGTTCATGGAAAAGAGAGGCCAAGAAAGAGAGCTAGAATCAGGACCCTGTGACAAAATGGTTCTAAAATCTTCTAATCCAGGAATGGGTTCCTCCTTAGACAATTTGATTTTTGTTTTCCTGGGCCTTGACAACATCCCCACAGAAAATGGAGTGGGGGAAGGGGAAGGGGGAGGAGAGGAGACAAAGGAACGAATGTCCTTAGCAGCTTACCAATTTCTGGAATTTCACAAATGGGCATTCTTTCTTAAGCTCGAATATATCAGAACCCATTTTTTGAGCTGGAATTTGCTTAAAAAAAAGTGGAGGGTAGGAAAAGAAAAGAGCCACCCAAATACTAAAGGTAGATAAAGGAAATGTCTGTTTTGATGTACGGTCTCTGAGAACAGGGCAAATCAGAGTCCAGTACTGCCAGTGCAAAATCACTCTTTACAATTATATTCATTATAATTACCTTTTTGAATAAATGAACTAAATCATTTCCATTAACCTCCTCCCCCATCTTACCCCCGTATAACAAGAACCTAGCTAGGTAGTAGCTTTCATTCCATTCCTCTCTTGTCCCCTCTCCCAAACACTTCCTCACCTGCTCTTGGAATCAGATCTTCTCTATGACTATGGGAAAGTTACTAAAAACCCTAAATGATTATTTCCCAATCTGGATAATACTAATAATACCAGCTCCAACCTACTACATAGGCTGAAAAACTATATACGCAGAAGTAATTTTACATTCAAGACAGGATGTGTGCATGTACGTGTGTCAATTCCAAGAAGCCCGATATGCACAGCCTCGTTTTCATTCCAAACACTGGTACGCCGATCACTCCTGAACAACTACGTTTCCAAGGCGCCTGCCAAGCTTGCAGGTGCATTCCCCAAGTGCGCCAGCCCACCCACATGGGTCAAGGGAAAACCTGTTTCCCTGACTTGGTAAGTAGACAAGTCAAGCCAATTTCCTCCCCGAGTAAACCATCCTCCGCCCTGGTCCCCCTAGTCCTTTGGTTCTAGAGTCTCGGGGTTTAGTCATCCAGCCGCCGCGTCCGTCTTGATCCGCGCTCACTGCCGCAGCACCACAACCGAAACGCCTTCCCCCACTCTGAAGGACTACAGCCCCCGGCAGGCCCCGCGACAACAGCGAAAGCCACGTGACCTCGCTTCGCTGGATGCCACGGTCATGTGATTTCGGGAAGATGGCTGCCCTGACAGCGGAGCATTTTGCAGCACTCCAGAACCTGCTCAAGGTAAGTCGAAGGGGTGGGGACAGCGTGAGGTGGCCCTTTGTCTCCGAGACTTTAGACGGAGCAGGAATTGGGAACAAATTGACCCTGGTTTGGAGCCACAACTCTGCTGCTTGTTCTCTGTGTGATCCCAGGCAAATCGTTGCGTCTTTCTGAGCTTTTAAAAAGTAAGAACAAAATATCGTTTTGACAGGAACGTAAGATAAAAAATAAAATAAAATAATGGGCATGAAGGCGCAGTACAACCTCCTGCTATTAGTCTTTGGGATTGGTTTTCGGTATTGGTGCATTGAAGTGGTAATTGCTAGACCCACGTTGTCAGTTCCCCATTTCATCCCGTAGCCCCTCCTGCATTGCACAATTAAGAAATTATCTCCTACTGCGTCCGCCCAGCCCTCCGAATGACCTGTGCGTTCAATGTTCCCTTGAGGTCCAGATTTTCCCTACTCTCTTTGACCTGTGAAAGGGGCAGGACACACTCCTGATAATCATTTGAAAAGTTGTGAGGTTGAAAGGGACCTACTTCATAGGGCTTTGTAAAGCTCAAATGAAGTATTATTATTATTTGAGACGGAGTCTAGCTCTGTTGTCCAGGCTGGAGAGCAGTGGCGCAATCTCGGCTCACTGCAACCTCCACCCCCCGAGTTCAAGCAATTCTATGCCTCAGCCTCCCGAGTAGCTGGGATTACAGGCGCCCGCCACCAAGCCTGGCAAATTTATGTATTTTTAGTAGAGACGGGGTTTCAACATCTTGGCCAGGCTGGTCTTGAACTCCTGACCGCGTGATCCACTCGCCTCCGCCTTCCAAAGTGTTGGGATTACAGGCGTGAGCCACCGCGCCTGGCCGGAATTATTTAACTTATGATTTGCCCTGTAGGAGAAAGGGCAGCTTTATTTTCCTTCGTAGAACTTGTCGCTAGCTATTTGCCCGTTGTCCGTCTGTCTCATAAGAATGTAAGATCCATCAGGGACCTTTCCTTTCTTCCTCTCTCTTTTTTTTTTTTTTTTTAAACACCAGGTGAAGAGGGTTGAGTTACTCTCCTCAATTTATGGCACATCATCATCATCGGTCCATGTAATAGTCTCTGTTTTGTTTTACTTATTTATTTTTTAATTGCCTTCTCAGTGTTCATTAGCATTCTCCACTCCTAAGGGGATCTACTCTTTTGTTCACAAGTGTTAATGCCCAACAAGTAGAACAATAATACCTGGCACACAGCACGTGCTCAGTAAATAGCTGTTAAATGAATTAATAAATGAAGTAACAGAGCTGGGACTGGCAATCTAGGGCTCTCAGCTCCCAACCCAGTGCCTTTTCACCTTCATTTTGGCTGCTCTGTACCTACCCCCGCCCCCATACCTGTTGGTCTTATGCACTCTTTTCTTTTAAAAACTTTAAAAGATTAATGTGTAGTATACATACAGAAAAGTGCATAAACCATACATTTACAGTTAAATGATTTATTACACACCAATGTAACCACCACCAAAGTCAAAAAATGAAATGTTACCAGTACCCCAGAAGTCCCCCTTTCGCCCCTTCTTTGCTTCCTCACTTTCTTCCCCAACGGTAACCTCTATGTTTGCTTCTGATACAATTCATTTAATATTGTCCATGTTTGAACTTAACATAAATGGAATAATACAGCATATACTTTTTTTTTATGCCTGGCTTCTTTTGCTCACCATTATGTAGCAGTAGTTCATTGATTTTCATTGCTACTGTCCTATGTACTTTCTTTTCTTTTTTAAAAAAAATACTTAGACTTTTTATTATGAGATAATTATAAATCCATATGTAGTTGTAAGAAATAATATAGAGAGATCCCATTTATCCTTTACTCAGTTTCCCTCAGTTCTGCAGGATTCTGCGGAACTATACATAATATAGTATATATACTATTATGTATAGTATGTACATAGTATATAGTATACATACTATATGATATACATAGTATATAGTACACATACTATATGATATACATAGTATATAGTACACATACTATATGATATACATAGTATATAGTACACATACTATATGATATAGTATATAGTACACATACTATATGATATAGTATATAGTACACATACTATATGATATAGTATATAGTACACATACTATATGATATAGTATATAGTACACATACTATATGATATAGTATATAGTACACATACTATATGATATAGTATATAGTACACATACTATATGATATAGTATATAGTACACATACTATATGATATAGTATATAGTACACATACTATATGATATAGTATATAGTACACATACTATATGATATAGTATATAGTACACATACTATATGATATAGTATATAGTACACATACTATATGATATAGTATATAGTACACATACTATATGATATAGTATATAGTACACATACTATATGATATAGTATATAGTACACATACTATATGATATAGTATATAGTACACATACTATATGATATAGTATATAGTACACATACTATATGATATAGTATATAGTACACATACTATATGATATAGTATATATACACATACTATATGATATAGTATATATACACATACTATATGATATAGTATATATACACATACTATATGATATAGTATATAGTACACATACTATATGATATAGTATATAGTACACATACTATATGATATAGTATATAGTACACATACTATATGATATAGTATATAGTACACATACTATATGATATAGTATATAGTACACATACTATATGATATAGTATATAGTACACATACTATATGATATAGTATATAGTACACATACTATATGATATAGTATATAGTACACATACTATATGATATAGTATATAGTACACATACTATATGATATAGTATATAGTACACATACTATATGATATAGTATATAGTACACATACTATATGATATAGTATATAGTACACATACTATATGATATAGTATATAGTACACATACTATATGATATAGTATATAGTACACATACTATATGATATAGTATATAGTACACATACTATATGATATAGTATATAGTACACATACTATATGATATAGTATATAGTACACATACTATATGATATAGTATATAGTACACATACTATATGATATAGTATATAGTACACATACTATATGATATAGTATATAGTACACATACTATATGATATAGTATATAGTACACATACTATATGATATACATAGTATATAGTATACATACTATATGATATACATAGTATATAGTATACATATATAGCATACTTACTATTATGTATGGTTCTGCATAGGGGAAATTGGGTAAAGGATAAATGGATGTCAATACCTAATGTCAAAAGTATTGATATTGACAGTCAAAATACAAAACATTTCCACCACCACAAAGATTCCTCATGAATAGCCACACTCTCCTTAACCTTTGGCGTTATTCATTTCTCTAATTTTGTCATTTCAAGAATGCCGTATAAATGGAATAATACAGTAAGTAACCTTCTGAGATTGACTTTTTTCACTCAGCCTAATTTTCATCCATGTTGTGTGTATCAATGGTTCTTTCCTTTTTATTGCTGAGTGGTATTCCATGTAATGATTGTCCAACAGTGTTGTACTGTGTAGTTTTCAGCATGCACATCCTGTATTTCATTTTTTGAGCAATTGCAAATGGTTTTGGGTTTTTTTGGTTTGTTTGTTTGTTTGTTCGTTTTGAGAGAGTCTCGCTCTGTGGCCCAGGCTACAGTTCAGTGGCATGATCTCAGCTCACTGCAACTTCCACCTCCTGGGTTCAAGGGATTCTCATGCCTCAGTCTACCAAGTAGCTAGGACTACAGGTGCCCACCACCACTCCAGGCTGATTTTTTTTTCTTTTCTTTCTTTCTTTTTTTTTTTTTTTTTTTTTTGTATTTTTAGTAGAGACAGGGTTTCCCCATGTTGGCCAGGCTGGTCTCGAACTCCTGGCCACAAGTGATCCACCAGCCTTGGCCTCCCAAAGTGCTGGGATTATAGATGTGAGCCACCATGCCCAGCCCGTATTTTTAATTTTAGTGTCCACATGTTCATTGTTAATAAATAGAAATACAACTGATTTATGTATGTTTATCTTCTACATGCAAACTTGCTAAACTCATTGTTTCTAGGAGTTTTTGGTATATTTCTTGGAATGTTCTACATGGAAAATCATGTTATTTACAAATAGAGACAGTTTTATTTCTTCCTTTCTGATCTGCACACATTTTATTTCCTTTTCTTGCCTTATTTTAGTGGCTAGAATTTTCAGCACTGTGTTGATTCAGAGTGGAGAAAGCAGATATCTTGCCTTGTCCTCGGTTTTGGGGGCAAAGCATTCAGTCTTTCACCCTTAAGTATAATGTTCACTGTAGGTTTTTTGTAGATACTGTTTATCAAGATAAGGAAGTTCTCTTCTATTCCTATTTTTCTGAGGGCTTTTATCAATAATGGATGTTTAATTTTATCAAATGCTTTCTCTGCATTGATTTATATCATGTGATTTTCTTTGTTAATGTGATGGATTACATAGATTTGCAAATACTGAACCAGCCTTGCATCTGTGGAATAAATCCCACCTGGTCATATTGTATAATTATATATAATTATATGTCTCTATTTGCTAATAAAATATTATACATATATATAACTGATCTCTATTTGCCAATATTTTCTAAGAATTTTCGCATCTATTTTTATGAGGGATATTGGTCTGTAGTTTTCTCATTTTTCTGTACCATTTTGTGCGGTTTTGGTATCAGGGTAATACTAGCTTTGTAGCTATATAAAATCATTTAGAGAGTACTCCATCATCTTCTGTTTTTCTAGTGGAGATTGTGTAGAATCAGTTCATTCTTTTTTTAAATGTTTGCTAGAATTCTCCAGTTAAACTATCTGGGCCTAGAGACTTTTTTAGGAGCCTTAAAATTGTGAATTTAATTTTCTTAATAGTCAGAGGACTATTCAGGTGATCAATTTCATATTAGGGGAGTGGAAGTAGTTTGTGTTATTTGAGGAATTGGCCCATTTTATTTAAATTATCAAATTTATGTTTATAGAATTTTTCATTAAGTTCCCCTTATCCTTTTGATGTCTGCAGGATCTGTGATAATATCCTCTATTTCATTCCTAATACTGATAATTTGTGTCTCCCCTCTTATCTTTCTCCGTCTTGCTAAAGATTTGTCGATTTTTATTGACATTGTCAAAGAACCAGCTGTTTGTTTCATTGATTTCTCTATTTTCAATTTCATTGGTTTCTGCTCTTATCATTGTTACTTCCACTGCTTCCTTTGGGTTTATTATGCTTTCCTTTTTATAGGTTCTTGAGATGGGAGCTTAGATTATTGATTTGAGACTTTTCCTCTTTTCTAGTATATGCATTTAATACTATAAAATTTCATCTCACCACTTGCTAGGCTGTGTACCACAAATGTTGATATGGTGTGTTTTCATTTTCACTTATTTTTAAAATATCCCTGAGACTTCCCATTTGACATATGGATTATTTAGAAGTGTACTGTTTAAGTTTATAAGTGTTCAGATATTTTTCTGTTACCTTTCTGCTATTGCTTTCTAGTTCGATTCCATTGTGGTCACATAGAACACACTCTTCATTACTTCACTTCTTTTGAATTTGATGAAGTTTGTTTTATGGCCCAGAATATGATATGTCTGGGTATGTGTTCAGTGGACACTTGAAATGAATTTGTATTCTGCTGTTACTGGGTATTGTTTCATGAATATTAATTTAATTGATTGATGGTATTGTTAGTTCCTTCTATATCCTTGTTGAATATCTGTTTAGTTATGTCAGTTGTTGAAAGAGGAGTGTTGAAGTCCTCAGCTGTATTTGTCATTTGGTCTGTTTCTTCTTACAGTTCTGATAGTTTTTGCTTCACATATTTTCCAGTTCTGTTGTTGGGTACATACACATTTAGGACATCTTCCTGGTGGATAAAATCTTTCATTATTAATGTCCCTCTCTGTCTCTGGTAATTTTCTTTGCCAGTGAAGTTTACTTTATCTATTATTAATTTAGCCACTCTTACTTTCCTCTGATTAATGTTTGCATAATATATCTTTTTTCATTCTTTTACTTTCAACCTGCCTTATGTCTTATATTTGAAGGGAGATTTGTTGTTGTTGTTGTTGTTGTTGTTGGGACAGGGTCTCGCTCTGTCACCCAGGCTGGAGTGCAGTGGTGCAATCTCGGCTCACCGCAGCCTTGACTTCCCAGGCTTAAGCAATCTTCCCGCCTCAGCCTCCCGAGTAGCTGCTGCTACAGGCAAGCGCCACCATGCCTGGCTAATTTTTATTTTTTTTTTGTAGAGAAGAGATTTTACCATGTTGCCCAGCCTGGTCTTAAACTTTTGGGCTCAAGCTATCCACCTGCCGTGGCCTCGCAAAGTGGTGGGATTACAAGCCTGAGCCACCACGCCTGGCCAAGAGTTTCTTATAGATAGCATTTGAGTCCTATTTTTAATCCACTCTGCCAATTTTTGTCTTTTAATTGGTACACTTAGACCATTTACATTTAGTATAATTATTTGTATGTTAGGACGTTAAGTCTACTGTTTTATTTTTGTTTTCTGCCTGTTCTCTCCTGATTTTTCTTTCATTTTACTTTTTCCTGCCTTCCCACAGGTTAACATTTTTTTAGAATCCCATTTTGGTTTATCTGTAATGTTTTAAAGTGCATTTCTTTTTATAGCCTTTTTAGTGGTTGCCCTAATTACTACATTCTATATACGTAACTTATCACAGTCTATTGGTGTCATCATTTTATCAGTTAGGGCGAAGAATAGAAACTTTACGTCCCTTTATACCTCTTTATCTTCCCTCATTTATAATTGTCTTAAGTATTTCCTCTATATACATTTAGAGCCACATCAGATATATTTTTTGCTTCAGCCTTCAAACATAATAGAAAACTCAAGAAAAGAAAGAGAGCCTACAGTATTTATCCATGTTTTTGTTTGCCCTGTTCTGTCTTCCTGATTGTGATGGTTTATTTTAGGTGTCGACTTGATTGAGGGATGCCTAGATGGTTGGTGAAGCATTGTTTCTGAGTGTGTGAGGGTGTTGCCAGAGACAATTGATGTGTGAGTCAGTGGACAAAGAGAGGAAGACCTGCCCTCAATGTGGGCAGGTACCATCCCATTGGCTGGGGACACAACTGGGCCAAACAGGTGGAAGATGGGGGATTCCCTTTCTCTCTGTTCTCTCCCTTCCTTCTAAAGCAAGATGCCTTTTCTCCTCTTACCCTTGGACATCAGACTCTGGGTTCTTCATTTTTTGGACTCTGGGACTTGCACCAGTGGCCTCCCAGTGGCTCTCAGTCTTTTGGCCTCAAGCTAGGGGCTGTACCATCAGCTTCCCTGGTTCTGAGGTGTTGCCAGACTTTGACTGAGCCAAGCTGCCAGCTTCTCTGATCCTCCAGCTTGCAGACGGCCTATTGTGGGACTTTGCCTCTGTGATCATGTGACCCGTTTCCCCCTAATAAATCCCCTCTTACATACCCTGTTGGTTTTGTCTCTCTGGAGAGCTCTGGCTAGTACACTGGTGTTCCGTGGTTTCTTGTTTCATTGTTTCATATCTGTTTAGAGAATTTATTTTAACCATTCTTTTATGGCAGGTCTTGTGACAGATATTCTTAGTTTTTCTTCAACTGAGAATGTTTCGATTTCTTCTTCATTCCTGAAGGGTATTTTTGCTGGGTGTAGGATTCCAGGTTGACAGTTTTTTTTTTCCCCTTTCAGCACCTGAAAAATATTGTCACTTCTTTCTTGCTTCCATGGTTTCTGATACGAAATCTGCTTTCATTCTAATTGGTTTTTTTAAATAGGTAAGGTGTCATTTTTCTCTGCTTTAAATATTTTTTTCTTTGTCTTTCATTTTCGAAGTTCAATTATATGTCTGGGTATGAATTTCTTTGGATTTATCCTGTCTAGGGTTCACTCAGGTTCTTGAAATATATAGGAGTATGTCTCTAAGTAAACTTGAGAAGTTTTGAGCTATTATTTCTTTGAATATTCTTTCAGTCTTGCCCTCTTTTATCATCTCCTTCCAGGACTCCAATGATACAAATGTTAGGTTTTTCGTTATAGTCCCGCATGTCCCTGAGGCTCTGTTCATAATTTTTTCTTTTCTCTGCTTTTCTGAGTGGGTAATTTCTACTTCTCTGTCTTCTGGTTCACTAATTCTTTCCTCTATTCTTTCCATTTTGGTGCTGAGCCCATCTACTGAGCTTTTTATTTTGGTTATTTTATTTTTCAGTTCTAAAATTTCCATTTTGTTGTTCTTTATATCTTCTATTTCTTGGCTGAGGAGGTGATTTTGAAAATTGTTTCAAGCAAGTTCATAATTATTTGTTGAAGCATATTTATCCTGGCTACTTAAAATTCTTTGTCAGATAATTTTAACATCTGTCATCTTGGTGTTGACATCTATTGATTACCTTTTTTCATTCAGTTTGAGATCTTTCTGGTTCTTGGTTTGATGAATGATTTTCAATGAAAACCTGGACATTTTCATATTATGTTCTGAGAATGGATTTTATTTAAATTTTATGTTTTAGCTGGCTTTCTGTGGCACTGCTTAGGCAGGGGAAGGGGGTGCCACCTCATTACTATCAGGTGGAAGTTGAAGTCCAGGTTCCCCACTTGGCATCTGTTGATACCTGAAAGCAGAGGTTCCTTGTTACCACTGGGTAAGGGTGGAATCTCTGACTCCACGTGGTCTCCACTGGTATCACAGAATGATGAGGCTTGTTACCAGCTGGTGGGGATAAAGGTCCCAGCTTCCTACTTGGCCTTCTCTGACACCTCCCCAGCAGGAATGTTGGGGTACCTCATTATAGCCTCACAAGTCTTCTCACTCAGGTCTAGGCCTCCCACTCAGCCTTTGTTGACATAGAGGTGGGTGGGGCTGCAGTTTTTCTATGATATTTGGCTGGAGTGTAGCAGTTGTCATCTAAAAGTTTTCTGTCTTGCAAGGCTGCCCCTTTGTTGGTCCTTTAGCTAGACAGAAGAGCTATTTATTGTAGCGTTTTTTCCCCCTCTGCATCCATTGTCATTTCCTGTTGCCCTCTTCTTCAGCTGAAAGTCTGGGATATATGAAGCAAAAAAAATCCAGGGAACTCACGCACTGTGTCATTCCTTGTATTATGAGGTCCCTAGCAGATCTGCCTCCTTCTCTCCTGCTTCCAGAGTCTTATGTATGTTTTCTGTATATGTCCAAAGTTTTTGGTTGTACTTAGCAGCAAGATTAGGGAAAAGTACATCTATTTGATCTTCCTAGAATCCAAAGTCTTATGTACCTTTAAAATTTAAGTCTCAAAGGTATCATGTATGACAAAGACATTATTACTCAAAACATGTGTTTTCAGAGTCTGAGTTTTTTTTTTTTTTTTCCTATCTGTGATTTAATTCATAGGCCTCCTCGAAAGATGTTGTCAGACAGCTGTGTCAAGAAAGCTTTTCCAGTTCAGCCCTTGGCTCGAAAAAACTCTTGGATGTTACATGTTCCAGCTTGTCTGTGACTCAGGAGGAGGCAGAGGAAGTAAGTGTGGTCAGAAATGATCTTTGGCCACTGGCCCTCTTATTAGTCTCTTTCTTGACTTCCCAGTCATTGCCATGTCCAAGGAAAATCCCTTGAAACATCTGTTGACACTGTAGCAAACTTTTATAAATGGGACATGAATGGGAGAACTGTACCCAGAATCAGAGCTCCTGGCCATTTTCTTTCAGACCTATTACCTAGACAATGTGGAACAAAAGCCAACCTTTCTGTGATTTTCTTTTCCAACCTATAACTTGCTGATGCTCATAAATTGTTAGCTGGATAGCTTAGGGCAGACTTTTCAGGGATCTTTGAACAGAAGGTTTGAGGCCTGCATAAGATTCAGGAGTAGGCGCTGCTAGATTCCATCAGGCTTCCTGAGGGGTGCTTTGTGTATCTCACTCCCTCCTCACCCCTCTGTCCCACAGAAGGTCCCCTTCTCCTCAGCTCACCTGATCTCAGCAGGTAGCCAAGAGGGAGATTAAGGTAACTTGTGGTAAGTTATTATGTAGCAGTGACAGCCTTATCTTTCCAAGGCAAATATGTTTTTAAAACAGCACTTTCTTCATCTAAATGGGCCTATGTTTTTGGATTTTTTTTATTTTTGAGACAGGGTCTCATTTTGTTACCCAGGCTGGAGGGCGGTGGCATGAACATGGCTCACTGCAGCCTCGATGCCCCAGGCTCAGGCAGTCCTCCCACCTCAGCTCCATGAGTAGCTGGGACTGCAAGCATATGCCACGATGCCTGGCTAATTTTTGTATTTTTTGTAGAGACAGGGTTTTGCCATGTTGCCCAGGCTGGTCTTGAACTCCTGAGCTCAAGCAATCCACCCACCTCAGCCTCCCAAAGTGCTGGGATTACAGGCATGAGCCACTGCACCTGGCCTATGTTTTTTGTTTTAATTCTGGACCTTGTTTATTGAAGTGAGCTGTAGAAAAGTAAAAGGAAAAAGCAAGATTTTGGAAGTGATTTGGAGAGTTATTTTGGGTTCCCCCCCAAAGTAGATTATTTGGGAGATGATTCTAGAAAACACAAAGCAGTGGGGAAAATCAAACAGGGAAGGCAAGTCAATGAAAGAGGATGTTAAGAGCAATTACTGCTATGGAAAACTTGGGATCCTGTAAGAAACCAAGTAGAACACCTCTCAGAATTGTTCCCTGGGAGAACAGAGAGGCTTGGCCATTTATCCATGAACACCCACTCTCATTGGTGGAAGGTTAACTTCCCTTCACTTCCGGGTTGTGTCAGGTAATCTGCAGTGATATCAGAGAAAGCCCTAAAGCAGAGAAACAGTTACCTCCAGGGAGCTTTTTTAGGTTAACTAAGTATTACTCTATTCACAAGACCACCATAAACCACTCTTACACTTCGAAGTTACAGATTCACTTAGAAGGACCTAGGATGGGAACACAGCATTTTAGCAGGACGGGCAGACACGCCTCTTCCCAGGAGGAACCCGCACAGCCGGCCAGGAGCTGTTTGTTCTCTTTGCCCTCCTAGGCAACCAGTTGAGAGGAAAGGACATGAATCCTACCACCCTGGATTCAAGGCCCTCACTCCACAGGAGCCGGTATCTTGTGTCACAGTTCAGTAAGCACAGCTTCAGGTTCTCGAAAGGAGGCTGTACCACATATAGGCAAGTCCAGAGCTACCGGTACCCCAGGTATTTATGCAGTCCTCTCAGTCCAGAGGCTTGGACCAATGCAGTGTTGCTTAGTAACACGGCTGACTTTGCACTGCTCTCAGGTTACCAGGGAAACAGCACCAGAAAGTTAACTGAAGGTCAGATTCTCATGCAGAAGGAAAAGGGCTATATTAACTCTTTGTCCACAAGTGGAGAGTTTCTGACAAGCTGTCAGCTTCCTAGGTCAGGCAGCTGCATCTGTCTTCTAAAGCAACAGGTGAACTCTGAGGCAGGCCAAGGCATGTGGGGCATGAGCATGTGCCACAGAGGCCTCTGGACTTGTGACTCAGTTGAATGACCATAGCAGTGTGCTGCCTTCAGGGTGTAGAGCCCTGCCCCTAGCCCTGCCTTGTGCCCCCTGCCTGCTGCTTCTGTTACAGCTACAGGTGGTTCCGTTTATCTTGCAGCTGCTCCAGGCTCTGCACCGCCTCACTAGGCTGGTGGCATTCCGTGACCTGTCCTCTGCCGAGGCAATTCTGGCTCTCTTTCCAGAAAATTTCCACCAAAACCTCAAAAACCTGCTGACAAAGATCATCCTAGAACATGTGTAAGTGCTCATTTCTTGAAAGTCCCTTCTAACTTTTACATTTCTTATTATCTTTATTCTCATTCTAGAAGTAGTAATATGCTCATTGTTGAAAACTTAGGAAGCCCGGATAAGCAAAAAGAAAATAAGACACCTGTAATTCCACCAGCCAGATGTTAGTGGTAGTCTTTTCTTAATGGAAAGCCTTTTAAAACATGTTTTTTTTTTCTCTTTACACCTCTGTAAGAGGTTGATGTTTTGTTTTTGTTTTTACAAAATGGATCATGCTGTTTTGTAACTTGCTTATTTTCTGTTAACAGTATTAACGATAGTGAAATTTCAGGTCAATGTTTACCTTCAATATCATTGTAATGGTTAAACATATCCTGTTATAGGAAGAAATGATGTATAATTTTAAAATTTCTTAGTGTTGGACACTGAGGCTGTTGGCACTTTTTCATTTCAGTGAACAATTTACAATGAAAACTTTGCTCGTGTGCTTAATTATTTTTTTACTGGGTTAAAGGTAATGGACATTTTGAGGGTTTGGCCTTAAATGTTCAAGTTGGCCATTAGAAAGATTGCAGTATTTTTCCACAGTAGTAGGATACAAGTGTACCCCTCTCCCTACACCTTCACTGAGGGGATTTTTTTCTTACATTTTTCCCAGTTCCACAAATGGCAAATGGTACCTCATTTCAGTGTCCCTATCTTTGACACTAGTGATGTCAGATATCTTTTTCATATGTTTAATTGATCTTTTTTTTTCTTTTGTGAAGTATCTGTTTATTTTCTTGGCTGGGAAGTTCCTTTTAAACACATACATTTTAAGCAGAATTGATTAACTGTTGGTTAGCAGAAGGCTTGAACAGACCTCTCTAATAGCAATAACTGATAATGCCTATTTACCAAGGGTTTTATTGTATTTTAAGAACTTTCTCATACATGATCACATTTTATTATGTTTGTTGTAGCATTAGGTCTGTTTGGATGTGTTTTTGCAGAAGATGCAATATTTGTGTATGCAGTAGGTGCTCAATAAAGAGAAGATAAGTTGACCTTTTTTTCTGTTTTGTCTTTGAACAAAAGCACAAAAGAACAATAGCACAATAAGATTACAATACATTGTGTTTTCTTCTTTTTTGTCCTGAACTATGAAAACTGACAACACTTAGGACCTTAACATCACTGAGCTTTGTAAAACAAATAAACAAAAGACTTTCTTGGAGGGAGGGGTTTCTGTGGTCCTTTCCTGTTAGCAGGTGATGACACGTCTGAAGATCACAGGAAGGGCCAGTTCCCCTCTCTATCAGAAGAGTCAGTCTCATCCCCTTTCCATTATTTTTTCCTCATCTTTCCCTCTTAAACAGGTCTACTTGGAGAACCGAAGCCCAGGCAAATCAGAGTGAGTACCAATAAATCTGCCCCTCCCTTCTTACTTGTCTCCCCAGCCCCAGCTCTCAGTCTGCCAAGTGATCAGAGATTTTGACAGAAACCAAAGTGAACCATTCTAGTCTCAACCCATACTCTGTGTATGGTGGGTTTTTTTCCCTAATTCTACTTTTTAACTTTTTTCTGATTATAAACATTATTATATAGGCGTGTTGTTAAAAAACAGAAATATCCAAAGCAGAAAGTAAAGTACTTAAAATAATGGTATTTCAATTGTGAAAAAAATTAACAATAATCAAAAATAGTTTGAAAGGCTGAATGAAAGTCCATGTTTAATAAATGGTCATTACAGTAACTCTGAGCCAGCCACAGTGCTGGAGCAGTTAATCTGCTCAAGTCATTTAGTCCTCCCGACAGCCCTGTGAGCTAGGCTGATGAGCAAACAGAAGCTCAGAGGTTAGATAAGTGGTAGCACCTATATTCAAGTCAAGTCCATTTATCTCTAAAACAAGAGCTCTTACCACTATTGCTGAAGCTACACATTTCCTAAGCCTCAGGCCATGATTTCTTCTCTGCTTTATGTCACTTCTCATTCTGCCCTAACATCTGGAGGGCTGGGTGTTCAGGTAGAAGCCTGGATACGCTGCCACTGTGAATTAGTACTAAGTGCAGGCAGCACAGAGCAATGGGTAAGGCACATGACTCGCTGTGGGTCTCGGGCTTTGTTTATCTGTCTTTCTCAGAGACTTGCTGCATAGACCAATGCATTGCATGTGTGCAGTCCTCAGAGCTGCCTGTCGTACAATAAATGCTTGGTAAACACGGGCAGCATGAGCATTGAGCTGAGCTGTTCCTTCCACAGTCTCTCTGCCACGCCTGGTCGATCTGGACTGGAGAGTGGATATCAAAACCTCCTCAGACAGCATCAGCCGCATGGCCGTCCCCACCTGCCTGCTCCAGATGAAGGTACATTCACTATCATGCCATTAGAAAGAAGAGGCAGCACCCCTATGGCCATCTAAAACACTAGTCTCCAAGGTTTGGGATCTCTAACCCATATATTTTTTTAAATTACCATCCCCTTTATCCTCCTTTGTTTAGTTACAACGTGTATGTGTACTACTGCAGTAACATACTATGGACATATTAAAACAATAAAACAAATACAAAACATATTTTTAAAATAATTTGCTGATACCTAAAGGTAACCCTATACTCTTAGCAGTTTAGCTTTAACAATAGTAGTGTGCTTCCAGATTTTGAATAGCCTGCCTGATCATTTCAGTGTACTTTAGCAACTTCTTGTCCAGTGATTAGGCTGTCATTATTTGTAATGTGGCTGCTCAAGAGTTTCTACTAGTCGCTGGGAGCAGTGGCTTACGCCTGTAATCCCAGCACTTTGGGAGGCCGAGGTGGGCGGATCATGAGGTCAAGAGATCAAGACCATCCTTGCCAACATGGTGAAATCGCGTCTCTACCAAAAATGCAAAAATAAGCCGGGCGTGGTGGCGGGCTCCTATACTCCCAGCTACTCAGGAGGCTGAGGGAGGAGAATCGCTTGAACCAAGGAAGTGGAGATTGCAGTGAGCCGAGATCACACCACTGCACTCCCACCTGGTGAAAGAGTGAGACTCCGTCTCAAAAAAAAAATAAGTTTCTACTAGCAGCTGGAGAAGTGTCAGGTCTTCATTTTCTTGCTCACATACCTTTGCTTCATTGGTGTTGTCTTCATTTTATAGTTATTTTCAGGAATCTTTTTAAGCTACATATCCATATTGTAGTGTTTGTTTAGTTAAAACTAGAAATGTAATGCTATATCTACATAACCAGACACCCAGAAAGTTACCACTTGTAAGAAAATGAAGAAGTAAGGGTGCCTCTAGCAATTAAGTTTTAAATATTAGTGAAGCTTAACTTCTTTATTTTTTAAAACTAAAGGTTGTAAGATTGTTCCTGCATCCCAATGCAGGATTGTCTGAAGTATCCAATAGAGCCTGCTCCTTAAAGTACCAATGTAAACACACGTAATGTTTTCTTACTTGAATGCTGAGAGTTAGGGTATCAGAGAGGTGAGTGAGCCTTGGCTTGGCCTTCTTTGATACCTACCCAAGGCACTTGTTGCAAATGGAGACTGACCCAGGCCTCTGAGGCATCTCCTGTACTCTCCCTTACTGCTAAATGACCCAAGGGCTGGTACTCTCTAGTGCTTAGGAAAGAGCCTCTCTTCAGAGGTTCAGCAGAACTGAGCTCAGCCTCGCAGGTTCAGGGCTCACTTACAGGGAGATGGGAAAAGAGGCAGCTTTGACTTTCTGGGCTGTGTTCTCTTTTCAGATCCAAGAAGATCCCAGCCTATGCGGAGACAAACCCTCCATCTCAGCTGTCACCGTGGAGCTGAGCAAAGAAACACTGGACACCATGTTAGATGGCCTGGGCCGCATCCGAGACCAACTCTCTGCCGTGGCCAGTAAATGATCCAGCCAGCTGCCAGGGCCACTGCCATGACCCAGCTGCTCATGAGTGATAAATGTCTCCCCATATGCAGGCTGCCCTTGCAGCTGCAGCTGACAACAGGCAGGATGGTGGGGACAGCAGGGGGCTACTGCCATCCAGAAGTTACAGTTGGATTGGGAAGAAGCAGCCAGATCCCCCGCTGTTCTCACTCATCTTCTTTCTCTTTCTGAAGCTGGAGAGCAGAAGCCCCCATCTTTGAAAAGCTCCTGAGTGCAACTTAATTACCACCATGGCAGGGTGAGGGAACATTTGCATCGTCAGCTGCCTCTGCATAGCTGTTTGAGAAATTCAGGCCCAAATCATGCAGCCTATCCAATAAGTAAGTTTATTTCCAACATTAGCTCTAATTAGTTCATTTCCAATCCCAGAACACATGGAGGGAATCGGACAGGTGATGCCAGCAGTTCCCGCTCCTCTGTCAGGGAAGCCAGGCAGAGCCCACAGAGCATGGTCCATCCAGAGTGTTCCCTGAGCCCCCTCCACCATACTGGAACCCCTCTTCAGTGTAGGAAGTCTGAAATGGGTGCTAATTCCCTTCTTCATGAAACCAGGGCCCTCTTCCGTCATCTAATGCAGCCACTCCTAGGTGAAGAAGTGGGACTAATTGGAAATAAACAACAGTTCTAAAACTTCCATGATTTTTGTAGCTTCTTTTGTCCCCAAGTTGAAGCTTTTGGCCAGTACTTTCTCTAGTTTTTAAAGATGATCCCAACTTCCTAATTCCCAGCTAAGCCCTTGACCCATGGTGTGACATGAAATCAGGCAATTGAATCGCACCACTTTCTGTGTTTTCACCTGTTACGTAGAACAAAAGGAAGCAAGGTGGTCAGGCGCAATGGCTCACGCCTGTAATCCCAGCACTTTGGGAGGCCGAGGCAGGCAGATCATGAGGTCAGGAGATCGAGACCATGGTGAAACCCCATCTCTACTAAAAATACAAAAAATTAGCTGGGCGCGGTGGCGGGCATCTGTAGTCCCAGCTCCTCGGGAGGCTGAGGCAGGAGAATGGCGTGAACCTGGGAGGCAGAGCTTGCAGTGAGCCGAGATCGTGCCACTGCACTCCAGTCTGGGTGACAGAGAAGGACTCGTCTCAAAAAATAAAAATAAACAAAATAAAAAGGAAGCAAGGCTAATCATCAGTATGTGCTTGTTACAAGAGCTATGATGAAGGCACTCCTTCGAGTTTAACCAAATGAGATCATCTCTGTCATGTGCCTCACGCCTCACAGGGACTCCATGTGTGAAGATTCCCCCTTCACTCACCAGATCATCTCCATGGCAACAGCTTGCAGCCTGCTCTTGGAGTGCTTTGTTTTGGCAGCTTCTCTGCTAGTTTGTGTATGGAGTGAATGGAGGAGGTAAATCCACAGATTAAGAATATGCTCTCAGGAGTCAGGCAGCCAAGGTCAGAAGCCAGCTCTGCTTCTCAGTGGTAAGGTGCTTGACTTCTACATCTCAATTTTCACCCACTTTGTACTTTTTTCCTAAATTAAATGAGTATAATAGTAGTACCTACTTGATAGGACTTTTGTGAAAATTAAATGATATAATGCACCTAAAAACAGTACTGTTACAACTAATAGGAAAGGCTTTGATTATTAATGGATGAGAGTAGAAAGCTTGGTGCATTTATTGTCTCATCCACTATAACAGAGTTGGTGTGAGAATTAGTATTATCATCCTCCCTTTGTTGACCAGGAAACCAGCTCATTGAGATTGAGTCATCTGCTGGTAAATGGTCTCATTAAGAGGTGGACCCATATTTCTCTAGCTTTCTCTTTACAACACAGGACTTTGCAAGGAACATATAATTCTGTGACTAGCACCATTTGGAAAATGTTGAAACTGAAGTAGAGATGAGAGATCTTATGTCTGCCTACCCAGTGAGATACGAGGAAGGTCAAGGGAAAAAAAATTCCAAGCTCTTCTTTATCTGCTATAGGAAATGAACATTCAGTTTTTTGCATGCAACGACAAGAGGTCAAGGACCCCAGAAGCCAGCCCGCTACTTCCAAGTTGAGAGCCCCTGGTCATACCCTCCAGTTGAGCTCAGACTTGTCACAAATTTACCCCTCTCCTTTCCTTCCATTCCCCATGACCTGCAGAGAGAGATCTCAGATACCTTCCTCTTGGCCTCCCATGGGCATCCATAAGAAACTTACTTGAAGCAAGAAGCCCAGTATAGGTGTCTGGGCAGTTGGACAGTTCCTCTAGCCAGATCTGTCCAAATAGAGCCATCTGGGTACATGACGCAGAGGGCATTTGATAAATAACTGGAAAAGTCAATAAATCTTTGCTACCCTTCACCTCGTGATCATTTAAGGCATTTGTTTTCCTCTGTTAGTGATGATGGATTGTTTGTAGATACCGTATTTCTGGTTGGCCTGGCCCTATCTCAGAAGGGCCTCCTGGCTCTTATCTGTTGATCTCAAAGGAAGTTGGCTCATTCACTGCTTGTCTGGTTTCCCAGTAGTACTTTGTGTGATGAAGCAGCTGTATACAAACTGTCCTTCCTCAGGGTGTGGCAAGGTTTGGATGTCCAAACTCCATCCACAGAAGGACAGTGATCCATCTCACTGGTGCCTGTGCTGGCTGCCCAACACATCCCACCCAGCCACCCACCAACAGGGGTCAGCATCTGCCTCAATCCTGATCAAATGCATGTGCCACAGCGATTGTCTCATGAATGTTCATGATTCCAATCAGCCAATCTGAGTCTGTCCCTGGGGCTTTCTCTGCTGTAATTTCTGAGACCACCTCCTGCCTCTAGGCTCTGACAGCCAGGCCAGTGATGATGAGGTCCATCTTCCTGCCACACCGAAAGCTCGTCTGCAGTCGGAGAGGCCATCTAGACCCCAGAGGTTGGGAAGAAGATGAGAAAATCTTGGTACCTGATGCCATTCCCACTCTTCCTCCTTATGTATTCATCAGGACGGACCAGGCTTGTGTTAAGGTGTACCCGGGATTTGTTTTAATCAGGAATGGCAAGACTCACAGGCACAGAGGTGATTGTCATGAGGAAGAAGTCTGTGCTCACAGAACCCTAGAAACAGGAGGCATGGCATGCCACGTAGGGCCACATGGGGAAGGACCATCTCTTTGGGGCTTTTGGGGAAGTTGGAAACAGATGCTCTTTTTCCTTCCCGTTGATCATTAAACATTGAGTCCCTCGTCTCTAGGGAGGGGACTTCTTATTTACCCCTGGGTTGGGAAATATGACAGCAGCAATCAGACAACAGCAGAGAAGTGTGTGATCTGAACATCTGTGGGATGCCGTGATCCCTGGAGGAGCCCTTCACACTGATCCCATGAATGGCCCTCAACACATGCACGAGCAAGGAGCAAGCGTTCCGACAAGTGCTCTCGCAGTACTCCAAGGAAGAGGCTGAAATTTGACTCAGCAGAGCCCAGAGGGAAAAGGGAAAGTGGTTTATGAGTGTCCTCAGGAGCTATCACATCCTAGACACTAGGCACTTTCATCTAAATGACTCTGATGACCCCAGTGTTGTCAGTGCTCCTCAGTCAGTGGATCAGACTTGCCCTTGGCACGAGGAGGGTAGTCAGTCACTCCTGGTCCCCTTCAGAGGGACCTTTTGAGAAAAAAATACAGCCAATTACTTATATAACCCCAGGCACTCTGTCCTGAATCCTGGGCATTCCACCACCGTGGAGAAATAGGTTAGTCCCAGACACATGACACCAGCCTATGAGGCAGCTCCGGGACTCAGCTGCTCGAGCGAGCGTCGCAATTTCAAGTTGGGAATTAATGGCAACACCTGACAACACAACACAATGCAGTAGCCATCAAGCAGGAAGCCCGAGCACTCCACTCTCAGCTGTGCCTTGCCAAGCAGTGGCTGCTGTCTGTCGGGAGCAGGTAGCAAGTCAAGATCAGTCTAAGGACATTCCATCTCCATCTGGCATCAAACCACCCTGCTACCTATGCCAGTTGTTCTCAGGATTTGTTTTAATCAGGAATGGTAAGACATAAGGCACACAGACGTGGAAATGATTATCATGAAGGAAGAAGTTTGTGCTCATAGAGCTCTAGAAGCAGGAGGTGTGGCACACGGGGCCACATGGTTCGGAAGGATAAGTGTTGGTCAGGAGGCAGGGAGAGGGGAGAGCATGGCCCCAAGCCTTTATTGGGGTTTTCATAGGAAGGAATGGTTAAGACAAGGTACATATGCTGGCTAAGTTTAGGGTTGGATAGTTTGAATAATTTGGATGGGTTCAGGGCCATAGGGATGGTCCCTAGTTGTCTGACCCTAGGGTGACTTAGGGCAGAGAGAATATTGGCTTGGTGTGTGAGAGTTTGGTTTTAAAAAGAAGATGGTTGGGAGTGTGGGCTCCAGATTAGCTGGTTTGTACATCAAAGGCATGCTCCCAGGAGAATTGTTTGCCACCCCCCCCCACCCGTCTCCCTCTCTCTCTCTCTCTCTCTCTCTAGGAATTTGCTAGCCCTGAATGGGGTGACCTCTTTGGATCAAGGACCCAAATGTTAGAGCATGAAGAATACAGAAAATAAGAACATATACTCAATACAAGGTTATGCTGCAGTAACAAACAATCCCAAGGTTGTAGTGGCTTTTTACACAACTAAAGTTTCTTTGCCAATGCTGCACATTCACTGCAGGTTGGAGGAGGAGGGTGGGTATTCTGCTCACTGTAATCACTAAGGGCCCAGGATGATGGAAGCTTCATCTCAACACATGCCTCCGCAATCACCAAGGCAGGGAAAGGGACTATGGCAAATTGCACCTGTGATCTTAAAGCTCCTGCCCAGAAGTAACAGTCAAATCATATGGGCACACCTAACCATGAAAGGGCAGAGAAGCTGAATCCTACCATGTGCCAGGATGGAAGAGAAGTGGGATATTTGTGATTAGTTCTGATGACTACTGACACCTGTCATTGGAACCAAAAGATTCCTCTTTTGCTTAAGCAAAAGGAAGAAGAATTGTTCAAAAGAATTGTGGCCAGGTGCAGTGGCTTGCGCCTGCATTCCTAGCACTTTGGGAGGCCAAGGCGGGCAGATCACTTGAGGCCAAGCGTTTGAGACTGGCCTGGGCAAGATGGTGAAACTCTGTCGCTACATAAAATACAAATATCAGCTGGGCGTGCTGGTGTATGCCTGTAGTCCCAGCTATTCAGGAGGCTGAGGTGGGAGGACTGCTTGAGCTTGATTGAGGTGGCAGTGAGCTGAGATCGCACCACTGCTCTCCAGCCTAGGTGACAGAGTGAGACTCTGTCTCAAAATAAAAATAAAAAAGAATTGTAATAATACATGCCCCAACACCCCATTTCAGCTTTTTTTCTCATGATATAATGATAAATCTCCTCACCTGTGTGGCACATGAGAGAACTTGAAACATTTTCTTAGATATCATCTTACCTCTTCACACAAACCTTCTGAGGTTATTGGAGCATCCATTCACAAGTATTTGTGCATTTTACTGAGGACAAGTCAGCTCAGAGTAGTCTGGGGCTGAGCTGGAACTTGTGTCTGGGGCTTTCAACTCAAAAGCCAGTGTTTTCTCCATTCCTGCCTCAATCTGGGGAAGAGAAAACTCATGATTCTTTGCAGATCGCCTAAATTTCCCCTTAATTTGGCAACTTTCGGCTCACTCCGTCATCAGTCCTGCCTTACCATCTCCATCTGGATCATGGTCATTTTCCTTTGCCTCCCTTTTCTGGTGATTTTTAGGTCCAAAGACAAATTGGCACGAGGACCAGACATTTGGGTTCTTCCCACACAAGCCAGTTCTCTGAACACACACAGTGGGCACCATGTCCAATAGTCATTAGTCAAGCTCTGTGGTCTGGTATTTACAAATTTCCAGGAAACGAGTCCAGCGTGGTGCGAGAGGCTCTCCGTTACTTTGTTCAGTAAGCTGAAATGTTATCAGAAGTGACAATTTTTTAAAAAATTATTATTTGTTTTAATATTTTAATCTAGAAGCCATTGGCTACCTGGCATTTTGAAAGTTTTCCCGTGGTTGAACATTTACAAGAACAATTGTGAACCTGTGCCTGTTGGCTTCCAAATACTGATCGTTCCTAAACATTCTCTTACCAGCATAATGTTGACCTTTGCACAACTTCCTTCTTTCTTTGGTGCTCACATTTCTGTGATTTAATCGTCCTTTTTACAAGTACTTTAAGAAAGAAAAAATAAAAAAGATTTTCTAGTAGTATTCCCTGGTTGGTGTCAGAGGACCCTAAACTCTAAGGAGAGGGAATGGTTCTTTATTTGGGGAAGTGTCAAGAGCTCTTGAAGGTTAGTCTGAGAGGCTGAGTTTCTATTAGCCTCAGGCCCTTGGGAAAGTCTCTAATGGGCTTTTAGGTCTCATCTGTAAGTAGAGATGATAACTACTTAAGTAATGCATCTCATAAATTTACGGTAAACTGCATAGACCCACAGGCTGAAGAATAGAACTTTCTTGGCTATTGTTATCAATGTTGAACTAGCCATATGACCTAACACACATACCACACAGTAAAATACAATACTGTCCCAACAAACTGAATGATAAAGGATTTGAGAGATGCTCTGGGATATCAGAGGGCATGGGGTCATTGTTATACACATGCTGGATCCCCAGCTCAGGGGATGGCCTCTGCTTAGAATTTCAGGAACTCTGATAAAGCTCTTACTCAAGATATTTTTGCTTATTTGCTTATTAAACATCAGGGAGCAAGAGTCACTGTATTAGGATATTGATTTGGCTGCTTTAACAAAAGCCCAGCTTCCATGGATTAAAGAATTTAGAAGTTTCTATGTAAAAGTCTGAGCTGGTAGGGGCTTTGAGTGGGTAGGATCGTTCTGCTCTGGTTTATAGACTCAGAATCCTTCCATCTTGTTTCACCAACCACCAAGTATTGCCCTCATTGCTGTGAGCAAAGCCTGTGCCCCATCACCCTCCAAGTCTATATCCCAGCCATGGGAAAGAGGGAAGGGGAAGAGGATGAGGAGGAGGAGGGTATACCCCAGAAGTTGCCACGTTATTTTCACTCATATCCCACTGGCCTCAATCACATGATCTATACTTAGCTGCAAGATAGGTTGGGAAATACAGTCTCTGCTGGGTGGTCTTGTGTGTAGCTAACACATTGGGGTGGGGGAGGGCAGGAGAATGAGCTAGTGGGTTTCTGTATTTTACTGAAATAGAGCAGATAGTGAGAGACAATTCACAGGTACGGTCATAAACACCCACTCAGTTGACTACAGCTCAGTGTGGCTTAATTTATCAGTTGCTTTCCTGGAAGCAGGTTTTCTGCAAGAAGAGAAAAGAACAGAAAGGAGCTATGCAGTGGTGGGGAGGAGCAGGTGGTGATGTGGGTGCTTCTTGAGGACAGAGACCATGTCTCATTCACTCGGTATCCATGATATCTTCCACTGTGACTGGCGCACAGTACATTGCCCCATAAATGTCCCTTTGCATCCCACTTCTTCCACAAACTCACAGGATTTGACCTGTGTAGTAAACCATGCCTGAATTAGATTGAATGCAATAGAATGGCAGACTGACAGAATTCACGCTCACTTGAATTGCTCGTCCTAAATCGACCTCAGCTGGGCCCTAATTCACCAACTAGGTGATTTCATCATTCTCCAGCTTGCTTTCATTCTCCAGCATTGATTTCTGGCCTTTATTGGTTTTGAGTCTGTGAGCGTGGGAGATTTGTTCATAGCAGTCTCCCAGCCACACTATTTGGCTTGGGTAGGAAGAGGTAGGGATTGGGAACTCTGGATGAGGGTAGGAAGGAGCTGCTGCTGAGGTGGTAAGTGGAGGGGCAGACGTGGATCTTCTGAGCTCCTGCCACTGTAGAGTTCAGGGACCAGCACTTCCAAGGGGTCAGCAAAGTCTCCAACTGCTGGAGGAGGGCAGGAAAGAGGCACTAGCCCTGGGCCTGAGCAGAGGTGGCAGCATGGTCACCAGGGCTTTGCCCCGCCATGCCCTCTCTCTGGAATGGCTTCCCTTAATCCTGGCCTAATTCCTATTCATCCTTCTGGATTCAGGAGCAGCACCTAACAGGGGCCCAGGAAGTCAAATTAACTGGCCTGTCTTCCCCACCTGCGTTTTCTCCATCATTCCTCAGCACACTGCATTTTAATGGTCTGTGTCTGTGCCTTCCCCCACACACTGTTCACCTTTCTGTTCCCCACACCTGAGCGCACAGATAATGGGCAGCTTCTGTGGGTACCGAGAGCTTCCTGGCACCAGCTGAACTGGAAGTGTATCCCTGGGGCTACTTCTATAAAAGAGATCATTGGTCAAGGGGCCATACCCTGTTTGGTGACCCAAGGTTATCATGGGCAAAAGCCAAACCTCACCTGGGCGCAGCTGGAGCTTCCCCAAGATGCCCAGCAGATGGCGCAGTCATCCTCCTTATCTTCCCACCTTGGCCTAAAATCGGAACAAAGACCAGGGAAGCTGAGGGAAGGTGGGGTAGTGGGCAGGCCTCTCCTAGAACCCCGCAAGGGGAGAAGCTTCCTGCAAAAGAAAACCTCAGGCCCAGACCCTTCACCTAACAGAACTCTCCTGCTCAGGCCCTGGGCAACATAGGCAGAGAAGGCAGAAGACAGAGCAGGCAGCGCAGGCCCACCCAGGGCACCCATTCAACCCTGCTCCCCAGACCCAGCTGCAGAAGCCCCCAGGGTCTCCTCGGTGCTTCGGAAATGCCACCATTAGGGCCCATTAGATACAACTCTTCCAGATCAGGTTTTGCTCATGGCAACCATGCAAGTCCCACAGTCAGTCCACAGTGGAACTTTCTACACCTGGACAGGTGGTGGAGCCAGGATTCAAATTTAGGTCTGCTTAGAGCTAAGTCTCAGTTTCTCATCTCTAAAAGAGAGAGATGGAAAGTACTTTTTCCTGGCAATGCAGCTTTGAGGGGATTCATTGTACATGAAGGTGTCTGAGAAATAAAAGATGCCCAGTGTTGGTTTAACTTCAAATATGTACACAGGTGCCTCCACTGGGGTGAGCCCTTCCACACATCAGAGGACTCATCAGTTCTTTTCTGAGAGTAGGTTTGATGTGATGGGGTTGGGGGTGGGGGGACATGGCAAGGAGTCCTTGTCACCTCTCATCTGGACGAGTCCAAAGGCCTCCAAACTGGTTCCCTGCCTCCCATCGTGCCATCCCTCTCACCCCGCCTCCCATCCTTCCTCCTCATTGCTGCAGGTGTCTTGCAAATGGAAATCTAATGTCACTCTCCTGCCTAAAATACTCAGAATAAAGCCAAACTCAGAAGAATATTACTCAGTGTCCTTTACAACCTGATTTCTGATGACATTTTAGTCTCATGAAATAAAATTAAGAAATGGACTTAAATCAGAATCAGCAGTGCCAGGGCCAGGGGCTGGAATGGGTCCTGGGTGATGATTCGGGTCAGCTCTGGGCCTCAAGACCAGAAGCAGTGACAGGATGAGGAAGAAGGGAATGAGAGGGCTTGGTAGCCCGCATTGTCCAATTCTCGATCTGCGTTTTCTCAAGGACAGGGCCTGGGACAGTGCCTGTAGTTACAGATACTCAGTCAGGATTTGTTGAATGCATGTAGGAATGAATGAACAAATGAATGAAAAAAATGGCTATCCTGACAGGGACTAGGGTTGACTGAGTGGTCACTCAGTCAGTGCCACCAGCCACTGCCTTTTGCTAACCTCAGAGGCTGGAAGGGGCACTGCTGGAGGACAGTGAGGCTAAGGAGAAGAGAGCTCGTCTCAGCTGCACCATCTGGGACCCAGCTCTAGGGGTCTGGGTAACAGTGACATCAAGAGCAGAAATCCTAGAGCCTGCTATGCCCACAGCCTCTGAATGCTTGTCCCAAACCTCCCAAGAAAATCACCCGGGCTGCAGAGCCCCAGGGAACCCCCATGGTCATCCAGGGTGCATGGGCATGGCTGCCGGCCATCTGTTTCCCAGGATGGATTTCTCCCTGGCACAGATGGTGAATCCAGACTCCTCTCTCCCATGTCAAACAGCCAGCTGTGGAAGACACTGCATTGCTGCAGTCTCTGCCTGGTCTCTCTGTGACCCCATTTTCCACATCATTCGCCTCCACTCCTCTCCATATGTTGGTTTCATTTCAACCTTATCCAAAAAGAACTCCTCCCTCTGGTTGGTCTGTTGAGCCATCTCACAAAATGAAATTCATAGCATCTGTAGCAGTGGGAAACTCTTCTCTTTGCTTGTTTAGCAGAGACATGGGTATCCCTTCATCCCCCTTCACAACCTTAGCCCATCCTCATCATGATCTCTCACCTGGAATACTGGATTAGCCTCCAAAGGGCACCCTGCACTGGCCTTGTCCTCCCCAAGTCCAGCCCTCCCAGTGCTTTCCAGAAAGTAAACTTGATCTGGTTTTACCCCCTAAACCTGGTCCCACCTTCCCAGGCTTCTCCATCTTAGTAAACAACAGCTCCAACCAGAGACGTGGGAAACATCACTGCCTCCTTCTCTGCCTGCTGCTATACCCACCTTCCTCCCATTTAATCCATTAGCAAGACTTGCTGGTTCTCTCTCCAAAATATACTCACATTGGTCCATTTCTCTCCATCTCTGCACCACCTTGGTTAATGACTCTGTCATTTCTCACCTATGGTAGCCTCTAAGCATGATGACATCTGACAGCCTCTGCCTCCTGAACTCATAACACTTTCCTCAGCACTCCATTCACACCAACCTTCCTTCAGTTCCAAGAGTTCTCCAAAGTCTTTCCAGCCGCAATGCCTGTGCACTCACTGCATCCCCCACCTACCCCTCGCCCTGCTCCAAACTGTAACACTCTTTCCCCTGCTCTTGAAAAGACTGGGGTCTTCCCATTTTTTTAATACTCATCTAAAAGATCACTATCTTAGAGAAAGTTTCTCAAGCTATGCTCTCTAAAGAGGATTCCTTCTTTTATTCTGAATCACAGCATCCTGTTCATTTCTTGCCCCCCACCACTCCACGCCATGGAAAGTCTTATTAATTCAGTGAACTGATGTGCATTCTAATTTATTTACCATGGTCGTTGTCTGTCTCCCCACTGGAGACATGAAGATGAGCAACTTGTCTATCTTGTTCGATGTTATATCCCCATAGCCTGGCACGGAGTACCTGCTCAATAAATATTTGCTAACTGAATGTAATAAATGAATGGAAGATGCATCATGGCACTGTCCTGCTTTTCTCTGTCAATGGCTTCCCATTGTCCCCAGTATGCTGTCAAAACTCCAAACTCCATAGGGCTCCATTAGAGTTTCTTCACGACCTTACCTCAGCTCACCTTTCCAATGTCTTCATTAGGTTTATGGGGAATCAATCTGGAAAGGTTCAAGCCATAATGGGTTCCATGGTGCAGACAAGAGCACTGGCCTGGCAGTGAGAAAAAGGGACATTGAACAAATGATCTTTATGATTCCAGGCAGTGCTTCCATTGTGCAGTCTGAGGTTTGTTTGAGTGTGTGGTTAGTTTGTTTGTTTGTTTGCTGTTTGTTTTTTAAACCATAGCTGGGATGAAACTCTGAATCAAGAAGCCAAGGGAGAAATTTGAGAAGAGAAGCAACAGCTCTTGCTGTCTTGGATGGCTGGGAAGGGATATGCAGAGATCAGGAATCCCTAGTGCTGACTCGGGCCAGGCAGCGTCAGGAGTCTCAAGAAAACAAACCCTGGAGATTGGCAGGTCCGAGAGCAGGGCGGGGGGCCACACCGGTCTCGTTCACCTTCTATCCCCAGTGCTTAGTCTTTGGCACATGGTAGGTCCTTGGTGAAAGGTTGGGGGGAAGCACATGCCACGGGGACCGGAAACCCCGTCCCACTCATGTCACTGTTGAGTGTCATCACAAGAAAGCCCCCAAAGCCATGGTCCCTCTCAATGAGAAGCATCTATGGATGGCAGGGGCAGGGCTATTTGCCCCACTCGTCTGCCCTCCTCAGACCTCAACTGAGCCTTCAGCCGCCCCCAGTGTACATGTCCTACTGGCCCAGCCTCAGTTTTGCTCCCTCCACTGCTAAACATATCTGACAGATCAAACATCTTTGCTGGCTCTTTGCAATGGCTCTGTGTCTAGACAGGGTTTCTTTTCTTTTCTTTTCTTTTCTTTTTCTTTCTTTCTTTTCTTTTCTTTTCTTTTTTTTTTTTTGAGGCAGGGTCTCGCTGTGTTGCCCAGGCTGGAGTATGGTGTAATCTGGGTTCACTGCAGACTCAACCACCTGGGCTCAAGCAGTCCTCCCACCTCAGCCTGCCAAGTATCACACACCACAACAGCCCACCTGATTAAAAAAAAAAAAAAGTACAGATGCAGTCTTGCTTTGTTGCCCAGGCTGGTTGCAAACTCCTGGGCTCAAGCAACCCTCCTGCCTCAGCCTCCTAAAGTGCTGGGATTATAGGCGTGAGCCACTGTGCTCAGCCCCTGGTTTCTTGCTCTAATCCTCCCAAGCCCAGCAGCACCAGGCAGCTGCCAGGATTGAAGAAGGCACCTCCGAGTCTCTAAGTCAGCTTCCTCAGAGAGTGTTCCCTCGATTCCTAGGTGTGCGGCTCTGGGTATAGACTTCCGGGCTCAGCCCTGACCACAGATATAAATTGAGCCTCTGCAGCAGGGATGGGGTAGGAGGAGCTGAGGGTATCTAGGGGCTTTTTCATGAACCACAGTCCTTCCAAGCAGCACAAGCTTCTCCACAGCAAACCCCAAAAGCTGTGTGCACTTCTGATTAATCCACTGAGATGAGTCCGCTGAGAGGGCAAAGTATCTCCACGTTCACACTGGGCACCAGAAGTTGTCACACAAAGCATCTGGCAGGCATGCACACTAGGTCTTTGAATCCTCATATCCCTCAGCGGTGGTTTTATTATCTCCACTTCCTCAGATCAGGAAACAGAGCCTTGGAGATGAGAAATAATTTGCTGGAGGTCACAGCTAGGTCTGGCCCCAAGTCCAGTGGTTTTCAGTTTCTGGACAAATTCAGGGCTGGGAAGTTACAGTGTGGAAAAGGATCATCCTCAGAAGATAAAAGTGTCAAAATCGACGAGATGGCCCCCCAGGAGTGCCAGTGATCTAAAGCTGGGAACTCCAGGAACAAGGAGAAGGATGGCTGCCCCAGATGGACCAAGACCCGTCAGAGACAAAGGAGGCTGGGTAGATGTCTGGGAGCCTTGTGACATTAGGAGCAGCTGGAAATAGAGGAGGGAAAGAAAGAAGGAGGCTCAGGAGGTGGTAACATCAAAAGGCTATCTCATGGCAGGGGGGATGCATGTTATTCCAGGTGGCAGGGCAAGATTGGAGTGGGGAGGACAGTGGGGAGGGATAGCTGGCTGGCTTTGTAGGGTTATTCTCTGGCTCTAGGGGTTGAGAATGGTAAAAGCTAGTGCTTTAACATCAGATGCCTCTGTAGGTTCTTCAGAAGCCTCCATCTGAGGGTCCTAACACAGGTGCCTGTCTTCTCCAGTGGCCACTCAGGACTAACACCTCAGTTTTCTGTGATCCACTCCATTTACAGGTTTACTCTGTTGAAGCCACATCAGCGCCTCCAGGCTGAGGTTATATGTGGCTTGTAAATCCTAAAATATTTACCGTCAGGCTCTTTACAGAAAAAGTTTGATTAAAGTTTGATGAAAAAATAGTGTATGTTATACACCTTGCTTTTTTTTTTCTTTAACCCAATAACCTATCCTGAAGGTCTCCTTCTATCAGTACTTAAGAGCTTCTTCATTCCTTTCTAGAGCACACAGTATACCATTGTCTGGATGGACTATGATTTATTTAGCCAGTTTCCTATTGGTGGACAGTTAGGCTGTTACCAACCTTCTGCTATTACAAATGCTGCTGCAATAGGTAGATTTGTACAGGAAGCTGGAGAAAGTTCCAAGAAATGTATATGCCCAGATCTCAGCACAGATCTCCTGAGGCAGTGTCTTTGGAGTCAGAGTCCCAGGCATCTGTATTTTTAGGAATTCCCCAAGCGTTGCACATGCAGCCAGGTTGGGGAATCACATTTATAGCTCATGCCTTCTGACGACAAGAAAGGCTGGATCCCCTTTGCTGGTCCCATAAGAGTCCAGAGAGGGAGGCAAGCATCTCTCATCCCATAGATGAATATCAGTCTTCAAGGCCTGGTTGGCACTGGCCCCCCAAAGATTGGAGAGAAAATTAGGAAGCCAAAGTGGTATTGTGATCTCAGAGTTTTTTTGTCTCTATTGAGACACAGTCAGAGCCTGTTCTGGCCCAGGGCAATGATGGGGAGGTACAGGGGTTGTGGAGCATGTCAAGGGACCCCCGGGGAGGCTGAGCTGGGGACATGACATCTGACTGAGACTGGAAGCATAAGTAAGAGTTAGCCAGAGGGTAACAGCTCTTGCTGTCTTGGATGGCTGGGAAGGGATATGCAGAGATCAGGAATCCCTAGTTCTGACTCAGGCCAGGCAGCATCAGGAGTCTCAAGAAAACAAACCCTGGAGATTGGCAGGTCTGAGAGCAGGGCGGGGGGCCACACTAGTCTTGTTCACCTTCTATCCCCAGTGCTTAGTCTTTGGCACGTGGTAGGTCCTTGGTGAAAGGTTGAGGGGAAGCACATGCTATGGGGACTGGAAACCCCGTCCCACTCATGTCACTGCTGAGTGTCATCACAAGAAAGCCCCCCAGGCCATGGTCCCTCTGAATGAGAAGCGTCTACTAGTCTCCCCTCCTCAGACCTCAATTGAGCCTTTAGCTGCCCCAGTGAACATGTCCTACTGGCCCAGCCTCAGTTCTGCTCCCTCCCCTGATAAAGGAGGGAGGGACACAGGGAAGATAGCCAGGCAGAGGGACAGCACATGCAAAGGCTCAGAGGAGACAGTGAAGGGCTCAGAACTGACTGCAGGAATTCACGTTCATTCAGTCTGGCTGGAACCTCCAACTCATGGGCCTGTAATTCTTTGATTCCTGTTTTTTTCTCTACTAGGCTATGAGGTTTATAAGGGCGGGGCCTGTGCCCTTTTCCTCCATCCCTTTCTCTTTTTCCTCCCTCCCTTCTTTTCTTCCTTCCCCGTTTCTTTCCTCATTTTACCTCTTGGCTATATCACTGGTGTCTCAAATATTGGTGAGTGAGTGAGTGAATGGACTTAGGTCTGGGAGGTTGCCCCAGGGAGAACCAAGTCTTGAGTGGTCTGCATTTGTTCTGAAGCCCTTTCTCCTCTCTTCTGTCCCTCTCCACCAGCACAGTGGTTCCCAGGGGTGCCTCTACAGCACCTTCATGCCGTCTCCAGCCCAGCAGTCCCCAGCTGCTCCTGCATGCTGGAGGTGGGGCTGCTGGGAGCCTGGCCAGCTGTGGGAGAGTAGTAAGAAGTGGGTCCCTGCTGACCTGTCCTTCCTTAAGCTTTGTCCTGGACCTTTTCCCTCTGAACCTTGCTGCCGACGAAGATGGAGCACCTGCAGAAGCTCTGTACTCCATCCAGACAAACAGTGGAAGCTGCACGGACAGTCCTCCCCAGGGCTGGAGCTGCCAGGGCTCAGAGGCTACCACAACACAGAACTCTGGGCCTCACTACACACGTGTCCTGGCCTCATCCAATGCACTTCCCTTTTCCAAACCCCCTGAAGCGTCTCACTTTTCTAAGCTATGCATTCAGCGATTCCTGCAGGGGGAGCACTAGTCCAGAAAGAAGGCCCGCCATCAGCTGCCCAGTCCCGGGGTAAGTCGCCTGCCCTCCCATCTGCTGAGCCCTGGGATAAAAGAAACTCGCTCATGCTAGGAATGGGGCTGGAATCAGGGACTCCTCCCAAACCCTTTTTATCCTAGACAGTGCAGACCTGGCTGTGATCTGCCTCCTTTCCTCAGAGCCCCACCCTGTGGCACCGTCAAGTGAGGCTCCTTTGTGATCGCTCCCTCACGAGTTGTAAAGAGCGGTTCTCTTCTCTGTTCACAACGTGGGTCCATTTGCCATGCCCTTCAGTTCCACTGTCCACACTAGTTTAGGTGTAGCCCTCACCTGGACTCCTGACATCCTCCTAACAGGCTTCACCCCTTCTGTTGTCCCCTGAAATCCATTCTGTGCCAGATGGCTGAGTGGTCACTTTAAACCCATCAGATGTCATCACTCTTACACTTAAAACCTGCCACGAGGCTCACCATAACACCTGCGGTCCTTGTCCCAGCCTCCCCGGCTCAGTGGGCCCCCTCTCCTCCCTGCACTTTCCCCAGGCATGCTGACCTCCCTCTGTTCCTCAATCACATTGAACTCCCTTCTGCACAAGACCTTGGCACCAACTGTTTGGTCACCCTAGAATACACTTCCCCCAGATCCACATGTGGCTGCGCAGGGTTCAGCTCCAGTGTGACCTTCTCAGGGAGGCTTCCTTGACCACTCAACCCAAAGTCACAGAGCATCTTTTTTACGTATCACACTTGCTGAAATGATCTTGTTTGGCATTGTCTGTGTACTCCCACTGGAAGACAAGCTCTAGGAGAGTGTGAACCCTGTTTGTCATTTTCACTGTGGGGTCCCCACCTTCTGGAGCTTGAATTCCCTTCTCTTTAGAGCTCTGCGGGAGCTATATCTTTGTCACGGTTCTGAATCTTCTCAACAAACACTTTTGTTACGTAGGAGGTCCAGCAGCCCCTTGCTTTTGGTTTTCAAAACTTAACTAAGATTCACAAATTAGAGCTCAGATCCAATCTCAGAGGACAGAGAATACTCCAGTTGATTGGCTTCTCTTTCTTTGATGTGAAGCCCTTTCATTTCTCCTACCTGCCTGCTGCCTTGCCCCACTCCATCTGCCTCCACCCTCCACAGACAGGCCCCTGGCCCCAGCCCTACTCCCTTGCCACCCATCCATCAAAGGAAGACAAGATCGGCTCAGGAGCCCCTGAGCTTATCTGAAGCAAAGAAAACTAGGAAAAGAAGATACAAACAACATGCAGGGAGGGGAACAGGGCTATCAGAGGCCCTGGTCACAGAAGAAATCAGCCAAGAAGCGTGCCAGGTGTCTGTGAGGGCGCGCAACCCTGACCCAGTGACTCACAGCGTGATGGACTCACTCTCGGTCAAGCTTTCCCCTGCATGAACAGCACCCACTGAGCCAGGGAGACTCTAGGGGAAAGTCCTAGAGAGCTATGTCTTAACACCAGCTTTGCCTTGGAATTTTTAAGGTGTCTGCATCTGTTTATTCCCTTGTCTCTTTATCTCCTCTTTAACCACTGCCCCCACCCCCTGCCCCAGGTGATATGAGAAAGAAAATAATAGCAATATGAGCCAGACACTGTTCTGAGCCTTTTAAATGCTTAGAATGTTTCATTCACACAACAACCCTGTAAAATGAGAACTATTATTCCCTTTTTTTCACAGAAAACTGGGCACCGGGGAAGTTATGTAACTTGCCCAAGTTCGCATAATTAGTAAGGAGAACTGGAATTTGCTCCCAGGCAATCTCATTGCAGAATGTGTGCTCTTAGCCACTCTACCACTTTTTCTCTAGTAGGATAATGGAGGCGAACAAGCCTGTTAACTGTGACACCCCCATGTAAGCATTCATTGTTTTTCAACCTCTTCTTCCCTGGCTTCTAGCATCCTCTGTGTCTGTATTCGAGTTTTTCTGCCCTGGGGCACAGAGGTGCCCAGGTGGACCCCTACCTTCTGGGAACCAAGCACCCAGTGCACAGCCTGGCATAACAGGTGCACAGGTGTTTATACAGCTGGACTCCACCTAGGAGGGTGGTTGAGGAATGAGGGAAGGAGGATAAAATGGTGGAAAAGCTGGAATTCATAGAGATTACTGATCATTCTATTAGTAATAAAAAATAGCTAATGTTTACTGAGTTGTAATTCCATGTCAGACATGGTTTGAAGCATTTCAGATATCAAATGAAATGGTTATGCTGTTGATAAGGGTAAGATTATATATCAGATAAGTTGATATTTGGAAAGCTTATGCTGTCCAATCTCACAGATGGCCTCCAGGGATCCTCGCCTCCTGGTATCCTTATCCGTGCTTAGTCCCAGCCCAAACTGAGTCAGGGGTGGCCTGTGTGACACCAGTGCATCACGACTTCCCCCTTGGTCTCTTGGATCACTCACTCTGAGGGAAGCCTGCCCCCATGCAGGGAGGACAGTTAGGCGGTCCCATGGTGCAGCCTGTGTGGAAAAGAAATGAGGCCTCTGGCCAACAGCCACATGAGTGAGACAACTTGGAAGTGGATGCTCCAGCCCCGCTTGAGCCTTCAGATGATGCAGCACCAGCCAATATGTGACAACACCCTCACAAGAGGCCAGAACTGCCCAGGGAATCACCCCTGAATTCCTGGTCCATAGAAACTATGAGATAGTAAATGGTGGCTGTTTTATGGCACTGCATACCAAAAATAAAATTCTAAGGCCCCCAGTCATCTGAATGGACTTCCTTCTCAGCCAGGGCATTCTTAAAATTTAACCTGAAAGACTAGTTCAGGCCTTGATGAGAAGTAGAGGTTGGATATGTCTCATTATACCTCTCTGGCATTAACATCAACACAGACTTTAGTCTGATAAGAAACATTTTACAACCTATTCTCTCTGAAGCCTACCATCTGAAGGCTTCCTCTGCAAATAAGAATTTGGTCTCCACAATATTTTATATTAACCCAGACATTCCTTTCTATTGATCCCATGTCTTTAGATAAACTCAACCAATTGTCAATCAGAAAATTTTTACATCTACCTATAAGCTGGAGGCCCCTGGTTCAAGTTGTCCCACCTTTCTGGACAAAACTAGTGTATTTCTTAAATGTATTTGATTGAAGTCTCATGACTGTCTAAAATATATAAAATTAAGCTGCACCCCGACCTCCTTGGGCACATGTTCTCAGGACCTCCTGAGGGCTGTGTCATGGGCCATGTCACCCATATTTGTCTCAGAATAAGCCTCTTCAAATATTTTACAGTGTTTGACTTTTTGTTGACAACACTGAGTTTTGGGGTAATTTGTTATGCTGCAATAGATAACGAATACATCAACTCTCATTTAGTCATCACAACTTTACAAAGTAGATCCTTAAATTATCCAGCATAAAGCTAGAATGGGTGGTGGCAGGCTTCTAGCCCAAGGAGTCCCACCCCAGAGCCTGCTCTCTAGATGTTCATGGGATGGTGCCCCTCTCTTCAGAGATTCTCTGGGAGACATAGCAGACCACAGTACCAGCCTCTCCTCAGTATCACCTTAAAAATTAAAGAGTACTGTGACCCTTCTCTAAAGATTTTGACTCACCTTGTCTAGAATGGGGCCTGTAGCCAACTCAAGGCCTGAATATTTCAGGACTCCCTAATCTTCTCAGAACTCCTCAGTATGCAACTATGGCTATCCCATTTGACTAGTCAGGAGGCTTAGACTATGCTGCAGTGACCAGAAGTCTCAGTGGTTTAACACATAGAGGTTCATTTCTCCTTCCTGTCTCAATCTGACAGCAGGTGGGCAATTCTCCTCCATCTTGAACTGTGCCATCTGGAACACATGGCTTCCTAAATCACTGCAACAAGGCAAGGGAAAGAAAGTAGAGACCATTCGACATGTTTATAAGGGCCAAGACTGAAAGTAACTTATATGATGCCCAATATTCCTTGGCCAAAGCCCAGTCACATGAGCCTAATACCACTGCAAGGGAAGCTGGAAAATATGAAAAGCAAATGCATATCTGGTGAATCACATCAATGCTCTGCCACACCTATTATTTGCTGGCAATAATATACTATGTTGCAGATTTCTGTTTATCTTGATTTCTCAACTAGATAGAAGCTCTTTGAGGTCAAGAACAACCTTTAATTTCTCCCCTATAGGGCTGATCACTTGGTCACTGCTAAATGTGCTCTTCTGGATAAACTGGTGACACGGTCATTCTAAGGAAGTGACTAGTGGCCATGTGACATAGAGTCTGACAGATTTGGGTGCAAATCCTAACTCTAACCCTCACTTGGCAAGTTCTCTAAGCCTCGGTTGTTCTGCCTGTGAAATAGGAATGACAATGACTGTCTTACAAAGTTAGAGTGCGAACTAAATGAAATAATTTAGAATATCAATTACCTGCCACACGTCATGCAACAGAGAGGAGGCTCAAAAACGATACCTATTATAATCTACAAAACCAGGGGCATCAAGAAGGATGAAACTCCTGGGGGCCTATGAGCCCCTTGAAATTGTGTGCAAATATTTTGTATATGTAGGAATCCGTAGGGACCTTTTGCTACTCACTTTCCTTGTTTATTTATAAAAACACACATGTCACAATTCATTGTAAAATGTTTACATATTACAGATTATAATAGCTCATGCATATTGAGGGCTTACCATATTCCAGGCACTGCTTTGGGTGCTTTGTATGCATAAATCATGGAGCCCGTGAACTAGATGCTGTTATTTTCATCCTTATTTTACAGATAAGGAAACCGATTCACAGAGAGATTAAGCTGCCAAAGGCCCCCCACAGCCAGTAAGTAGCTGAGAAGGTCTCAACTCAAACCCAGGCAGTCTAACTACACAGCACATTTCTAATGTCAGTCGTACTCAGACCAGCAGCAGCAGCAGCAGCAGCAGCAGCAGCAGCAGCAGCAGCAGCAGCAGCAGCAGCAGCACCTGGGAGCTTGTTAGAAATGTGAATTCTTGGGTCCCTCTCCAGACCTACTGAATCAGAACTCTGGTTTTTAATGAGCCCTCTCGATGATTCTGATACACGTTAAAGTTTACGAACCCTGTGCTCTGCTATTGTGCTGCCTCTCCACCCCATCAGTTAGTTCTTCTGGTACCTAGCACAGGTCTGTGGCTTACTAAATGAACAAATTAATACTGTCACCTACACATAACGCTGGTTCAAAACCTTTCTTCTCGCATCTGATGTCAGAAGCATCAGAAGGAAAAAGCCTGCCCAAAATAAATTGGAAAGTGTCCTCCTTTGTCCTATTGGGGTCACCTGCACCCCTAGCTCTCCTCAAACTGGACAAATCAGCCATCAGAGCAGATCACTGGTCAAAACCAGACCAGAGCCCCATGCTGTCTGCATGCCAAGGAGAAAGGCAGAGAGTGGCTGGCTGTACCCCCGGGATGCTATTTTGTTCCTTGCCAACCACCATGCATCTCAAACAAGTGTGCAGCAAACAGATTGCAGCCCAGGACTCTCCCCGCCCTCTGCCCCAGCTGTTCCTGCCTTGACACCCAGCCTCTTCTCTGTGATCCCTCTGATATCCAGATGGCAGCAGACACAGTAGCAAAGGCAGCTCCAGGCAAGCAGCTCCCAAGCCAGCTGTGTATTTGATTAACAAGAAAGCCAGGCAGATGCAGCTTATCGGGAGGACTCACAAAGGCAGCGAGCAGACGGCCACAAAATGCCAGCCTGTTTTATCCTCTGCCCAGCCAAGGGAATTTTTCATGTTGATTCTGATGTTTGTTAAATGATACCATAACGACAGCCACTATGACGAAGCCCTTTCTATGGGTCAGGCATCCTGCATTACAACAACCTTTTGGTGGAGATAGTGTTATTATTATCCCTAATTTACACATAAGGAAACTGAGGCTTAGAGTGACAAAATAACTCATCCAAGGTCACAGAGATGGTAAGTAGTGAAGTCAGTTTTCAGACCTGGGTCTACTCGACCCCCTAGCCTATATGACTAACCACTGCACTACACAGTGCAAGCCGGCACGGTGCACTTGAACTTGGGCCTGAGCAGGCCTGATGGGGCTCTTCAAGCAGCTACAACCCATATGTGCAGCCTCCTGGAAAGCATCTCAAAAAGCTTATTGAGTGTAATCTTCACAGCCAATTACTGAATAGATCCTCTTTGTTTAGAATTGTGATATTTTGTTGATCATGGATTTTTTTGCATTAATTTTGATTTTTAAAAATATTGCATTAAAATATTATTTATGTTGGCTACTGAGCTTTCTGGCACCCCCTTAAATTTTGTGCCCAAGACAAGGGTCTCACTCACCTCACCCTAGTCCCAACCCTGTTTAATTCTACAAGGTAGGGCGCTGGTGCAGTGTGAATAAATTATTGCACATCTACAGATGGGGAAACTGAGGCTTGAGGGGGACAAGGTGTGAATAATTTACCCAAGGGCACACTGCAGGTGGCTTGGGATATATTTAGTCCTGGGCTTGTCTGACTCCCGTGCCTCTGTTCTCACAGCACAAAGTTGCCCCCAGAGCACATCTTTGAAGTCATTCAGGACTGCTTTGCTACAAAGTTGGCCTTCCGAGACGGCCAGAAACCCACCCTGGGACTCCTATATCACACAAGGGTGATATGATGGCAGATTCTGCAGAGCCACCAGGGCACATTGGCTCTGCTCACCAGGTAAACTCCTTGATCTGCAACACAGAAGTAAAGAGAGGGAAAGGGCCTCAAACTAAAAGGGCCCTGGAGGACGGATCTTTTATGCCTTTCCCGAGGCTGGGGCTGCACTGAAGATGCAGAGGCAGCTCCCAACCCACCATGTGACCCACCCACCCAGCAGCCTGCGGGAAGATGAGGACATCAGGCTCTTTGTCTCTTTTGTCTTTGGTTTCCCAGCTCCTCTCTGAGAAGCCACCTCATCTATTGGATGGAAATGATGGAGGCACTCTTTCAATAGGGATGCTTTGTTTTTCTTCTGGTTTAGGCCTCAGCTGGGTGTTTAATGTTCCCAAGGAGACAGCTAGTCTGGGGAAGAATGGGAAGAGGCTTTGCCTTTGCCCCATCCCCTGCTGGGCAGTTCTGTGTCTTGGCTCTGACTGAGGAGCTCTGGAGTCATGAATCTTGGGCTCTCTGGACAGAGGTCACTCTAGCAAGGTTAGGAGCCTGGAATGCAACAGAGAGATATCAGGGAGGGCAGCCAAGGGCTTCTAGCCTAGGCAGCTCAGGTTGGTTTCAGAGGCTCAGAGCAGAATTTGGGAACCCAGTGGCCATCCTAGGCCAAAATATAAACCATTCTCCAGAAATGAAAGAGGAGAATTCAGCCCCAATGCAAGCCATCTTCTTGCTGTTACTGGTGTCTCTTGGCCTCAGGCCACTTTTCAGAGGGTTGGTCACCCACTCCCCAGGCAATAAAGCCTCAGCTCCCAGCACTGGCACTACAGGGCACTAGAAGCCAGAGATTTGGTGTCCTTGGATATAGGCTTGAGTTGTGGACATCTTCTGTGAATGTCTATTTAGGCATCTCCCTGCCTCTGGTCCTTGAAATACAACAGAGTTCTAAGGAAGAGTTGACTCTGTCACCCCAAATGCCCAGCCCAGGAGGACTGCCCTGAATTTTTAAGGCAGTAGTACTTTAAGAAATAATGGTAGACATGATAGTGGGATGAGATATCACTTGGCTTGTATATAGTTATCTACTACTGCATAACAAATTATCCCCAAACTTAGTGACTTGAAACAGCATTTATTTTCTTACAGTTAATGTAAATCAAAAATCCAGGCACAGTTTAGCTGGGTACTCTGCCTTAAGGTTTCTCACAAGACTGAAATCAATGTGTTGACTGGGGCTGTGGTCTCATCTGAAGGCTTTGCTGGGAAGGGTACACTTCCAAGCACACATTAGTAGGATTCAGTTTCCAGCTGTTGGGTGGAGGCCACCTACAGTTCCTTGACAGATTGGCCTGTCCATCAGGACAAACATATAAGAAGAAAAAGATAAGTCAGTGTTTTCTAACCTAATCATGGAAGTGATATCTCATCACTTTTGCCTTATTCTATTGGTTAGAAGTGAGTCAGTAGGTCCAGCCCATGCTTAGGGAAGGGGATTACACAAGGGCAGGAATATCAGTAGGCAGAGTTCAATGGGGTCATGTCAGAATCTGCCTCCTATAACCTTTTGGGCTGAACAGGCTTTTTCTGCAAGCTATATATTCGTCTTTCTGGAAACCTTCTATTAACTGCAGGGAGTTCCTTATACAATGTGGCCATAATGACACTGGCCATAATGGATTGGACAAGAGTAGAATACCTGACCAAAGACAGCCCCAGTGGGGTGGGGGGCTCAACTCCATCAGAACCCATTTTTGGCAAATTTGAATGGAAAACTCAGAGAAAGACAAAGATCATTCACTTATTCAAAAGAATTCCAGGCACTGGGTATAAAATGGTACACAAAACAGACATGGTCCCTGTCTTCACAGGGTAGATAGGCAGAGGTGTAAAGATGCAAAGTGCAAAAGCAATAGGCAAGAACTGGGAAGGCCATGAACTAGGTAGGCCATTGGAGATCATGAGAAAGCAGCAGCTATGAGGGAGGTAAAGAGAAGAGGGAGAAGGATAATCAGTAATGCAGGAGAAATAGAAGCAGAGGCAAAACATAGCTGAGCTGCCCCAGTGGCAAGCCCAGGTTTAAGGAGAAATGGATGACTGCTCACTAGCTTAGCAACTCTATTGAAGAGATACCATCTTTCCTGAAAATCCTGCAGATCAAGGAGGACTCTGGTTGGCCCAGGTTGGGTCACTTGCCCATCACCGAACCAAGGGGCTGGAGTTCCCAACCAGCCATCTCTGAGTCACCTGCTAGGCTAGGGGAAGGTGAAGGAGCTGGGGTCAGCTTCACTTAAAGCACATGAAAAATGAGTTTTGATTCCAGAGGCAGAGACCCTGGGCAGGTAAAACAAAAGATGTCTGTTGTACATGGAGTTTAGAAGAGGACAACTAGGAATTGTTGGGTGCTAATGTCTCTCTGTGAGGCATCGCTGGACAGATTTCGGATAGTTGTTTTTCAGTTTCTACACAACTATGGGCCATTCATTCCTCCAATGGTTCTTCTGTGTGCAACCTCCACAGGTAATCCTCTCAAGAAGTTCTGAATTCTGAGCACAGAAGGCATGTTTTGATCCCTGGGCCAGTTGTTTAAATCAGAAACTCAGATGTTTACTTCCATTTCTAGCTTATTGATTTCTATTAGGCTACATGTTGAAAATTTTCTACACTGGCAACTTTTCTTTCAAACGTATTTTTTTCCTATTCTCCTATTTTAGGTCAGAGGACATTAAAAAAGAGAGAGGATGACTCTCTCTTGACTTCGGCTGTGGGTTCACTCAAGAATACTGTTATGAAAGGTTCTTGGCATCTGTTGATTCATCCTTGTTTTCTTTGCAAATTCAAATCTTTGTCTAAGCTGCCCTGAAGCCATAGTGTGCTGGAACTGGCTTGTGCTGACTCTTGAGAGCTTCTGTACCCCATGCTGCATTAGGTCATATCTTGTGGTTAGCCTGAAACTGGCTATGGTGGGAGTATTTACAACATGGAAATCTGCAAATGTTACGATTCATAGCTTTCCTCTACTCCCCCAACACCAAAGAGCTGGTGGTTAAATATTCACCAGCACACCACTGCCTTTTAGGAAAAGCCTTCTGACATGGCCTTATTTTAACAACTTTCCTATTTCCTTGTGCTTTTAGGGCCATTTAAAAAATTATGGCATAGCTGAGTTATTTAGTTTCTCTCTTTATCTCTCCTACACTGCTACTTTTAATATTTTCCCTCACCAGAGAGCCTGACAATGCAGTAGACTAGTTGGTATATATCTGATTGCTGGGGACAATCAGTGTAACAAAACCCTGAACTCTGCAGCAAATTTCTGCCTTCCTTCCTGAGGTTTACAAAAATACTTTAATTATATCCCTCAGTTTAGCTGTAGACCGTGGTTAAAATTCAGCTTCTATAGATATGCCTTCTGGTCTAGTAGTTTTCAGGGGCTATTTTGCAAGGTAATTGTTCTTTTCCTGAGACAAACTTCCTTAGAAGTTCACGAGAGAGAGCAGAAGAAATAGAGGAATGTAAGTGGTGGTGATGAGCAAGGAAAGAGAGCCGAGCACAGAGCAGAGAGTTCTGAGTCTGAGCAGGAGCTAAGTAGAATTTTTGTGACAGGTTCTGTCCGTATCCATGCTTTGTTTTGAGTCCTTAGTCTATCCATCAAAAAAGCTGACTCCTGAACTTTGAATATGTTTTTCTCATCATTTTCCAGAGCTATTGTGAAATGTATTAATTTCCTAATTTTGACATGTCACAATTTCCCCAAAATGATCAGTTCTCAGTGTCGGGGGCTGAATTTTGTCTCTCTGAGATTCATATGTTTAAGTCCTAATCCCCAGTATTTCAGAATCTGACTGTAATTGGAGATAGGATCGTCACAGAGGTAATTAGGGTGAGCCCTAATCCAATATGACTGGCATCCTTCTAAGAAGAGAAGATTAGAGCCAGGTGCTGTGGCTCAGGTCTGTAATTTCAGCTTCTCAGGAGGCTGAGGCAGGAGGATGGCTTGAGGCCAAAAGCTCGAGACCAGCCTCGGCAACATAGCAAGACCTCATCTCTAAAAAAATAAATAAAAATTACCTGGGTATGGTGGTGCATGCCCTTAGTCCCAGCTACTAGGGAAGCTGAGGTAGGAGGATGGCTTGGGGCCACAGTGAGCTATAATCATATCACTGTACTCCAGCCTGGGCAACAGAGCAAGACCCATCAAGATGAAGAAAAAAGAAAGAAGAAGGAGGAGAAGGAGAAGGAACAAGAAGGAGGAGGAGGAAGAGGGGGAGGAGGAGGAGGAGGAGAAGAGGAGCAATTAGGACACAGAAAGACACAGAGAGAAGACCCATATGACAACACAGGGAGAAACCAATCCTGCTGACACTTTGATCTCAAACTTCTAGCCTCCAGAATTTCAAGAAAATCAATTTCTGTTGTTTAAACCACTTGGTCTGTGGTACTTTGGCATGGCAGCCCTAGCAAGCTAAAATACTAAGTAAACAATTTTGTTTTGTCACTTACCAAGTTAAAAGTAAATTCGTACAAAAAGCAGGAGTTCTGTTAGGAAAAGGTTGAGGCTTTGACCTAGCCAATCTCATGACAAAAAGACCACCGTAGTTAGTCAAGAGTGTGTGTACTTGTAAAGAGTGTTTCAACCAACCAAGCAGAATCTAGGAAGAGGTCACACAATCAATGATGCAACAATTGTTGACCTTGGGACAGACTGAACAAAATGACCTTCTTTTACACGTTGATAAGATAGGGAACATCCTCATAAAATTTGGAAAGGGATTGAGAGCAAAATCTGATCCATCACTTTTGCATGAATTAATTGCTTATCTCCTGAACCTCCAACTCGCAGTCCTCAGGGCTAGCTTGGATGGGATTGGAGCCTACGCCTCCAGCTATCCTTGTGGAGCACTCTCTCATGCATTTAACAGACGCAAGACAGTGCAGATCAAATCAGAGCTGCACAAGATGAGACTTTGTACAAACAGTCAAATAAAAACAAAAGCAAAGCAAGCAGGAAAAGAATAAGCAGATTAAAGGCAAAAATATTCAACAAATGATGCATTTCCAAAAAAGAAGTGCTAATTATACAAAAAGACTGAGATCTCATTTTCTTGTACAAAGAACTATTTGGTTATGAATTCTAGGATAACAAAATAAATTCAGCAAAGACATTTTAATGAAACACGTCAGGGAAATCCACAAAGTAAGTAGAATTAGGGCACAGAGGACCTGGGCTCAAAGCATCTGTTGTCGAGTCCCATGGAATTCTGCCAACTAGGCGTTTTCAATACAATCTCATCGGGACCTCTGGATTTATCAAAGGAGGAGACCACCACTCAAAATCTGAATATCTTTCTTAAGTAAGGAATACCCACTGTGGTCAGGAAAATTTCTCCAACCAAAGCAAACTGCCAGTCTTTTATAGAGTTTTTGGGAAGAGTGCTTCAGGTTGTGTTGCTTTTAGAAGCAGGGGTGGGTTGATATCAGCCTTAGAAGGATGTTCACATAAGTGAGTCCACCAGGGATTGGTTTACTTCCACATCATGAAGCTGCTGTGGATTGGTTGGCTTTCAGAGTTTTGTTCATTGAAGTGAGTTACCACTCATCAACTTGTCCAAATTGTAAAATTAGCTTTTCTTTGATACAAAGATTATAGGACTGTCATTGATGGATTAGACAGGTTTAAAACAAAGTGATGGAAACTTGTCATCTTGACTATGGAACAACCAGTTATTTCCTAGGATTGTGGGAACACCATGTAACAATCATTGTATTTTACCTATTTATTTGGCTTATTGCCTTTCTCTTCACTGGAGGAGACATATAGGTTCCATGAGGGCAGGGATTTTGATGTATTTGATCCCTGCTGGATTTTCAGCATCCAGATCAGTGCCTAGCACACAGTAGGTGCTCAATAAATATTTACTAAATGAATGAGGGAGCTTGACCTCCAGACCCTGAACTGTAGAAGCCACAGGGAAGATATGGTTTGCTATTTGCATTACTTTTTAAAAAAAATCTCTTACCACAGGGGCTGAGCTGGATCTAATCATGATAAATGCTTTTGAATTTAGGGTGATTAATGAACTGTGGGACAAGGCTAAATGTGTGGTATGCTCATTGCCTCTTTTTTATTTATTTATTTATTTATTTTTTTGAGACGGCGTCTCACTCTGTTGCCCAGGCTGGATTGCAGTGGCGCAATCTCAGCTCACTGCCAGCTCCGCCTCCCAGGTTCACGCCATTCTCCTGCCTCATCCTCCCCAGTAGCTGGGACTACAGGCGCCCGCCACCATGCCCAGCTAATTTTATTTTGGATTTTTAGTAGAGACGGGGTTTCACAGTGTTAGCCAGGATGGTCTCGATCTCCTGACCTCATTGCCTCTTCAGATCACATTCCAACTCTGCTGATGCTGTACATGCAACAAATTTTGGACACTGGAGGCATCACTTGGTTCATTAATCTTGCAAAATTCTTGCCCTGGCTTTGTAGTAATAGAGACTTTCTGCCTTTGGTCTTTTCTTCCTGGAAAGTGAATTCCAGGAGGAGATATATCATAGTGACCAACAACTTAGGCTGTTAGTAGAGGTGTCACTTTGAGAAAGGTCATTAAACTTTCCCAAGCCTCAGTCTCCTCCTCTGTAAAATGGAAATAATAATAGAACTCATTCACATACTTATTTTTGTCATTGTCATCACCAGCAGCAAACATGGTCATCCATGCTGTGGGTCTCTAACAAACTCCCCAGGTCCCAGCACTAGCCTGCTAGGACCCTAGAGTCAACAAGGGTGGACAGAGAGGTCATGAGCTTTTCTAAACAGCTGACTTTCATGAGAGTTAGAAGAGGAATGGTGAGATAAAAGTTACTGATAGGCATAATCAGCCCAAAATGACTATATTTCATCTATACATTCAATGGGAGGAACCAAGTAAATCCAAGAAAGGTAGTGGTGACAGATTCTTTTGTTTGATTAATTCAATATCTAAACTCCTCCCCGCTCACCCAACTTCACTATAGAGGCTGGAAATGTCAAATACTTGCTTTTCCAGCCTCCCTTGCTGCTAAAGATGGTGACATGACTGTTTGGGCCAATGACATGTAAGTGGAAATCTGCTGGGGGATCAGGAAGAGCTTGCTTTCCTGACAACAGGGACATAGTTATTGTTGCCATCTCTTCCATCTTTCTTGACTTGACTTTGGACATGATGCCTGGATCTGGGGCAGGCATCTAGTGAGTGAAGCAAAAGCATTATGCCTGGAGCTGGGACAGTGAGTGAGTCCATTATGAGTGGAGCTGGGAGCATCTAGTGAGTGAGGCAAAAGCATTAGGGAACTTGAAAGTGACTTCCAGAGATGCCAGCCCTGAAATCACTGACCCACTGAACCAAGGCCAGCAGCCACCTATAGACTTTTGCTATTTAGAAAAACAAAACAACAACAACTGACGAACCATATTTGAGTCAGATTTTTTAGTACCTTGCAGCCCAAAGTATTCCTAACTGATCCAATGCTGCTCGACCAGGAAGGAAGCCAGTATTGATTGAACTCCCTCTGCACATCCTCCAAAGACACATTGCATATTAGTTTTCAAAGGGCAGCTACGGTCTGCAGAGTACCTATAGGAGACCTACCAAGGGCCTGAAGAAATTTGACTGTAATTACTTTTGCATGCTGATAATCTTTGGGGGCCTAGATTCAGATCTAGGAGGAAAATGAAATGAGGGCTGTAGTAGGCAGAATAATGGCCTCCCCAAAGACGTCTGCATCCCAATCCTCATCCTAAGTAACGTGTTACCTTACATCATAAAAGGGATTCTGCAGATATTATCAAGTTAAGAATCCTGAGATGGAGGGATTATTCTGGGTTATCTGGATGGGCCCAATGTAATCATAAGTGTCCTTGTAGGAGGGACATGGGAAAATGGGAGAAGGACCTGTGACCACAGAAGCAGAGGTTGGAGGTTGGCCATGAGACAAAGAATGTGGCAATGTGTAGAAACTGGAAAAGGCAAGGAATGGATTATTTACAGGAGCCTCGAGAAGAGATGCAATTTTGCCAACATCTTGATTTTATCCCTGTAAGATCCATTTTGTACTTCTGACCTCCAGAACTGTAAGGTAATACATTTGTGTCATTTTCAGCCACTATGTTGACGATAATTTGTTCCAACAGCAATAGGAAACTAATACATGGGCCTTCTACTTTCAAATGTGCTCTATCCTTTTCTAAAATCAAGGATCCGGCTTTTATCTTATTATAAAAATCAAAGCCTACTCTCTTATATTAATTAGTGCTAGACTGGAGAAAATACGATTTTCCAATAATATACTCTAAGGTCTGTCCCTTGGGTGTTTCTGGCCCTGTGCTGGTCTATGCTAGCCTGTTTGTACTCAGATCCACCCACCAGCCTTTCCCTGCTCTCTGCTCTGCTTCACACTGCAGAAAACTACACTTTCAAGAATCTCTTTCCAGCTGGCATCCAGCTAAATTTGGCCAATGGGCAGCACTGACAGAAGGTGGGAAGAAGGGAGAAGCCAGAATATTTCTTCATCTTTTGCTCTGCCTTGAGTGGCAGCCCCAGCTCTGGCTGTATTTCCTTGTTGGATCCAGTTCCTGCTGGACAGTTCTTGCTTCTGTAGTCCTGGGATCCAATGGGCATCAGCCACCATGATTTTGGCTCCTCCCTTGGTCCCTGCAGCCTGGGAGTGAAATGACTCCCTACAGTTTCTAGTCTCTGGGTTGTTCAGCTTATCAGCTCTTCCACCCCATGAATAACCAATTCCTCATACTAATTGCCCTTTGTTTAAAAGACCTACAGTGGCTGTTTTTCTGATTTGCCCCCTCCTACAAAGCCACTGCAGACAGTCCCACAGTCCTATGTTCTCTGGTTTCCAACCAATTTACATGCTCTGAGGGTGTGGACTCTGTCTTCTGGGACTACGATAGCACTTGACATGTGCTGGGCTAAGTCTGTTATATTTGATTTAGCCATGGTTTAAAAGAAGGGGAAAACAAGTCTGGCAGTGATGGCTTGTTCTCTGTTTCCCACTCTCCCTTACACAGTAACAGAATCCTTGGCCTTTAGCTAGGCACTCCACATGGCTGCCCCCAAAAGCCCACCCTTCCCAACGTCCTTACCAAGTAGATATGGACATACAACTAAGCTCTGGTTGATAGAACATGAGCAGAAGGGAGGTGTGCAACTTCTGGACTGCACCATCCTTTTCTCCTCCTCCTCTCTCCTGTTGGCTGGACAATGGCCATGGTGGTGGGCCACCATCATACAAGAGGACAAGGGCAACACCCAAGGATGGCAGAGACACAGGATGGAAGGAATCCAGTCCCTGATGTCCTGAAGCCATCATAACAGCCCTGGATGCCTTGTGTTTGAACTGCTAGAGTTGGGGAGAAACAGACATCTATCTTGTTTGAGCAAGTCTAGTTTTGGTCTCAGCCAAGCAGCCAAACCTATAGCCTAATCACCGCAGTAACATCAGGAGATGCTGAGATTGGCCTGCAGTCAGCCTCTCTGTGCTCATGCCCTTGTGGCACTGTCCTTCCCTCCCTTTGATGGTGATCCATGAGACGAAGAACTTTTTTATTCTGTAATGAATTGTTACCTCTTGGCACAAACCATACATCGCAGACCTCTACTACATGTTTGCAGAATGAATGATGGAATCAGAGGCCTGAGGTATATTTGCCACTTGTCTTCAGCAGGGGGTCACCATGAGTACTCAGGATCTCTTGACCTGTTGGCTTTGGCTTTCACATGTCCGTTAATCACATTAGAATCACAGTATTATAATGACTTGAAAGTTACTTATTTAATATTCTTACTTTACCCAGGTGGAAGTTAAGCCCCAAAGGACCACACAGCAAGCTAGGAGTAGAGCTGGGATTGAAATTCAGGTTCACTGCCTATGAGGTCCATGCTTGTTCTACTGCTCCAGGGCCCACTGTCTATATGTAAACTTTCCAGTGGAATTGCTTCTGTTCTTCCCCTGAGTCTGGTTCTGGGAGCTCTCTGGCTCTTCTTGCATCTCCTCTCTGATGGTTTGGATTTGGAGTATCAGGAAGAAGAATGTGTTGGGAGCTCAGCAGGAAATATCCTTTGCCTGGGTGCTCTGCGGCAGTTTCTGGGAAAAGTCTCCTCTACTGCAACACCCCACCTGGGAGCAAGGATATCCAGCTCCAGTGCCTGTAGGTTGGGGGTTAGGTTTGAAGCAATAGCCTCTTTCTTCCTGTCCTGAATTCTGGCCTATAATGTATCAATACAGAGAACTGAACAAAATGGGGCTTAAAAGTCAGGTTCGAGAGTATGCAATCAAGACTGAGGCCAAATGATGCTTTTTTTTCTACCTCTATCTGTGATCTCTCTGCAGAAATGGCCACACTGAGCATTCGATCTAGTTCCAGATGGAAGAGCTGTTGTCAGAGAGCAAACACCTGGCTCAGGCTTCCAGCAGTGGACTCTGCAGAGTCTGCTTTCCACCCAGAGATGGAGGGCAGGTATGCTCAGGGCACCTGTTTCATATGGTCCCATGAATTGGCAACTCTCCTACATGCATGCATCAGATAAGCTAGCCCTCCTCCAGCAGGGAAGAAGTAGCAAGGAGGGTGGAGAGAGAGTAGGTTCCCCTTTCAATGAGCCAGTATGGGGATGTGAAGATAGCAGGAACAAGAATCCTTTGGAGGAAGTAGCAGATGATTAGGGAGAGACCAGCTCAGTCTCTCAAAGGCTGGGGCCTTGGCAGATGCATGGGTAAGGTGGAAAGGGAACTTGGACCCAGACCATTGGGTTAAGATCCTACCTACCGTCATCACTTACGAGCTCTGTGACCTTGTGTGCAAGTTATTTAACCTCTTGGCTCACAGGTTTTGCATGTGTAAAATGGAGATAAGAGTGCCTATCTCATGAGATTGCTGGGTGGATTAAATGAGATAATGCCTTTAGAGCACCTAGCCCAGTGCCTCGCACATAGGAAGTGCTAAATAAATGTTTATTTCCTTCCATAGTGGGAGGGTGGAAGAGGCGAGATTCTGAGACACAAGTCATGAGCTTAATCTGCTGTACTTGGTGTCATGTGGGCCCAGGACACTGCAGTGGATAAGCCATGGAGTACAATCCAAGAAAGTCCCCTGAAACTCTCCCCTCCACTCTGCCCCGTGAGCTGTTAGACCACACAATCTCTGTCCCCTGAACTCCTTCCTCTCCCCTGATGGCCTCTGTCTAGTTGGAGAGATGCTGAGAATATGCCCAGCATGAGTCCACCAGGCACCTGCCAACTGCCTGTCCCCTCCCTCCCTGCTTAGACAGATCACCCTTGTCAGACGTGGCAGCATCCCGCTTCATCACTCTAATTGCAGTGTGGTTTGCGTTCATCAAGGAAACAGCAGGGATTCCAAATTAAATTCCAACATGCAATTTAGTCAAGATATAAGGCCTATTGAGAGACTATCTTCAGAATCCTCCCCCAGCCCTTTCTTTGAGAGGTAGAATTTCCCTGCTGTCAGTGCTGCCAAGCCCCGTGCCTGTCTACTGGGACCAAGACTCTCTGGAATGGGGATTCTCCCTGGGCTGCTGGCCAGTTGCTCTCCCATTTTACAGACAGGGTTGTTGAGGCATAGAGAAGGGTCTTAGACATGGAAAAAGCCCTGGGGTGCATGGAAGCCAGGACTGGCCTGGGCTTGTCTATCTTTGGGAATTGTGCATAACAGAGTATCTTTCTGGCACACCCTGAGATGACAGAGGAGCCCATTCTGAGTGGTAGGAAGGGCCATGGATCTCATTGTGAAGAGCAGAACCATTCTGTCAGCACTCGTTTGCTTGAAAGAGGCTTCTGAGCAGGGTGCAGGCACAAACCCACTCTCTCAGGCTTCATACCAATGGGCCAAGCCCTTCCTAGCAGACCCCTCGTCCAGGGGCTTCCTGACTGCTTCCTGCCCCCAGTTTCTGCCAACTCTGAAATGTTTCATGACACCAGAATTAAGATGACAAAGTCAGTGGGAAACCACAGATATGACTGGGTGTGGTGGCTCACAGCTGTAGCCCCAGCATTTTGGAGGTGGAGGCAAGAGGATTGCTTGAGACCAGGAGTTCGAGACCAGCCTGGGCAACATAGCAAGACCCTGTCTCTACAAAAAATAAAAAAATAAAAAATAAAAAAAAATCCAGGTGTGGTGGCCTATGCCTGTAGTCCTAGCTACAGGGGAGGGTAAAGCAGGAGGATTGAATGCTGCAGTGAGCTGTGGCTGCATCACTACACTCCAGCCTGGGTGACAGAGCGAGACCCTATCTCTAAAAAAAAAAAAAAAAAAAAATAGAAAAATTAAAAAAAGAAAACCACAGATGTGAAGAAGCAATTAAACTGGGAAGTCACAGAGTGAGGACTGTTCTTCTGGCTCACTCCTTTAGTTCTGCCCAGACAGGCAGTGGGTAGGTGCCCAGACTGAGAGCCTCTCTCCAGAGGAGCATCTGCCACGGCACCATCCACAGTCTGTGGTTGTTTATTGCCAGAGACAAATCCACCCCAAGTAAGCTTTGGACTCAGATGAGAAGTACAACAAAATGCCAAAACACCCTCTGGGGTCCAGGGATCCCTACAGTGGGGGTTGGGGTACAGGGACACCAAAGTCATGTGAGCCAAAACCCTGGAAACTCAGCTAAAAAGAAGAGCTTCTGCAAAGCCAGCCCTGCCTGGCAAAGCTGCATTTCTCCAGAGGCCCTGGATTCAGCCCCGAAAACTGCACAGATTTCCAACCATTTAGTAGAAGGAGAACCATGGCTTTAGGGAACTGATTGATTTTGAGAGCAGCAAGGCAGCAAATAACCCCTAGGGAAGAAACATCCAGTCCTGCTCTAGAACCTGAAGGCAGGAAGTAGACATTTCAATCCAAGCCTGATGTCTTCACTTGAAGGTGGAAGGCAGTGACTGCCCCGCACCAATTTCCCCAAAAGTAACAGCAAACAGAAAAAGGAGGGGACATCACTCACCTAAAATGATGGTAAGGGTAAAACAGTGATTAGAGCCTGGGCTTTGAGCTCACATCCGAGATTGAGTATTTACTAGCTTTTGGTGTTAGAATAAGCTCCTTATATCTCTAGGCCTCAGTTTTCCAATCTGGAAAGAGGGTAGAATATCCATCTTCCATGGTTCATTCGGAGTAGAGTCAGCAAATTTTTCTATAAAAGAGCCACATAGCAAATACTTTGGGCATTTTGGGCCATATGGTCTCTGTTTAATGCTACAACTCTGCATGAAAGCAGCCAGGGAAATAGTACATGAATGGGAATGGTATGTCCCAACAAATCTTTATTTACAAAATAAGCAGTGGACCAGATTTGGGTTGTGGGTCACATTTGCCAACTCCTGATTCAGAGGATTATGTGTTAGCAAAGTGCTTGGCACAAAATAACTGAAGAATAAATGATGTTAACTACTACTATTATTATCAGCCTTGCTGCTCTGCGTTTGGCCACTTAGATCATCAGGTGCCAGTAAATAGCTCTACTTCCCTTCTCCCTGCATTATCCTGTCAGTCAGTCAATATATTAGTCCATTTTCTCATTGCTATTAAGAACTACCTGAGATGGGGTAATTTATAAAGAAAAGAGGTTTAATTGGCTCATGGTTCTGCAGGCTGTACAGGCAGCATGGGTAGGGAGGCCTCAGGAAACTTTCAATCATGGCAGAAGGCAAAGAAGAAGAAGGCACATCTTACGTGGTGGGAGCAGGAGGAAGAGAGAAAGCAAAGGGGAAGGTGCTACACACTTTTAAACAACCAGATCTCATGAGAACTCACTATCATGAGAATAGCAAGGGGGAAGTCCACCCCTATGAATCAATCACCTCCCAACGGGCCCCTCCTCCAACACTGGAATTACAATTCAACATGAGATTTGGGTGGGGACACAGAGCCAAACCATATCACTCCATTTCCAAAAAGGGCATGTGAATGGACCCACTCAACTCCTGGGTGCAGGTGCAGTCAAGATTTTGTCCTGACATGATTTGCTTAATGCAAATTCCCAGTTCCTTAGCATTTAAAGGAAGGGCAGTTTCGATTCATAGTGAAGGAACAATGACAGGACTTCCCATTAAAAATGTCTATTACCCTTCACAAGGGACTTTCCTTTGCAATATCATGTGGATTTCTCAATGCTGCTTGAAGAGATAATGACTATTACAACCATTTTGTAGACAAGACACTGATTTTTGGTAAGACACACTGATATGTGTGAAGTCACAAGATCAGGAGCAGAGCTGAGACTTGATCTCAGATCTTTGGACTCTAGATCCAGTGCTCATTTCTCCTACAACTCATTGGGCTGAATATTGGATTAGTTAGGATCTTTGCTGCAAATGATGAAGCCTATTTTGCTGATTTAAACAGAAAAGGAATTCATTAAGTGACTTGAAGAGTTTCTGGGAGGGCCAGAGGATTGGGCTTGAGCAGAAGTCATTATTCTCAAAGTATTGGGGTAGTCAGACACGTGGCTTCACAGTCTTCTCCATGAGCTTACTTGTTGCAATACCATTTTGAAGTCTTCATGTAGCAGCACCTTCTTGGCCTTCCTTGCCAGCTCATTTCTCCATCTGTCCCAGGCCCCAGGCTAGTGGCCTTGGAGATAATATCCCAGATCCTCCAACTTTCCAGACCATCCCTCCACCAGCTCTTTCTGCAACAGGATAAGCCCTGATTTCCATATGAAATCCCTTATTCCTATAATACTTGTAGTGGCTCTGACTGATCCCAGCTGATACACCAGGCAAGCACAAACATCATTTTCGTGAAAGGATCACTTATTAGATCTAAGCCAAGCCAGCAAGTGGGGTCAAGACATTCACATTCAATCATTTCCTGGTAACTGAGGGCTGAGTTATTTAAGCAGTTTATTTTTCATGTAAAAGGAGGCTGGCCCTGTCTTCTCTTTCTATAATTTCTTACCTCTTTTCCCTGTTTGAACAGAGTGTCAGTTTCTTATGTCCAAACTGGGGATGCCACCATTTTCAAATAGAATCTGCGGTCCTATCCCTGGGAAGTTGCCTGGCATGTCAGTGTGCTCTTAGTTGATTCACAGACTAGCACGCCAAGAACACACTTCCAAGATGGTCTGGCCCAAGTCCTCTTGCAAAAGAGTCATACCTATTGAGGGGTCACCAAAAGAGCAGGCCCCCAGGTGGGCATGTGTTCAGGTACCACCTCCATCACTTAGTCCCGTTCTTCACATTCCAGTGTATTGTTTATTATTTCAAGGTATTTCAACTCACCTTCCCAAGTTCTCATGTACTGCTTTAGTCTAGGGATCAATCAGTATCTTGGTCAAGAAGGAGTCTGGTACTTCTGTCTTCCACGAATCTCAATGTGGCCACAGCTGAGGTCCCAAAGACATCAATAGCAAGATTCCAAGTGGCTGTGGCTCCTGATGGTTCTCTGATGGGGAAGAGTATTCTAGGGATCTTGAGAAGCTGTTCCAGTAAAGGGAACAGCAAGAACAAAGTTTGGGAGCTGAGAGTGTGCCTGGTAGGTTCGAACCAGGAGGGTGGTCAGGATAGCTGGAGCAGGGTAAGGGAGAAGGGAGAAGCCAGGTGGTGGAAAGTCCCATAGACTAGCATTTTGATCTTTCTCCAGAGTGAGTTGACAATTATTCAAAGAATCTGAGAATAGGCTGTGAGCGGTGGTGTGTGCCTGGAAAAGTTATTCAAAGATTCTGAGAATAGGCTGGGAGTGCTGGTGTGTGCCTGGAATCATGGCATTTTGGGAGGTAAAGGTGGGCGGATCGCTTGAGCTCAGGAGTTTGAGGCCAGCCTGGGCAACATGGCAAAACCTCATCTCTACAAAAAATACAAAAATTAGCTGGGCATGTTAGCCCATGCCTGCAGTCCCAGATACTCGGGAGGCTGAGGTGGGAAGTTCACTTGAGCCCGGGAGGTTGAGGCTGCAGCGAGCAGAGATCATGCCACTGCACTCCAGCCTGGGTGACAGAATGAGACCCTGTCAATAAATAAATAAATAAAGGAAGAAAAGAAAAGAAAGAGATTCTGAAAATAGGCCAAAGGGAGGCAATCTAGGGGAGAGATGATATGAGCTGTGTGGGGTTGAAAAGTTGTCATTCTAGAAAAGCCAAATTTGGACCTGATAGAAATTTTCACCAGATCCCAGATCTTGGATCTGATTAGATGGAATGCTTGGGTGTCTTCTTTCAGAAGGGAAAGAAGAGTGCAAACACAGGTTTGGTCACCAGCACCAAAATCCATTTCTGGTTCTTCCTGGACACACAGCTAATCTAACTTCTCAGCCTCTCTTACAGGTAGGTCTGACCATGGGACTGACCAGGCTCTGCGCAATGAAATGTGAGTGAAGGTGTGTGTTGCTTCCAGGTCTGGCCCGTAAACACTGCCCATGCATGTGTGCTCCTTGGAATGCCTTTTCTCTGCTGGCTCACTGGGATGACTCACCGTCAACGGTGACCTTGAAAAGCATGTAAAGTCAAATACAGCCTGATATTAGAACTTTAGAGTGAATTATCCTTGCTCAGACTATAAACTCAGCCCAACTGAGGCATCAGTAATATTTAAATTAACATGCTTCCTCCAATATGTCATCACAGCTCCCCATGATTATGCCTTCAAGCTCTCAATATAATGGAAACTCAGCCCCTCAGCTCCAGTGACACAAGCTGTTCCAAAATTTCTAGTGGATGGTTCTCTAGATATTGACACATCCTAACTTTCAGGTATAGACAAATGGTTAACTATGGAAAGCCTCATTAACTGCATGCATACTTGAGTCTAGGTCTTTAGGTAGCTTGATAAGGGTGATGAATGGGAATATATTTCTGATCCATCAGCTTAAAAATACTGTGAAGGATGGGGAAACTCTTGGCAGGATAATTGCCCCATTTCAGTGGTTGGGAGACAGTTCTGAGCCCAAGAGATATTTGGGGTATCTTTAGGGTAGAATTCCTCCTACACAGCTTATTCATGACCGTCTCACAAAAGTATACATGATCCAACCCCAACTTGAAACTAACCTTGCCTCATAGGTTTAAGGAAAGGCTGTTGAGTCTCCTGAAATTTTCACTGCAACGTTGCCTCTGTTTCTTTCAGACCATATAATGCCCATGGTTACATTGTCTGAAGCTTGTAGTTGTCTGCTATTTTCTTATGTATATTACAAATTGTACCAGCCAGTTGTGAGTCCCATTCTTTGGTGAGGGTTTACAGCAGATATATTGGTATTTGGTCTACTACCAGACTCTTTCCATATGGGAATTTTCCCTTTCCCACTTCATGTAATTCAGGTGGGGCTGTCAATCAAGGGACTGAGACCCACTCATAGTAGTGTATGACCAAGAACAACCAATCGTGAGTCCGTTTAAAGGTTTCTATAGATGCTAGGAGAGAGTGCCTCTCCTGAGACTGTGAACCTGGGTTTTCTGGACTCTCTTTTCCATGAGCAAGCAGGGCTGAGAAACTGGCAAGGGAGGAACAAATTCCTAATGAAGGCTGTTGAGCAGCTGGATCCAGGTCTGCTTGAACCCAAAAGTTTCATAATCTTGGACTTGGTTGCTTTAGACAATATATCTTCTAAAATTTAATGCAATTAATCATGTATGAGTCAGATTTCTATTACTTACAACTAGGAGTTCTAATTAATGTCCTATGAACTTGTTTAGCTGTAGGATGTCAAGGGAGTCAGTATATTTTCTCACTGACCTTTTCCCTAAGGGTCAGTGTCACTGGGTGCATAGTTATGTACACTCATACACTTCCACTGCAGCCACCTGAATCTCTTTCTCATTCAATTCACTCTTAGAATCTACTGCTTTGCCTGTGGGTTGCAAGCTCAATGTAGAAAATGGACATACCACGTCACTCACTCCCATGGACCTTCTCTAAAAGACAGATTCCTGTAATCCCAGCACTTTGGGAGGCTGAGGCGGGTGGATCATGAGGTCAGGAGATCGAGATCGTCCTGGCTAACACAGTGTAATCCCGTCTCTACTAAAAATACAAAAAATTAGCTAGGTGTGGTGGTACCCGCCTATTATCTCAGCTACTTGGGAGGCTGAGGCAGGAGAATCACTTGAACCTGGGAGACAGAGGTTGCAGTGAGCCGAGATTGTGCCACTGCACTCCAGCCTGGGCAACAGAGTGAGACTCTGTCTCAAAAAAAAAAAAAAAAAAGACAGATTGCTGTGTGAGTTCATGACCTTGAAGAACTCCTAGTAAGAGTAGTTTTTTTTTTTTTCTAGGATTGCTATATTGAACCCAAATATTTAGGATTTCATTAAGAAAGCCTCTCTTCAGCTTAATCCTGTATCTTCTTATTTTGGAAGAGAACTAATAGGGGCCTTGAATTGTCTGCTTCATGAGTTTTTCTATTTTTAATTTTTTTTCTTTTTTGAGACGGAGTCTCGCTCTGTCACCCAGGCTAGAGTGCAGTGGCTTGATCTTGGCTCACTGCAAGCTCTGCCTCCCAGGTTCATGCCATTCTCCTGCCTCAGCCTCCCAAGTAGCTGGGACTACAGGTGCCCACCACCACGCTCGGCTAATTTTTCTTTTTTTTTTTGTATTTTTAGTAGAGATGGGGTTTCACCATGTTAGCCAGGAAGGTCTCAATTTCCTGGCCTCGTGATCCACCCACCTTGGCCTCCCAAAGTGCTGCGATTACAGGCATGAGCCACCGCACCCGGCCTATTTTTAATTTTTTGAGATTGGTGTCATTTCAAGGGTTCTAGTACTCCAAGCCATTAACACAACTGTTTCTTCTCTTCAGTGTCCTTAGCTTTACATCTATGAACCCAATGTGGAAGTGATCCTTTAGATTACTGACAAACCACAGCCCACAGGTCAAATCCCACCAGTAGCCTGTTTTTGTAAATAGTTTTCTTGGAACACAGCCACATCCATTCAATTTTGTATTGTCTATGGCTGCTTTTGCAGTTGCTACAGAAACCACACGGCCACAAGCCAAAAATATTTATTGTCTGGCCCTTTAGAGAAAGTTTATCAACCCCTGCTCTAGCTGAGTATTTTACAATCATTGCAAAGCACTAGCATCCATAAAAAATGCTCATCTTGGCATCCATAAAAATGGTATTCATGGCTGGGCGTGGCAGCTCACGCCTGTAATCCCAGCACTTTGGGAGGCCGAGGTGGGCGGATCACGAGGTCAGGTCAAGACCATCCTGGCTAACACGGTGAAATCCTGCCTCTACTAAAAATGCAAAAAAAAAAAAATTAGCCGGGCGTGGTGGTGGGTGCCTGTAGTCCCAGCTACTCGGGAAGCTGAGGCAGAAGAATGGCATGAACCCGGGAGGTGGAGCTTGCAGTGAGCCGAGATCAAGCCACTGCACTCCAGCCTGGGCGACAGAGCGAGACTTCATCTCAAAAAAAAGAAAAAAAAAGGTATTCATAAGGTACCTCGAGGGATGATGAAATGAGTAACTTGACAAATCTTTGGGGCTTGGGAAAGTCTACTCTACATCACTTGGGGCAGGGCATGACATAGCATATATTTGGGATACACATGCCTGACAGCCCAGTCTTCATTTGAGGAATCTGGGATCAATACATGATCCAAATCTTGGTACTGTGGGTCTTGCATTTGGATTTCCATGTGGATTTCATTTCGGCCAGGGCTGGAGTTACTGTCCCTGTTCATGATGGTGGTGCTGGTGACCTATGGGGCATCCTAACTTCCTTCCCAGGCAGATGTCCCTGCTGCATTGGCCAACATGTGGCTCCAAAACTAGACTTAAAAAAGCATAAAGATGTTCCCATCATTGATGGGGACAATCTGAGCCATTTGTGTTTTGAAACTAATTACTAGCCCACCTATGCAAGAGCTATAGTGTGCTCCTGAATATGTGGTCAGAATCTGTTACAGTTATCACAGCCACTTGTCCTTTTCCCTTGAACAATGCTGTAGCAAAGGCAGAAACACCCATCTTCCAATATGATTTCCCAGGGCCCATTACATTAACTGGTGTCCACAACTTTGCCTCTGTATTCCAATCATATCAGCTGCAGAATCCTGAAGCATCCATCACATTTTGAGGTCCCACCAACATATTCTTCCTTTTTCTCATTTTATTATGGCATAAATTCATTGCAAAAGCTATGAGAGAAGTGACTGTCCACTGTTTATATTGCTATAAGGGAAATGAGTGGGTCAAGGACCATTTGCACAAACAGAAAGAATGAAACTGCAAATTTATTAGAAAGTATAAAAATTAAAAAACAAAACCAAGCCTAACCAAAACACAAAAAGCAACGACACACAACCTTTCCAGTTTACATTAACTTTGAGCATCACACACTATTAACCACTTAGTTGCATTTTTTAAAAATGTCAATTTCAAGGTAGAGGGAGCTGAGTCAGGTAATAGGCCAGTCATCACAGTGTAACTAATTTAATGCTAAAATAAAACACTGATCTCATTTGAGAAAAAAAGAGATGAGACTATTTTCTGGTTGGCGTAGATTTAGGCAATGTATAAAAAAGCTTCCTGGTTGGAATGAGTTAAAAAATATTGCTGGCCACTAATGTGCCATCTTGAGTTGGAAAACAAACCCCCTCCCCCCCCAAAAAAACCCTGCCGCTTTGGTGTCCTATTTATATATTTTTAAAAACATTCATTAAAAAAATCAAATCTATAATAAAAATGTCCCTGTTTGTTTTAAAAAAACATTAGTAGGCATCCCTTATCTACTAAAACCATTTGTTTTTCCTAAGATGCCTGGAAGCAGAAAAGCGAGTGAGATTAACTCACTGCGCAATTAATTAAAATTAGAATTCTTTCCTCTAAACAACTTCCAGAGCACCAGAAAGAAGAAGGGGCCCCATCAAAGGGAGAAATAAAGCCCTTCTGACTCACAGGAGATGAAATGTTCAGCCAGAGTTCTAACACATTCTGGCTGTCATCAAAAGTTCTTTATTGGATTACTCAGAAAATAACTCAAGTGCTATTTTAAAAATGAAAGATACAGGCAGCTAGGTTCCTTTCCGTTTTTCTTTCTTTCTTTCTTTCTTTTTTTAAACAAAACAAAATACCAGTGGCTAGCTTTTCTGTAACATCCTTTGGATTTGGTTAAAAAAAGAAAGAAAAGTCTACAGAACAGGATCACTGAATGCCACTTTAGCCCCACTTCCTGCAGGCTCTGTTTTAATTAGCGTCAAACAGGTTACTGAACATTTCTTCAGCTGCGGAAAGAAGTTCTGAATGGGTGACAGCTGCCCGGAGTGGCTCTACCTGGTTCCATTTTACCCCTCATCAGTCAGTGTGGTTTCTTGCCAAACAACACCTAACGTTTTACCCCTTATTCCTGCAGGGAGGCGGGCCCTGTGGCTGACTGGACACAGAGAAAAAAAAGAAAAACTAGCACAAACATAGAGACTATACACGGAGGGAGAGAGGAGTCCCTCTTTCTGCTTCCTTCAAGAACTTGATAAATAATAACCTCAAAGTGCAACAATGCACAAATGTCTGGCACACAGGTTAGTCTGGAGTGACTTGTTATCACGGGGCTCAGCGGGGCAAGGGTGTGATCTCCTTTTGCATCTTTCTTTGGACCTTGTTAAAGGAAAAACAAAAAAAGAGACAGCTTTCCTATACACATATAAATAGTCCCTTAACTAGAAGGGAAAAAACAAACACACTGTTTCAAATGCATTTCTAAAAGATTTAAAATAGATCCAAATGGAAAATCTTGACTCCAAATTGTCTCTTGCCCATGTGTCTCAGAGGAGAAACTACTGGGATGTTGGGAGAGGCCTGACCCTGACCCTAACTCTAACTAGAGGTGCTGGTATTGGGACCTTGGGAAGAGGAGCGTGCACAGTGCAGGGAGCCAGGAGAGCTTGCTGGAGGTATTGAACATGGCTCTCACCTGTGATAGAAACCAGTGTCCTCAAGTCCAAACGCACAGGTAAAAAGGACTTTGCAAGTGTTAAGGGAACTTTGGAGGCCAGTGTTGAGGCTGCATGAATGAGCAAGACAGGCTGGGTGTGGGCCACAGGGACATAGAGCCAGGTCAGACTTTGGGCCAACTCAAGTTAGGTCCTCATTCCTTGGCTACGGGCAGGTCAGCTGGGAGGGTGACAGTCCAGAAACCAGGTAAGTGGCTGTAGAGCCAGGGCAGGTGTAGGGTCTTGGCAGCCTGCATTTTAGGAGCTGAGAACTTGGATAAACTCATGGGAGGGGCTCCCTGCCTATTTTAGGATGAGGCTGATGATATACGCTGCTGAGGAAAGCTCTCAGAATGAGCATTCTTGGGCAAATTTCTAAAGCCAGAATTTATACAGGGCAGATGGTTTCAGAGTCCTTCACAAAACCAAAATAACGTTGCGACTGCTGAAGGGTGTTACTCACGTCCAAAGTTTTCTTTGGCCACTGACTCTGCTGTACTGGGGGCATCATATAGGATTGTGCAAAGCAGGTTTTGATGCTCAAATGGAATTTTTTTTGGGGGGGTGACCATCCAGTGATGGCCTCCTGGTTAGATCATCTAACCCAAATCCCCAAATGCTATAAGGTAACTACCCAGCAGAGAGAATTGGGTCCAGCGTCTCCTGCACTTCTGAGCATCCAATATAGCACAGAAACATTGCTCTCTCCCAGCCTATTTCAATACTGTTTTATATGCTGTCTCTCCAACAGAAACAGAATAATGTGAAAAATGAGGGTGTGATCTCGGGTCCCAAGGGAAGAGTGACCTGACAGAAAAGATGCACAACAGATCATGTCAACTGAGACGCCAGAAAAACATCTCTGAAGTCTGGGGGAGGAGGGGAATGCAGAGATAGTTAATATCCCAAACTGTAACTTGAGACACCCTTACAGGTGCTTAAAGAGCTTCCCATGAGCACAAATTGTTAGAATGGCAACAAGTCAGAGCAGATTAACCCATATGGACTTTGGAATAACTGGGACTTATACTTCTTCAGTGCCCTGGCTGGGCTCAGAGTCCCTGGGCTCAGCAGTGCCCTCCTGGGGGCCAGGCTGCCCCGGGCTGTGGCTGGTGTCTTCCACGCTCAGGAGGCTGCTGGCTGCCTGGGAGCTGGCACTGTTGGCACTCCCGGACCGGGAGCGGTAGGGGGGCAGGTCAGCTTGGTTCAGAGATTCCGTGTCAGAAGAGTAGGGCGGTGGAGGAAGGTCATACCACGCAGGCCTGTGATGGGGACAGCAGGCGGGCAGGGGCAATGGAGACAGGAAGAGAAGAGAACACATTAGGGCCAAGATAAGCCAACTTCAGCCCATTTCTGAGACAGTGTTTCCAGTGCAAAATGAGATTTTTCCCTCCAAGTACAAAGACAGTTAATTCAAGGACCAGGAACGACATCGGAACAGAAAAGGCCAGTGTGTTCTGGCTGGTTCGTGTTGACCGGACGGTGCCAAAACCACATCCTCTGGGTAGAACCAGAATGAGGTCGCCCACCAAGTCCCTCGGCTCAACCTGGGTGGTTTGGCATTGCCACTCTGCTCCATCAGCCAAAAGCCCTGTGGCCAAGAGCCTGGGCTGGTATCTTGACTGGGCCTCTGATGGGAACATGGAATTGGCATTTCTATTGAAAGCCAACTCTTCCTGGCTACGAACTGGGGTGACAGGACATCCTCTCAACACCTCGGTCTGTATCGGCAGAAGGGGCTTAAAAGGAATGAATTTAACAGAAAAGACATTTTATTTTCTAGCTCTCATTTACTGAAGGCTTCTCACGAGCCAGGCACTTTGCCATGCCCCTTACATTCCTTACCTTATTTAATGCTCACAAGAATTCTGGGAGGTGGGCATTACTTTCATGCCTGTTGCTCTGGTGAGGAAACTGAGGCACAGGGACATTCAATGTCTGGCCCAGGATCAGAAATAACTGGTAAACAGCAATGCTGGGATTTGAACCCACGCATTCTGTTTCCAGATTCAGCAATTTTAACCTTACCCTATGCTGGATGGTCCAAATGAAGAGGTTATGAGTGGGAACTTTATTAGGTGAGGAAGGTCCTGAATTCTTACATTTATTTGCAAAGAGATCCTTAAATGCCATCCTCTCCCCTGACCTCTGAAACTTTATTAACCTTCTATGAGGAAGGAAAATGAAGATTAAATAATCTAAGAGCTGCCATGGAAGAGGGTCCAAGGAAGAGCCCAGTCACCATCAGAACACGGCCTGCAAAATGTCTAATGCCATACACGGCAGAGCTTGAGGAAGAGGGATGCTGATCAGGAAACGGGCCCACTACTTGCTTCAACTACAGAACTCTGCTTCCTGGCTTTATACATACTGGGGGTTCTTGTACAATTCCATTTGCAATGTGGTACTGCTTAAAAAAGCTTGAAAGTGCTCCTTTCCACCTCCTTTATTTTATAGATGAAGCCAAGCAAAGTTAAGGAACTCACTGATTCTCTCATTCATTCACTTCTTCATTCATCCATTCATTTGACAGATATTAACCAAACCTCTCACATGTACTGGGCACTGCTCTGCAGTAGCAGGTGAGGCTCAGAGCTAGTCTGTGGCCAGAACATGGACCAGCGTGACATTCCCAGGAGGAGCAGGCCAGGATCCTAACTGTATGTTCCTCAGACAAGTCATTTAACATCCCAGAGCCTCAATTTCCTCATCTGTAGAATTTGGAAATTTCCTGATTTGTGCAACTATCACCATAATCCAGTTTTGGAACATTCCTATCAGTTTCCTTCCTCAGCGAGGCGCTAAGAGGATTAAATGAGGTGATACATGTAGAGAATTTTGCAAGGACTTGGCAAATGTCAGATGCTGCCACTGCCTATAGCAGCTGAAGCCAGGCTCTTGGCAAGACCTAGGAACCTCAGTGTGTGCACCTATTCCCCTCCCCGCAATGGATGACCTCTCCTGCCTCAATCTCTTCCATCCAGCACACACCTCTGGTCCAGCAAGGCCTCGGAGTAGGAGGGTGGGGAGCCTACTTCCGACGCATTCTGCTCCGCCTGGCTGGCCACATACTGGATGCCATTATTGACGTTGTAGGTGACGTTGCAGTGGTGGGGGTGGTCCAGGACCACCAGGTGGGACAGCAGCACAGGGTGCTGCAGCCGGTGCACGGGCAGCGTCATGAGGTTGTTCCGCTTCCGCTGGTGGTGCAAGACCAGTGCCAGCAGGGCCACCACCAGCACAAAAATGACGGAGCTGCCGATGATGGCATAGGTGATGCTGGGGTAATACACAAGCTGGTTCTCTGAAGTCACAAACACCTGCCCGCTGCCGGGTTCTGAGAAACCCAAGAGAGGAGAGAAAAGAGAGAAGGTTACCAGTTTGGCTAATCTTTGTGTTTCAACATCAGCCCCAGAACTTGCATGCGAATGTTCACAGTAGCCCTATTCACAATAGCCAAAAAGTGGAAACCGCCCAAATGTCCACCAACCGATGAACAGATAAACAAAATGTGGTACATCCACCCAAAGGAATATTATTCAGCCATAAAAAGTTAATAAATACTGATACATGCTACTGCATGGATGGACCTCAAAAACATGATGCAGTGAACTAAGCCAGACACAAAAGATCACATATTGTAAGATTCTGTATATACAAAATTTCCAGGAAAGGCAATTTTACAGAGGCAGAAAGTAGATTAGTGGTTGCCTGGAGTGGGAAAGAGAATGGGGATTAACAGTCAATGGGTATGAGGAATCTTGTTGGGGTGACGGGAATGTCCCGAAACTGGTTTATGGTGATGGTTGCACAAATTGGTAAATTTCCCCCCTGCAAAATCACTGAACTGTAAACTTAAAATGGGCAAATTTTAAGTACTGCAAATAATATCTCAATTAAGTTGTTTTAAAAAGTATCATATGCTATCCAGGGAACAGGAGTGAGAGTTCTTGTAGCAGAAATCCGTTCTTTAGTAGAAATGTATAACACACCTCAGGAACACAGGTAGTACCTCTGGGGTCCTCATACCTGCAAATCATTTATTTCAAGCCAGGCTTCACATGGAGCTTTTGGGATGGAGAGCCAGCACAGCCCAGGCTAACAGCAGGAACTCCTGGGCTCAAATCCCAGCCCCTCAAAACTTGCTTGCTCTGTGCCCTTTGGAAGTGTTACCCTCTCTGGGCTGCAAAATGGAGATGTAATAGTGCCCAGTTCTTGGGGCTTCTGTGAGCCTGAAATGAGTCAATACTCCTCAGGCCACTGAACATAGCTATACGTTATGCTCTGTAAGTGCATGTGTTCGGTACATACAAGTACATGATTCATTATTTATTTATTTATTTACTTATTTGAGACAGGGTCTCGCTCTGTCACCCAGGCTGGAGTGCAGTGGCACAATCTCGGTGCACTCAACCTCCGCCTCCTGGGTTCAAGCAATTCTCTCACCTCAGCCTCCCAAGTAGCTGGGACTACAGGTGTGTGCCACCATGCTCAGCTACTTTTAGTGTTTTAGAGATGGGGTTTCAACCATGTTGGCCAGGCTGGTCTCGAACTCTTGACCTCAAGTGATCCAACTGCCTCGGCCTCCCAAAGTGCTGGGATTACAGGCGTGAGCCACTGTGCCTGGCCAAGTACATGCTTTATATCACATCTCCCTGCCTCATAACAACTCCATGGGGTAGGTGGTGTGATTCTCCTTTTTTTTTTAAGATGAAGAAAATGAAGCTCAGAGAAGTCAGTTCCCCTGACCAAGGCCACACAGTTTGGAGGTAAGGAGCTGTGCGTGAGTTGAGTCCAGGGGTCTGACTTCAGAACCTGGCCCCAGCCTTCTGCTCTACATCACCTGAATAAGACCTGCCAGGCAATCTGCAGGCACTTCCTCGGGAGTTCCAGGGTGAAGGTCTGGTACACATCCCACCCCTGCAGGTTGCTATCATAATAGCCTTCTCTCCACACATGCTAAGGAGCCATACTTCAAGCACTCAGGTAAGGAGCTTCCCAGTCAGCAGGACACACCTGGCCACCACTGTAAGGTCCAGGCAGGCGGAGGAAACCAGGGGTCCGAGCTGGGGACCCCTCATCTTTACAGAGAGCTGCCACTACCTACTGTCATCGCCTAGCTGGAAGAATAATCTAAATGCAGCTCAAGTGAGTAAACTTGGTGGCCACGACCCTGTCCTTGTTCCGCCTGTGAGGCAGTGAGGAGGTTTCAGTGGGTCCACAGGGGTCAAAATGTAGCCATGAAATAGCAGCAGCGGCAGCGACTACAGGTGACTCATGTCCTCTGTCCTGGCATCGGCTAAGGGCTTTACTCCATCCCTCATCACTAGCTGTGCATCTGTTTTGTTCACTGCTGTATCCCCAGAGAGTAGGATGGTGCCTGGCATATAGTAGGCACTCAATAAACACCCGCCACTCAATGGGAAAAAAATCTGTTTATTCACATGCCCTAGTAAAAAGAGTGCTGTTGTTATTGCTATTTTTCAGATAAGCAAATTGACTCAGAGAGGTGAATTATTTTGTCTAACATCACCTAAGAAGGAGGCAGAGGAACAGGACTAGAATCTAGATGTTTCTCCTTCAAAAAACCACAAAGCTGCGAAACACATTGACTTCTCTTCTTTTCTGATATAAACATTTTCTGATTCCCCAAATGATCTCAATCTGAGACAAATGATGACCTTCCCCTTCAAGGTCCGGCTCTGTGTGTTAATTTGTCTCTCCAGCCACACCCAAACACAGACTAAAAGCTACAAAGATTCTCCAAGTCCCTGGTGGTCACTCTTTCAATGATTCATTGCACAGAAAGAAGCAAATAGGGGCCCAGCAGAAAAACAGAATCATGCTGCACTACAATTAAGGGAGGGAGGCAATTTTGGATTCTTTCTGGAGACAATTAGCTGTCATTCAAGGATTCTACTGGAGTTTTGTCTGTTCTCAGTGAGACAATTAGAAGCTGGGTGGAGGCTTGTGTATGTGTATGTTTCAGAATTCTGGCTTAAACTAAAATAACTTCTTTATTTTATTATCTAGCAGGGAGAGCTGCAGAGTTAGGAGCCTTGGGGGAATCCTGGAGCCACTGCTTCTAGCTGTTTGAGCTCAAGTGAGTCACTTAACTCTTAGAAGCCTCACCCTCCTCGTCTGTGAAATGGTGGTGGTCCTGGGTAAACAACAGTATCCGTGTCTCCCTGGACTATCCAGATGGTAGAGTATAACAGATACACAAGTGCTGAGCACAGTGCCTGGCAAGGGTTTGCCTCAGTCATGCTAGTTCTTTCTTGTAACAACCACCACTACAACAAAATAATAATTATTATTATATAATTATATAATATATAATTATATAATAATGATAAAATAGACATAACATAAAATTTACCACTGTAACCATTTTAAAGTGCACAGTTCAGTGGCGCTTAACATTCATACACATTATTAACGTTCACACATGTTATAGTGCATCCATCACCACTATCCAGCTCCAGAATTTTTCATCATCCCTCACTAATGAACACTAGATTTTAGTGTTGCTGTTCTTACCATTATCCTCACCAACTTCTCACAACTGGGGGTAGAAAGCTGGGGGAGCCACCTCTGGGGGATGGGGTTGGGGAGAAGATATGAACAGACTGAGTTCCATTCCAGTGAGATGTATTTTTTTAATTTTTTATTCCTTTTTAATGTTTAATATGTATTTTTTGAGACAAGGTCTCACTCTGTTGCCCAAGCTGGAGTGCAGTAGCGCGATCTTGGTTCAACAGCTTCAACCTCCTGGGCTCGAGCCACCTTCCCGTCTCAGTGGCTGGGACTACAAGGGTGTGCCACACAACCTAGCTAATGTTTGCATATTTTGTAAAGATGGAGTCTCCCTATGTTGCCCAGGCTGGTCTTGAACTCCTGGGCTCAAGTAATCTATCCATCTCTGCCTTCCAAAGTGTTGGGATTACAGGCGTGAGTCACCACTCCTGGCCAGTGAAATGTATTTCTTAAAGGAGGAAAGTGGGTAAACTGTCACACAGAAAACAAACGGTCCAGAGATTTTAAAACGCTGACTTCTGTGTAAACACGTGAGGTTTTAAGAATACAAGTGGGAGCCCTTTAAAATGCATGGGATATAAAATGCCTGTGGAACTTAATGGGCTCACTTATGTCTCCGAAAGCAGGCTCTCTTCAGACCTCTCTTCACTTTGGCAGGCGAGACGCAGCGATCACATTTGCCTGAGAAATTATGATGTTGCATAACTCAGTGGTGCCTGCTCTCGTTTTTGCTGTGTGTAAAATGTCATCTTGTGTTAATTCATTAACTAGGCCCACTTTTCTTAAGAGCTTAATGAGCCTGCTGGCCAAATTACTAATATCAGAGTTGCCTAGGACCTAAGTTCCAAGTGCATAATCCATGGATAATGAAGTTTCCATTTATTCTGGCTGTCCCTCAAGCTAATGCCCTTGTGCTCCACTGTCAAGCATCTTGAATTCTTGTCCTGTACGTGCCGCTTCTACTGTACTAATTCCAGGCAATCTGGTCACTACCTAGAAACTGCTGTTCTATCAAGACTGCCAGTAGCTCCACAGCCGCCTGTGGAGAAGCAGGCTGTGTTTTGTACAACTCCAGGGGTGCTCTTCACCTCAAAGTCATTACATATTTGTTTAGTTATCACGATAGCCTTCTAGCAGATGGCAGCCAAGTGTCTTGAGGAGGAGTACCTTTAACTAATTCACTCAGAGGTGCTGTCTGGACCAGCAAAGGCACTCAAGCAGCTGACACTTGTGACTTGGTGTTCTTTCACTTCCAAAAAAATCCCCTCCTCCAGATGCAAATTAAATTTCCTACTGGATACCATTTTTCGCCTATCAGATTGGCAGAAGCGAAGTTTGAGCTCATATACTGCTGGCCAGCTCTCAGGCAAACAGGTATATTCGTGCCTGGTATATATGCAGGCATGGCTAGTGGGAGGGTAAGTCAGTACCAACCCAGGGCGGTGAAAGAGCTAATAATACATATTAATATAAAAATGTGCATATTCTTTGAGATTGGCCAGGCATGGTGACTCAAATCTGTAAACCCGGCTCTTTGGGAGGTGAAAGTAGGGGGGATGGATTGAGCCCAGGAGCTCGAGACCAGCCTGGGCAACATAGGGAGACCCTGTCTCTGCAAAAAATAAAAATGTAATAATTTAGTAAATTAGCTGGGCGTAGTGGCATGCGCCTGTAGTCCCAGCTACTCAGGAGGCTAAGAAGGAAGATCACTTGAACCCAGGAGTTTGAGGCTGCAGCGAGCTATGATCGTGCCACTATGCTCCAGCCTGAGTGACAGAGCGAGACCCTGTCTCTAAAAAACCAACAAACAAAATGAGCATTCATGAAAGCATGGTTCATAACAGCAAGATATATCAGAAACAATCCAAATGTTTATCAGTTGCAGCCTGGCTAAATAAATTATGATGTATCCATACAATCTTGTACCTATTTTTTAAATAAGGGAACCTCTACATATACTGATATGGAACAATCAGAAGGATATATCAATAAGGGGAAAAAAGCAAAGTTCAGTAGAGAATGTATAGAATATATCTGGAAAGACACAATATAACCAGTAACACTGGGAGCTTCCAGGAAGGGGAATAGATGCTTGTGGAGAGGGAGATTTACTTTTTATTGTTTACTCCTTCCTACTTTGTAGCATTTGTTCTGTATTATCTATTTAAAAAAATAAGCACTCTGTCTTCTTCCTTTAAGACTTGCCCAGGCTGATGGTGCATCTCAGTTTCTTTATTTTTATTTTTAGACATAGGGTCTTGCTATGCTGCCCAGGCTGGTCTTGAACTCTTAGGCTCAAGCGATCCTGCCACCTAAGCCTCTGAGTAGCTGGGATTGCAGCATGTGCCACTGCACCTGGCTCAGTTCCTTTATTGTTTCCTGTCCTTCTCTCCCTGTAGGTGCTTCTTGGGGTTCAGGCCTCACTGTTTCATGCTCACTTGGAGACCCCCTTACTGACTCATGAGTCCCTGAGGACAGCTTCCAATGCCTCCAGCCTGACCTCTTTTTTTTTTTTGAGATGGAGTCTCACTCTGTCTCCCAGGCTGGAGTGCAGTGGCACAATCTTGGCTACTGCACAATCTTGGCTCACTGCAACCTCCACCTCCTGGGTTCAAGTGATTCTCCTGCCTCAGCCTCATGAGTAACTGGGATTATAAGCGCATGACACCCACCACGCCTGGCTAATTTTATATACTTAGTAGAGATGGGGTTTCACTATGATGGCCAGGCCAGTCTTGAACTCCTGACCTCAAGTGATCCACCCACCTCAGCATCCCAAAGTGCTGGGACTACAGGTGTGAGCCACCGTGCCTGGCCCAGCCTGACCTCCTAAGTCCAGAATTCCTGTTCTGGAATATTCATTGCCCTTCAAACTGACTCTTCCTCATCCCTTTGAAAAACTCCTACCTTGCAATTTTTTTAAAAGTATTTTTTTTCAGTTTGTTCTTCCTCCAGATTATATATTTTAAAAGTTAGATTTATTGAGGTATACCTTAGGCATAATAAAATTTGCCCTTTAAAAATGCGCCGTTAGATGAATTCTGACAAAATGAAACAGTCACATGTCCTCTTCCACAATCAAGATATAGACCCTTTCCATCCCCACAAAAGGTATTTTGTGCTTCTTGGGGTCAATCTTCTCCCCTCATTCCAAGCCTCTGGAAACCAGGGGTCTGTTTTCTGTCCAAATAGATTCACTTTTTTCCAGAAAGCCATATAAGTGGAATCCTACAGTATGCAGTATCCTACAGTATGTAAAAACAAATTTTTACATAGTCCTTTGCATCAATTCTTTCTTAATGGTTTGTGTTTTTTATATTCTATTCCATCTGACTTCTTTCACTCAGCACACTGCTTTTGAGATTCATCCATATTTCTTTAAGTGTTAATATTTCATTCCTTTTTGTCCCTGAGTAGTATTCAGTTGCATGGATGTATCACAATTTGTTTGATTCCCCAAATGAGGGAGGGTACTGGGCTGTTTCCAGTTTCAGGAATGCTGGTCTTTGTGCTAACATATATTTTCATATTTCTTGGGCATACATAGGGCTGAGAGATTTCTGGGTCATATGGGAAGCATATGTTTAACTTTAGAAGAAATTGTCCCACTGTTCTCCAAAGTTGCTATAGCATTTCCTATCCCCACCAGCAGCAATGTATGAAACTCTCAGTCATCCTGTGTCCTCACCAGCACTTAGTAATACCAGTCTTTTTAATTTTAGCCATCTTAATAGGTATTTAGTGGTATCTTATTGATACCACTTAAAACCTCTTATTGAGGTTTTAATTAGCATTTCCTAATGACTAATGATGTGAGCATCTGTTCATGTACTGATTTGCCACAGCTTATCTTCTTTAATGAAGTGTTTATTCAAATCTTTTGCCCATTTTTAAATTGGTTTGACATTATTATTGGATAGTAAGAGCATTTTATATGTTCTGTGACATAGTATTTTATCACAAATGTGTTTTGCAAATATTTTCTCCTAGTCTATGACTTATCTTTTCATTTTCTTTACAGTGTCTTAAAAAGAGCTTTTTGGTATTTTCCTTTTTAAGACTAGTCAATGAAGAGAACGTTTCAAAACAAATTTTTATATAGTCCTTTGCATCAATTCCTTCTTAAGGTTTGTGTTTTTTATATTCGATTCAAAGAATCTTCCCCTAAATCATTGTTTAGAAGAAGTCTTATAGCTTTAGCTTCTACATTTATGTCTATGATCCACAGCAAATTAATTTTTGTTTATGGTGCAAGGTAAAGGTCAAGGTTCTTTTTATCTCCCCATTTAGCTTTCCAATTTTTCTAACACCATTTGTTGAAAAGCCTATCCTCTCTTATTGAATTACCTTGGCACCTTTGTTGAAAATCAATTGACCATACAAGTCTGAGTCTATTCTTAGACTATCTATTTTGTATGATTGAGCTATACAATTACCTTTATGCCAATAAGGGTGTTGTTAACTACAGCTTTATAGTTAAGTCTCGAAATGAGGTAGTGTGTCTTGCACGCCTTTTTCCCCCTTCCAAAATGAACTTTATTTCTGATTATAAAAATCCATGTTCATTATTTTAAAAAAAGTAATATAGAAATGTTCAAGGCAGACAAAATGTCCCCTCCTCTCCCCCAAACCTATTAGGATTCTACTAGACATGGTTTACAGTTTGGTATAGATCATGAGCTGGCAAACTTTTACTGTCAAGGACCAGATAGTAAATATTTTATGCTTTGTGAGCTACACAAGTAGATAAAAGCTGTCATGGACAATATGTCAATGAATGAATGTGGCTGTGTCCCAGACAAACTTTATTTACAAAAACAGGTGGCAGGTCAGATTTGGCCCACTGGCCATAGTTTGCTGTCTACCCACAGCATAGATCCTTGTAAACTGCTCCCTATGCTTGTGCACACACATGTACTTTTCTTCATGTTATATGGATACTTCAGCATGTGGGCATCTTTCCTTGTCTCCCACACCTTTGTGAAAGAACAGCCACATAGTATCCCACTATAGAGATAAACTACAGTTTATTTAGCCAAACCTCTATTGAAGTACCTTTAGGTTGCTCCCCATTTTTGCTATTACAAACAATGCTACAATATCATTCAGGCAGACAGTGAGGGTCATGAGGGGAGGGGCCAGTGATCTGTGGTCACTGATGCAATTATTTCTTTGGACGAATTCCTAGATGCTGTATGTTTACCTGGCCATCTGGTCTGCCAGGTTTGAACACTTGGGGTTGTCTTGAACATTCTCCTTTTTCTCTGTCCACATCAAGCAACCAAGTATGGTCAATTTCTACTGTGCTGTGTTTCTCCAGCCTCTTAACCTCACGTCCATTCTCATGGCCACATCCAGGTCCAGGCCAGGAAGAAAACCTCCGTGAGAGTCTTGCCACCTGTAGCCTCTTCGGACTCTAGTCTTTTTGCAATACTCCCACAAGTCTGAACATTACCCAGGACTGTGTTGCTGTGTAATTCTTGTAGAATTCTTCAGATCAAGGAACCTCAGTGGCTCACATCACCCTGTTTGGCCTGTCGTTCACAGACAGCACTGTTCCCTGTGATTAATTTCCCAGCATCAACCCCCAGAAGGGCATGGGGAAAAGTCCAGAGTTGGAATGAGGAACACCATTTGCCTTGTGACATGTCCTCATTCCTGATTTGAACTAAATAATGATACTAATAATACTAACAACCATCACCACCACGCATATTTACTTTGAACTCAAAAACAAGAGTAAACATAATATCATCACCATAATTATCCTGGCAGCTCTTACTCTATTCTCAATAATATCTGATGTGTTTTACACATTCTAACACTTTTAATCCTTGCACCATCTGTATTGAGTTGAGTAGTGTCCCTCCAAAGGCATGTCCACCCAGAACCTCAGAATGTGACCTTATTTGGAAAAAGGGTCTTTGCAGATATAATTAAGGTAAGAGTTTCAAGATGAGCTCATTCTGAATTAGAGAGAGCTTTAGATCCAATGATGAGTGTCTTTATGAGAGACAGAGAAGGAGATGACACAGAAACAGACAAGGGCAAAGGCCATGCAAAGTTGAAGGCAGAAACTGGAATCATGCAGCCCCAACCCAGCCAAGGAACACCAAGAATTGCCAGCGGCCCCAGAAGCTAGGAATGAGGCATGGAACAGACTCTCCCTCACAGCCTCCAGAAAGAACAAACCCTGCCAGTACCTTCAATTTGCACTTCTGGCCTCCAGAACTGTGAGAGAATAAATTTCTGTTGTTTCAAAGCCAAGTTTGTGGTCATTTGTTATGGCAGCCCTAGCAAACGAATACACCCTCCTATGAAGTAGACCATTTCACAGGTAAGGAAATGGGAACACAGGTTAAGGAACTTGCCCAAATACTCCCTATACCTGAGGAATTATTAATAGCTATTATCAGAGCTAGCTAGTAGAGAAACCAAGAGGAACCCAGGAAGTCTGGTTCCAGCATCTGTGCTCTTAGCCCAAAGCTTTATTTCATTTTACATATGTGGCTATCTTACCATTAAGTTCTCGGTGGGCAAAGACCAGGCTTGCTCCTTCTTGGAACCCCACTCAGGGCTCACCGCAATCTGGGAAATACAACAGGTACTCCACAGTGTTTTTTGATATTGGTAAACTAACTCTGAAACATGTCAACATGGTAATTCACAATTTCTTCACTTACAGACAGAGTCAAAACTACAGGAAAGCAAACATTTGAAGAAGAAAATGAGGATAACCTAGATGCTGAGCAGTGAGCACTGAACCTCTTTCTTCTACTCTTCCTTTGATATACACAATTTCCCTTCTTCTTTACAACAATCCTGTGAAGTGTGCCATTTTATTAACAGAGAGGTTAAGTAACTTACAGAAGGTCATAGAGCAAACAAGTGGTACAACTAGTCTTTGGGTGCAGGAGTCTGAAGTCAGAATCCATTGCACTATCCTGAATACTTCTCTCTGCTCCCTCCTCTCCTCTGTCCCATTTATCCTGAACATCTGTCACCTCACTGTACTGCTCTTGCAATGGGGTCCCTTTCCAGTAACTTCAATGAATACTCAATCTTAGAGTCTGCTCAATATACTGGAAGTGTCTTCTGTGGGATGGCAAGAGGTATTTCATGAAAAAGAGTACCTTGGTCAAACAGGTGTGACAACAACTGGATTAGACAAGTTAAACCCCTTCCCCCCTCCTTTTTTGTAGCTGTTTGGAGGGAAGGTACAGAGATCAAACTGTCTAGATTCAAACCTCAGCCGTGTCACTCACTAGCTGTATGGACTAGGAAAAGTTACTTTGCCTCTCTGTGTCTCAAAATCCTCACCTTTAAAATGGGATAATAGAACCCACCCCATAGGGTTATTTTTTGGATAAAAAGGGAAAATATGTATAGAAATGTTTAAAGTGGTGACTGGCACAAAGTAGCATTCGACAAAACTTTTAGTTATTATCAATAGCTATTATTATAAGACTTGTCAGAGCCTTTACTAGGCAAATGTCCACTGTGACTCTTCATGAAAGGATGTGATTATTTCCTCAACCTCAGTGCTAGGCTGAGATGGACAGAACATACACCATATTCCAAATATGTGCATTCCCAACATTCTAGAAGATATCTTCTCACAAATCAGAAAGGGGAATCCCTGGCCTTTGGGCAGGCTGTTGGAGGAAGCTCTGTGTTGCAGCTGCCGATGGAAGAAGATGAAGCTGAGAGACAACTATCTTAGCCCCATCCTCTCTTCTCATGATACAGTGAGGCCCAGGTCCCAGGCCACATCAGTTAAGGTTCGGCATCACCATCACTGATGGCCAAGCACTGGGAGCAGCTCCTGAGTGTGAAGTGAGAGATGCCACCGTGGGGGCTGTATGACACTCTGCCGCGTCTGACATTTGTCAAGAACTGAGCATGCAGGAGCTGATGCTGCAGAAATTCACAAGGAGTCCAAAGGCTGCCCTGGTTCTGTTCTTCGGATCTGCGAGTTTGTCACGGCCCCTTGCATAATCAGTTCATCGGTGCTACTCCTGCCTGTGAAACTTTATTACCCGGGGAAATGCTGAGTGTGCACACTTGGAGCTTCAGAGTGCAGAAAACTTTCTGAGTAATTTAGGGGAACGGGCTGATACAGAATCACTGTAAGCAGGGCTCCCAAGGGGGAGCTTTATCCACCATGAACAAATTCATGGCTTCTTGAGATTTCAGATCTGAACACAACGACCCTGACCCAACGAGCTCCAGCATCTTGGAGGGCAGGGCTGTTCGTTCTGCACACACTGGGTTCTTGTTCTCCAGACATTGGGCTCTTGGGCTCCAGTCCCAGTGCAGGCAGGATGAGCATGCCTGAAAGGGGAGCACAAGACATATCCGATGCCCAACGGGACTCTGCACACCAGCCTCAACCAATCCCCAGTCCTAGTGCCTGTGCTTCATAACCTCCCTGTTCCCAGCCACTGTCCCTTCCACCTGCCTCCACTCTGGCTCCCCGTAGTGTCTTTTCCACATGGCTGCAGGGTGCTCCTTCTAAAAACATTCATCTGTTCATGTCACTCCTCAGCTCAAAACCTTCCAGTGGCTTCTCATGTACTCAGAATAAAGTCCAAAGTCCTTACCATGGCCTCCAGGCCCTGAATAATCTCGCCCCCGTTGCTACTCTGACTTCTACCCCTGCTCCTCCCTGGCTGCTGCTGCAGACCTGTTGGCCTCCTTGATGTGGTTCTGGAACACACCCAGCATGCACCTGCTACAGGGCCCTTGCCGTCTGCTTAGCACGACCTTCCAGGGCATCCGCATCACTCACGATTCCATTCAAGACTCTACTCCTTTCTGGCCCACCGACATCACTCTCCATGCCCCCACCGACCTCGTCTACCTTCACAGCACTGTTACTGCCTGTCATTGTACATTCTATTTGTATTTAATTATCTCTCTTTCCTACTGGAATAGAACTCCCTGAGGGCAGAATTGAATTCTGCTTGCTCATACCTGAATCCCCAAAGCTCCAAATAGTAAAAATTTGCTGGGAGAAGCCGGCAGAGTGTCTCTAACTCTGTGGCCCTGTGAAGTCTTGGCTTGTGCATCTTTCCTATGAGACTCCATGCCTTCATGGCCATCATTCCATTCAGCCTCACAGGTGACAAAAAGAAGACTGAGAGAAGTGAGGTCATTTGCCCCAGGTCACACAGCCAGGAAGTGATTGAGCTGAGACACGAGCCCAGGTCTGTCTGGCCAACACCCAGAGATGACACATGGTATGAGGGCAGGTCCCACTCAACCAGTTTTCCCGGTGATCTGTTTTGGGGAAGGGAAAACCACCCTTGTGGCTGAAATATTCACACTGTTATTGATGGGCACTGGCTGAGCTCAAGATTTATAGAGAAAACACATGCTGACTGTACAAAAACAGTCTCATCCTTCTAGAATCTTCCTTCTCACAAATGAGGTGGGATCAATGTAACCCTTTCCCAGAATCATCTAGAGATCCACCAACTCGCAGGACCAAAAGTGTGGGGCCAGTGCAGGCAGACTCCTCTCCCAAAGTGGCCAAGATGGTGCCTTGACATAGTCACTCCAGGCCAACCCTGCAGACTGGACCTGGGTCTGCCCCCACTCACAGCCCTTCCAGGACTTCCTATTTGCCAAGGGTCAAGTCCCACGCCCTCATCATGAAGGTCGAAGCTCTTCACCCCCACTTTCTCCCCCACTCTCCTCTCTCTCACTGCCTCCTTCTCTAGCCAGCCACGCCTAGAACAACTTGCCTGACTAGTGCCTAAATCCTGTCAACGCTGGGCCCCACAGCCTCCTGGTTTAAAAGAGGCAACTGAAAGCATTTAATGAAGGGACAGTGGGATTAAAATCGGGACTGTAAAATCAGGATGAACAACTTGTACCTGCCACAAAGTTTAGATGAACATTGAAGACTGTTTTAAATTTGAGCTGAGTGAAGTGACTGTGAGCTTGCTTCTGTAGTTTCCTTTTACCTGACCCTTCACAGTAGATTAAAACGGGCCTTGGGAGTGCTGAATGGCAGAGAAGAGAAAACGCTGCTGAGAGGGAGGCAGGGAGAACAGCTGGGATTCACAGGGACACAGAGCCTCCAAGCTGTGATGCGATGGAGGGAAGTCTGGCTGGGTCCACAATTCATTCGTCCACTTGGAGAGCCCAGATCCTGGCTGGGCCCTGTGCTCAGGTGCGGGGAGCAGGCCTGACCCCAGTGGCACTCCCAGGGTGGGAGCGGCCCTGGGGGTCCCATTTCACTCCTGCATGCCTCCTACCGTGGCCTCTGCCACAGTGGCAGCCACAGTTTCTCAAGCCTGGAAGCATCAAGGGATTGTCTGGGCCACTGTAAACCAAGGGCATCCCCACATCCACCCTGACTTTCCTATCTAAAAAAAGCATCCCATGGGGCTGGAGCGCCTTTGCGGATCCCTATTCCAAGCACATCACCCATCCCAATTTAGATGCGGATTGAAAAAGTTTAATTTAAAGGGCAGACCAGCAAATGACTGAATCAAAAGAGAGCCATGAAAACCCCGCTGAACCATTACCATGGCAACTCAAGTTGCTAAAATTAACTGGAAAGAGGGTGATGGGAAAACTGGAGCTGCGCAACCTCGGACCGGCCACAGCAGGGGCCATCCTGGCCCCAAGCCAGAGGGAAATGAGAGAGGAGACCCATCTGCCAGGATGCTGGGAACCAGGACCATTGAGAGCTGGGAGACAAGTGCCCGAGGATTAAATTCAAAATGAGAGGGAGGGAAAGCAAGGGGAGGGGGAGTGGAAGAGGAACAGGGAGGGAGAGAGGGAGGGAGCGAGCAGGAGAGAAAGAGAGGGGTGGGGGAGAGAGAGACAGAGAGAGAAGAAAGTTCTAAACTGAAGACCGAATGAAGTAGACACTTCCCTGGAAATTTTCAGTCATTCTTATTCCAAAAGACTGCAGAGGTTTTCTATCTGCCTAACCACTGCCATCCTTTGGGCAAACGGGAGCAGGGAGTCTCCCTGAAAGCTGCATTCCATCCTTTCAATAAGTGCTACTGAACAGCCAACTGGTATCAGTGGCCCCTAATTTCTAAGCTGTTCACCCCAGAGAGTTTCTTAGAATGGAGGAAAGCCCCCAGCAGTCCCAGAGCTCTTTGAAGCCTGCTAAGAGCTGCTGTACACCCTCAGAATTTGATCTCTGTGTCTGATGAGGAAGGGCCCAGTGATAAGCCAGGGAGTCGGGTGGCTAATGGCCTCTTTGCTAAGACACAGACTCAGGGCAGTTGCAGAACTGGTTGGAGGGTAAGGCATTTAATTGGCTGTTTAAGATAGAAAAGGGCTTTTTTTTTTTTTTTTTTTTTTTTGAGACAGGGTCTCACTCTGTTGCCCAGGGTAGAGTGCAATGGCATTTTTTAAATAGGAATTCAGATTGCCACTAAAACTCAGTGAGAGGGTAATTGGGAGCTAGGGCCCAGGTGGCCTTTTTAGAACTCTGCTCAATTGTGTCATCGCTTCAGAAATGTCAACAGAAGAATGCAGTGAAAATGAGGGGTAGGAGTTCTTTGCTACCTCTCCTACTGCAGGCCACAAAAGCAGCAGAAGCCAATGAGAGACAGCACGGGAAGGGGGTGGGACTTGGTAATGAGCTCATGCACCTGCACCGGGATCAATCTAATCATTCTACCCATCCAAAGGGAAACCTCTGAGGCATCTGTCTCCTCTGCATCGAGTGGCTTCACCAGACCCAGATTCCTATATATGATATCCTGGGCTGCTCCTGCAGGCCACATCTGGAAATGACTATCCATGCCTCTGGAATTTGCTGAATAAGGAAGGCTCTAAAGAACTACTATTTCTATTGCTTACTGTAGCTATTTACCTGTAGCGTTTGGTGGAAGCCGCAAAATTAAATGCTTAGCAGACATTCTTTGAACTCAATGGTCAGTTGGTTTCTGGTCCAGTAATAAGGCTTGGCCAATTACAATACAATAGTTTATTGAGCCTGCCGAGTCAGCAGCCAGAGCGAATACTGCTAACTCAAGCAGGATGCAGGGAGCGGAGATGCTTTGATCAGTTTGTGAGTATGGTGTAATCACACACAAATAGCATTGCAGGGAAAAGCAAACCCTAAAAACTGGAGAGAGAAAAATCTACTTCAGGCAGGCCATTGTTGCAAATAAAACCTCACTTGTGGGAGTTGGGAAAGCAAGTATCATCATTAAATAGCAATTACAGTCCTGGGCCAGGGACCCCAGGCAGTCACTGGAGCTGCAGGCCTCAGTGTTAAACCTGGTTCCTTCCTTTCCTTTTCCATTCATGTCCAACTCAGGGGCAGGTCCTGCTGATTCTGCTTCCATAATATGGGACAAGTTACCATCATCTGTTGCATGGATTACCATGTGAACCTCTACTTGGTCTCCCAATTCCTGATCTTGCCCCTCTCCAATCCATTTTCCACACAGCACCTAGAAAGCTCGTTTTAGGAAATAAATAAGACCATGGTATGTTTCCTGCTTTATATTCCCGCCAAGCGTTGCTCACTGTACTGGAAATCCAAACTCCTAGCAATGGCTTAGACATATGATCTCTACAAGAGGCCCTTGGCTCTTCTACAACCTGCCTGTTAGCATCCTGTGTTCTAGCTCAGCGGTCAGTCCAGCCTACTGTCTGCTTTCATAGATAAAGTTTTATTGGTACACAGCCATTCCCATTCATTATGTATCATCTATGGCTGCTTTCATGCTACAATGGCAGAGTTGCATAGTTGAGACAGTGACTCTAGGGCCCATCAAGCCTAAAATAGAAACTGACCCAAGAAGGGCTAATGTTAATTCCTTGAGGAGACCAATACTACAATGAACCATGAGCTTAGAGATGCACAGCTTTTATCCAGCTTATAGTCTCTTTGGGAAGTTACTCTAATACACAAAATGCGGCAATCAGCATGAGGTAACTATAACTGCTGTAGAAAATAAATGGAGAAATGAAGAAATCAAAGAAGAAATCAAGCACGCCCCTCTCCCGCTATCCCTCCATTAGCTCTTTTGCTTTTTGTTATCTGTAGAAGTAAGCTACTGAAATGTTCCTACAGGAAATGGCAAACTTGGTCTCAATCTTGGCTATGAAATACCTGAACAGTTAAAAATCTATCTGTTCTTGCCACCACCACCTCCCCGGGTAGTTGAGCTATACTGCCTGCCTGTGCAATCCTGTCTTCTGAGAGGTACTTGGATGTCTCATATTTATACTTCTTGAAATGAAGTCTTGGTGGAGCATTTGAATGTTCTTTAAGACAAGGTGCTGGAGGCTCTATTCCAACACCAGCGGGCCTCCTGGGCAGTGGGTCACTGAACCCGGTTGTTCCATAATAGATGAATAACTACAGGGTCTCGGGCTGTGGAGGATTCAAAGTTACTCATTCAATTCTATAAAGAGGAAATAATAACCAAGTATCCCTGGGCCGCTTTAGAATCCCTGTTGAAAGCTCTCGAAACACCTAAGACAGACTGGAGAGCTCAGGCAAGCATTTTAAACATTAATGGGGCTGTGTTTAAAACAAGAAAGTGAAGAAATCAAAGTCTTCTGTTGCCAACAGAGGGCCCAAGTTGGCCTCCTTAGGAAGAGGAATAAAAGGACCTACACAGTCTGATGTGATACAAAGATGAATCCCACGGAGGGCAGGCAGCAGAATGAATTCACTCATTCATCCTACATTTCCTAGCACCTACTAAGGGCCAGCCAGGGTGCCAGAAGATTCTGAGCCACTGTTATGGGGCATGAGTTATTGGGGAATGGATGGGGAGCTCTGGGAACCTCAGGATTACCATGGCTAAGATTATTTAAAATCTATTTTTTGAATAGGCAAAATATGCATGATTCAAAATTCAAAAAGTAAGAAAGGATTTGCAGACAAAAATAAGTCTGCTTCATGTATCTCTCTCCTAGCCATGGGCTTCCCCTCCCCAGAGGCAACCCTTGGCACCCATTTATTTTGTTCAGTTTCTTTTTTGTGAAGCCTTCCAGGAATAGTACAGGCATATATTAGCACATATCTATGGTTTTAACATGCATGGTTACACCCTGATTTTTTTACTTAATTAAGCACATCAATACATACTTTTAACCAATTACCATTTTGTCTATTTAATAAACACCTATACAGCACTTTCTATATGCTAGGTTCTCCTTTTTTAAAATTTAATTTTTTTATTTGGAGATAAGTTTAGACATACACAAGAGTTGCAAAAATAGTACAGTTTGGCCAGGCATGGTGGTTCACGCCTGTAATCCCAGCACTTTGGGAGGCCGAGGCAGGTGGATCACGAGGTCAGTAGTTCGAGACCAGCCTGACCAACATGGTGAAACCCTGTCTCTACTAAAAATATAAAAATTAGCCAGGCGTGCTGGCATGCGCCTGTAATCCCAGCTACTCAGGAGGCTAAGGCAAGAGAATTGCTTGAACCCGGGAGGCGAAGGTTGCAGTGAGCCGAGATCACACCATTGCACTCCAGCCTGGGTGACAGAGCAAGACTCTGTCTCAAAAAAAAAAAAAAAAAAAAAAGTACAGTTTCTGCAAATCCTTCATCTAGGTTCCCCTAGTGATGATCCCTTTCCTAACCAAAGAACAACTGCTAAAACTGAGTTAACCTTGGAACAACTATATTAACTAAGTTAATAGAATTGATTCAAATTTTGCCAGGATCCCACATGGCATTGATCTCTAATCGGTGACAGTTTCTCAGTCTTTCCTTGTTCTTCATGACTTTAATACTGTGAAGAGGATCGAGAAATTATTTTGTAGAATGTCCCTCAATTTGGATTTTTCTGATGTAGTTTCACAATTGTGAGAATATATTATTGAAAAGAGTATCAGAGCATATTCAGTGTATCCCATCAGGGGGTACCTGAAATGCATTCACTGATGATGTTAACTTTGATCACTTTATCTGCCAGGATTCTTCAATGCAAAGTTACTATTTCTGTCTTTGTAGTCAATAAATATTTTGGGGGAGATTATTTGAAACTATGAAAATATCCTGTTTTTGCTTAAATTTTCACCCACTAATTTTAGCATTCATCATGGACTTTGCCTGCTGCCTGCAGCAAATATTACTGTGTTGTTCTCATGGTGTTTTTTCCTCCCTATTTCCTTGATTCCTTCTACATTTCAATAATTACAATTTTTCTATAAGGAAGATTTGCTTTCTCCAATTTATTTATTAATTATTTATTTACTTCAGATGGACTTGTTATTTAAGTTACTCTCTGAGTTATAAAACCCAATACTATTTGAATGGGTTCCCTCCAAAATACAAGTACTGCCAATGTGATGGTACTGAAGGGTGAGGCGTTTAAGGGCGATCAGGCCAGGAAGGCTCCCTCCTCAGGAATGGGATTGGGGCACTTATAGAAGGGGCATCATGCAATGTTTGGCTAGCTGCCCTTTGGCCACCTGGGGACACAGTGATTATCATCTCTAGAGGATGCAGCAATAGGGTAGTATCTTAGAAGCAGAGAGCAGCCCTCGCTAGATGGCTGAACCTGCTCGCACCTTGATCTGGAACTTCCCAGGCTCCAGAACTATGAGAAACAAATTTCTGTTCTTTATAGATGATTCAGTCTCAGGTATTTTGTTACACAAGGCATTATTATTTATTTTGTTGCTCAGCTTGTTTCACCTTTGGCCATGGAGAACACTTTCAGGTTGGCTCCCACATCCTTTCAATGCACCTCCATGTTCTTGTTTTTTTGTTGTTTGGTTTGGGGGCTACTTGTTTACTTTCTGGGAGAAGGCGCTTCGGGCTCATCTTGTATTTCCCAGCCCCAGGCCTAGAATCAACTCTAACTCTTCTTAATAGCTGCATAGTGAGTGTGCCATTTGTGGAGATGTAGAAATGATTTATTTATAACCAGGATCTATCTATTTCCAAACTTTTCTATTATAATCTTTTACAATAAAAAATCCTCGTAGGTGGGTGGTTTCATGCATAAGCAGTTGTTAAAGTAAAACCTAAGCATTTACAAAGACCTAGGAGGCCCTCTCTGAGCAGCCCCCGTGTTCTCTCTCTGCCCTCGCTCCAGATGTTCTATTCCCTTCCCCAGTGTGGTGGACAACCTCTGAGGCAGGTCCTCCAATGCCTGCCTTTTGAGATTCATGCCCTTTTGTGATCCCTTTCCCGTGAGTTGTGGTTGGACTTATTTCTCACTTTTTTTTTTGAGACATGATCTCACTGTGGATACAAGCCCTTCACACTCCAACACCCAGGCTGGAGTGCAGTGGCACAATCATGGCTTACTGCAGCTTCAGCCTTCCAGCCTTAGGTGATCCTCCTGCCTCAGCCTCCTGAGTAGCTGGGACCCCAGGTGCATGCCACCATGCCCGGCTAATTTTAAAAATTATTTTTAGAGACAGGGTCTCCTTATGCTGCCCAGGCTGATCTTGAACTCCCTCTGTTTCCCAAAGTGTTGGGATTATAGGCGGGAAAAACCACACCCAGCCATTTCTCATTTCTAATTAATGAAAGATGATGGAAATAAGATGTCACTTCCAATACCAGGTTATCAAAGGACTGTGGTTTCCATTCCATCTTAGCTACCTGCTCTTTATCATTTTCTTGTTTGCTTGCTCTAAGAACCATGATGTGAGCTGCCCTATGGAGAAGTCCACGTGCCCAGGAACAGAGGGAGGCCTCCAGCAAACAGATAGCCAGTGAGCGACTGAGGCTCTCATTCCAGCAACCCACAAGGAACAGAAACCCCCTAGTTGAAACTTCAGATGAGACCACAGTTCCAGCAGATAGAAGAAGTGCAATCACATGAGAGATCTTAAGCCAGAGAAACTCGTGTACAAAAAGTAGAATCAGGGTTGGGTGCAGTGGTTCATGCCTGTAATCCCAGCACTTTGGGAGGCCAAGGTGGGTGTATCACGAGGTCAAGAGTTTGAGACCAGCCTGGCCAACATGGTGAAAACCCATCTCTACTAAAAATACAGAAATTACCCGGGCTTGGTGGCGGGGGCGCCTGTAATCCCAGCTACTCGTGAGGCTGAGGCAGGAGAATTGCTTGAACCCAGGAGGCAGAGGTTGAAGTGAGCCAAGATCGCACTACTGTACTCTAGCCTGGGTGACAGAGCAGGACTCCATCTCAAAAAAAAAAAAAAAAAAAAAGTAAAATCCACAAGTCTTGCTAGTGACAGGGCTGTACAGGTAAATCATTCTAGAGGTGCTTCCTTCCTAGGACTGACGCTCTCTTGACCTCGTATAAGAGCCTGATGCTCTCTTGGCCAACATGACCTCCTGTTCACATCTGGCCAGCCTTCAAGATTCAAATGGCCACTAAGCCACTTTCTCCTTGACTTCTCCCCTGAGTTCCCTAACTAGAAATAACCACGCTCTGCCTCTGCCTCCCACTGTGCTTTACCTGACCCGTGTCATGGCACATCTTACTCTCTCCCATGTTGTAGAGTTACGGACATAGCTAGTCTTCCGTAAAGCAAACATTAAACTTGTCAAGGGCTGGATTCTCCTCTCAGTCATGTTTATAACCCATCCCTCTCACTGCTAAGCACTTAGCTCAGCCTTGCACATATATATTAGTATTCTAAAATATCTGTAAAGCTAATATGTAGTAATAAGCCTTAAATGATGGGTTCAGGACCAACAGGCAGCCCCAGCACCTACCGCATACAGTATTAACTCTTAGAAGTATTATTATCACCACTCGATATTTCAAGAATGAATGTTTGCTTCTCTAACAAGGATATAATTTTCTCGACTCTTCATGATTTTCCTCTCCAATTTTTGAATTTCTAAGTTGAGAAGAAATAAGAAATAACTCCAGACCAAAAGTTGAGGGCCTCTAGCTTAATTCTGCTATTTTCATACATCAAGTGCTTCTTCTGGTGATACTTCCACCCAAAGCAACAAGGAGACACCGCTGTTAACACCAATGGAAAATCTGTACTGGAGACCCAGGGAGCAGGAACTTCCAGGCAGGAGCATAAACAAGATTCATGTCAATTAATATTCTACTCATCGCTTCTGAGCATTTGCTGGCCACCCTATCATTGCCGGCAAAGCTCCTCTTGTAACAGTATCTATGTCCAATTGCACTAATTGAACACGCAAATGAGGGAGATAAAGGGAGACTCAGCTAATTGTATTTTTTTCATTGGCTTCCAAGGAGAAAAACCCATAATCAGTCATAATTACAAACTTCCCTTGTGGTCTCAGCAGCACAGGCCCCAAATGGAGCTATTCTGAGGCATCTTGCTTGATGGCAGATAACAGCTCTTAAACCCTTTTTTGATCTGTAAAGACTTCGGGGGAATAACAGGAGATGCTGTGGACCTTCTTGCTTCCTTCTGCTTACATCCCTCCACTTCACACCTTCAGCTAAAGATACTGTCATCTGTGGCATCTCCACCATTATCAATTCTCTCTGTGGATAAAAGCCCTTCAACAGCCCTTCATCAGGGATACCAAGACAATGACAGGGCTGTGTGAAGCCGGTGACTGTCCTACTCCTTGGAATTCACTTTTCAAGACGCAGAGGGGAGCGCGAAAAGAGCCACAACACTGGGCTTTTCCTCTAGGAAGAGAAAGCTGTAAGCTGCCTTGGGGCATTCATAATGATGACAGTCAAATGTGGGGTAAGCTCAGCTGAAGGCAGGAATCCCCCGGCCCCACGGAGAACACAGAATGGCTTTGTTGCCTTAATCTGTCCTAAATTCATAGGTTTCTGTTACCATTAAGAATAAGGCAAAACCAAAATGAACAGAACATGGCGCTGGAGTCCCAGCTGAGCTTGGAAACTATAAATCTTAGTTTCCTCTTAGTTTCAAGTCACTTATAAATGAAGAGGAGGAAGAACCTGGGAACCTGAAGGGAAGATGGGGGCTGTGCATTAGGGCGAGGGCAAGAATAGGCGGCTCCAGCCCGTTGTCATAGGTGCTCAAGGGACTTCTGCAGAACAAGTGCCAATGTGACAACCCAAGTGGCTGTCTGGCAGGAGACAGGAATGTCCAAATACTGAAATGATAGCTTAGGAAAACCTTGCAAACTTAAGAACCAGAGGAAAACTGAAACCATTAAAGAAGAAACTCCAGGCCGGGCACTGTGGCTCACGCCTGTAATCCCAGCACTCTGGGAAGCCGACGCAGGTGGATTACCTGAAGTCAGGAGTTCAAGACCAGCCTGGCCAACATGGTGAAACCCCGTCTCTACTAAAAATACAAAAAATTAGCAGGGCGTGGTGGTGGGTGCCTGTAATCTCAGCTACTCAGGAGGCTGAGGCAGCAGAATCGCTTAAACCCGGGAGGTGGAGGTTGCAATGAGCAGCCATTGCACTCCAACCTGGATGACAAGAGCAAGACTTCATCTCAAAAAAAAAAAGAGAGAGAAACTCCAATGACATCAAGAAAAACCCAACATGCCAAAGAAGAGCATGAGTTGTCTAAGTGTAGGAGGGACATGGGAGGAGAAGAAGGACCAAGCCTGGAACTGTTTGGCCACTGGTTGGCTCGTTTTTCCACTTTGGGCCAACTACTTACCTTCTTTGTACCTCAGTTTCCTGGTCTCTTTATGCTGCCCCGGATATAGCAGGAAGAGATGGCTTGGACCTGACCCCCTTGCTATGCCATATTTATGACAAGGGGATACCCAGGATGTTCTGCCCAGAGCCTCCGATTTTCCTCTGACATGCACATTGTAAAATGCTTCTGTCTCACTTCACCAAGTTTGCCCATAAATACATTCAGCCCCCAAATTGCTTTAATTACAGAAGAAGGAAATTGCTTCACTTGGCAAAAGGTTCTTCCTGGGTCAGCTAATGGCAGTCTGGTATGTACGTCTGTGATGGATTTTTTTTTTTTTTTTAAACTAAAAGCCATTGTGCTTAATGAGAATTGGAAAAGTGCCGTGGAACCAGCATTCACTGGGGCCCATCCTGGCCCCTCTGGTGAACTGTAACTGCCTTCAGCAATCACACACTATTCCAGAAAGTAACAGCTGACCTCAAAAAGTGTGCTTCCCAAACCAAAGAAAGTCACTAGCTGAGATGTCGTGACCTAACAGTGAAGGGGCCAGGGTGGAGAGGCCTTCTGGGGTTTTGCATTTGGAAATGAGAAGCTCAGACAAAGTGCTGCATGTTAAATAAAAACAAGACCCCGTAATCATTACAGTGAGGGACAATCTACACTTCTTTAACTCTTTGCTGTGGAGATTCTAGAAAGTTCTTTGCAAGTATCCAAATATCATCTCATGTGCCGCCTGGGGAAATTTTCCAAGATGTCCAACACTCACACTCTGGCTCTTACCACCAGTGAGCAAAATTAAAGACTGCCTTTGTTGGGCCAGGTTTTCCTACCTGTTGGATGGGTGCCCATGGACATTAAAAAGGAGTTGAGACGATGATGCACTGACATCTAACACAGACCACAGACTCTGGAGGCTGACAGACCCATGTCTGAATCCTGGCTCTACCATTTATTGGCTTTGCAACTGTGGCAAGTTACTTAAACTCCTGAGCCTGTTTTCCTCATCTGTAAAATGAAGGATAAGAGCATGCATCTCATGAGGTGTTTGTGAAGATCAGACATGGTCGTTATAAAGTATGTAGCACAGGGCTGGACACGGGGGCTCACACCTGTAATCTCAGCACTTTTGGAGGCTGAGATGGGAGGATCGCTTGAGGCCAGGAGTTCAAGGTCACAGTGAACTATGATTGCACTACCGTACTCCAGCCTGGGCAACACAGTGAGACACTATCTCTATAAAAAATTTAAAAATTTGCTGGGCATGGTGGCATGCTCCTGTAAACCTAGCTACTCAGGAGGCTAAGGAGGTAGGATCGCTTGAGCCCAGGAGTTTGAGGTCACAGTGTGCTATGATGGCACCATTGCACTCCAGCCTGGGCGACAGAGCAAGACTCTGTCTCTTAAGACAAATAAAAACACATAATTAAATAAGTATGTAGCACAGTGCCTGGCAAACAGTCTAAGGGGTCATTAAATATTTGCAGCTGCTGCTGCCAGTGCCACCATCACATCCCCCTCTGCTGTGTCCTTCTTCCTAGCTCCCTGTCAGGGTCTGACTTTACTGACTTAGGTGCCCCTGGGACATCTATCTGTAGTAGGAAGGTGACCTTGGAAAAACAAGGGAGATGCATGAATTCCACCTACAGCCTAAACTGGGGACTTACAATAATTTCCTTCTTTCTCTCAAGTTCGAGAAAAATGAAAAGTGGGGACTTACAATAATTTCCTTCTTTTTCTCAAGTTGGAGAAAAATGATAGTGAATGAGTGGCACACAGCACACAGATCTCAGGATCTGTGGTTCAAATCTCCCTCTGCCACTTGCTACGCAAGTGACTCTGAACAAGTTCCTCAAGTCTCAAACTTCGGTGACCAGGAAGATGAAAGATGCATGTCAAGTGGTCAGCATCTCTGGCCTGTAGGAATGGCTCAACCATGAGAGGTGCTGTTACTATTATTATTGGGTATTCCTGCTATAGTCCAATTCCTACATCCTGCATTATAGATAAAGATGTCCCCTGCCAGGTGCGGTGGCTCACACCTGTAATACCAGCACTTTGGGAGGCTGAGGCGGGTGGATCACCTGAGGTCAGGAGTTTGAGACCAGCCTGGCCAACATAGTAGCCTTCTCTACTAAAAATACAAAAATTAGCTGGGCGTGGTGGTGCACACCTTTTATCCCGGCTACTCCGGAGGCTGAGGTAGGAGAATTGCTTGAACCTGGGAGGTGGAGGTTGCAGTGGGCTGAGATCCTGCCATTGCACTACAGCCTGGGCGACAAGAGTGAAACTCCGTCTTAAAAAAAAAAAAAAAAAAGATGCCCCCAAGAAGTACCCAAGGAGGGGTCTTTGACACAAGGTGGAAATGAAACAAAGTGGCATTTGCATAAGGCTGAGCTGTGCTTATTTGCCATAAAAATCTATTCCAAGGTATTGCTGTTCAGGTCACACCTGGACAATGATGCATGCTATGCCTAAGGTCCAAGGAAGCTAGAAATCTGAAAATTAAAGGAAGAGTTGAGAAAAACCACATCCGCGACTGCCTCCTTTCCAGCGACTGCCTCCTTTCCAGCAACTGCCTCCTTTATATTTTGGGGTGCTATTTGTTTGGAAAGACTTTGCTAATAGTTTGAGGAGACTACAACACAACACAAGGCAGGCTTGCCTGGCTAAGCCAGCTAGAAGTTTAATTAAATACAATTGCTTGCTGTGTGTTCCTTTCCCAAATGGTTTCATGCATATTCATCGTTGTAATTATGGTAGTGAAAAAATCCACGCCTAATTATTCCGTGCTCCCCATCTTTCACATGCCTAGAATTTTTGCATAATGACCGTTGAAATTAATTGCAAGTTAGTTAATTTTACACTTTGTCCTCTCAAAACTTAATTGAAAATTAATTTAAAAGATATAAAAAACCCCACAAAAGCCCACAACAAAAAAATCCCACTACCAGGCATTATGGCAAATCTGTTTTTTCAGACTTACGATGGGCACTAAAAATGTGATGTGATTACTTCTAACTTGAGTGCAGTGTTGTACTTGTCAAGCTATAATAAAAGGCCAGTCCCATAAATGTCTCAGAACTCACATCTCTATTTTTTCTACCATATAGCAACAAAGACTTGTGTTGAGTGGGGAGGGCTGTCAGTGGCCCAGCTGTCTTCTGGTTGCTGGTTTATCATGTTATCCTTCAGAAATTACATCTCCAGCCTTCAAAGAAGACCAGCATGTGGTTTCCATTGTCACTCCATCACACTTCTACCTTCAAATAACTCTATTGGTCCCCATTTTCAGGACCCAACTGCAATCTGGCATGCAAGAAACTTCACTTTCATGCTCAGCAAACCAACAGAAAACATTTCTTTCTCCCCCTCTGTTACTGCACTCTGTTCCCATCAGGTCTTTTATTTGAGTTACTCCCACTAATCCTGTTTTGGGGATCCCTTCTGCATGGGACCAGGAAGGAGACATTGATCATGTGTCTACCATGTCCTGCACTGAGCTTTCAGCATAAGCAAGAGTTTCATTTAATTTCATCACCTAAGAGTTCCTGACATATAAATCTATCATTATTTCTTGACTGGCTGATTGATAGAAGAACACTTACTGCAAGCCCATGGGTTGAGCACCATCGGCCCCACTTTGAGAGAGAAGGAAAGGCAAGTTCAGAGAAATTAAGTATGCTCCTAAGTTCACACAGCCAGCAAGTGGCAGAGCGGGCATTTGGTGCCAACACTGTCTTCCCCCACCCCATCACCATGTTGCCTCTCCATCCTTTTCCTGATGGCCCGCCATCTTGGCAGTTCAGATTTTAGCTTTTGCCAGCTGTCGTATCTTGGCCACATGCCTTTCTTGACCCTGAGTCCTGAAAACGGATTGTTATGGACTGAATGTATGTATCCCCCTCAATTCATATGTTGAGGTCCTAACCCCCATTGTGACGGTGGTTAAGATGAAGACTTTGGGAGGTTAGGGAGTAATGAGGTCCTGAGAGTGGGACCCCCATGCTAGGATTAGCGCCCCAGTGAAGAGGGAACACCAGAGGCACGTGCTGAGGAGAGGATGCCATGAAAAGCTGGCTGTCTATAAGCCAGGAGGGCCCTTACTAGGAACTGAATTGGCGGGCCTTAATCTTGGACTTTCAGCCTCCAAAACTGAAAATTTCTGTTGTTTAAGCCACCTGGTCTGTTTTTAAAATTTTTAATTTATTATTTTTTTTAGATGGAGTCTTGCTCTGTCACCCAGGCTGAAATGCAGTGGCACGATCTTGGCTCACTACACATCTGCCTTTCTGGTTCAAGTGATTCTCCTGCCTCAGCCTCCCGAGTAGCTAGGACTACAGGTGCATGCCACCACACCCAGCTAATTTTTGTATTTTTAGTAGAGATGGGGTTTCACCATGTTGGCCGGCCTGTTCTTGAACTCCTGACCTCAAGAGATCTGCCCATCTCAGCCTCCTAAAGTGCTGAGATTACAGGCATAAGCCACCACACCTGGCTCCAGTCTATGGTATTTTGTTATGGCAGCCTAAGCAGACTGTGAGATCATTCCACAGTTTTATTAGATGACCTTGGTTACTCACTTTATTCATTTTGGACTGATTCAGGGTTAAGCTGTGAGAATATAAAGGAAAATATAAGAGAAAAATCAACTCAAGAGGGAGAAGACAACTCTTTATGATACACAGGAAGCTGGACGGGCTACTGTTAGAAGGTTGAGGCCTGTGACATGCTAAGCAGCTGCTGTCAATCCACCTGGAATGAGCCAGAATGCGTGTGCGTGTGCGTGCGTGTGTGTGTGTGTGTGTGTGTGTGTGTGTAGAACCACAGCTTCCTGCTACTCCTAACATTATATAACAGGGACCCTCATTGAGAGATGTCTTCGATTGTACCACAGAGGAGATGAATGAATCAATTTGTATTGAGTAGATGAGGAGGAGAAAGAGGTGGAAAGCAAATTAACATAGCACAAAGACATTGATTTCTTTTTAAGCCCATAGAAGTATCTTCTATAAAGGTGACTTTCGTGATCTGAGCCTTCAACAATTTCAGAAGAAACAATCCATCCTCTAAGAGGCTCCTAAGATTCGGGAGTCTCTCAAGACCCTAGGAGCAAATTCTTTAACAGGATCCTTTAGTGCTCTGGCTCCAGGAATATGAAAGGTATTTTAAGAAATAAGGTGCTGTGGCCGGGCGCGGTGGCTCACGCCTATAATCCCAGCTCTTTGGGAGGCCAAGGTGGGCAGATCACGAGGTCAGGAGATCGAGACCATCCTGGCTAATATGGTGAAACCCCGTCTCTACTAAAAATACAAAAAATTAGCTGGGCGAGGTGGCAGGCGCCTGTAGTCCCAGCTACTTGGGAGACTGAGGCAGGAGAATGGGGTGAACCCTGGAGGCGGAGCTTGCAGTGAGCCGAGATCACGCCACTGCACTCCAGCCTGGGCGACAGAGCGAGACTCCATCTCCAAAAAAAAACAAAACAAGAAATAAGGTGCTGTGCCTGTGGATACATTTTTCCTCCAAATGTGTAAACAGAGGCTTTCATTCCAGATAAGCCCATAAATGTTGATGTTGATCACAAACCTAAATAAGGTGTTCAGACACAGCCATAAAGCCTCTGGATCCAATTTGCACATCAGGAGAATACACTGTAAGGTACCTGGAGGCTCTAAGCAGGTGCCAGGAAGTAGCTTTGCAAATAGATGGAAGTCCAGAGCTAGGTGTGTGCCAAGAGCTGTCAGGTGAGAGTAAAGAAGGCTGGCTCTAGAAGCAGAACCACCCTGCTTCATGCAGAGGCAGGAGTGGGATGGGGGGGAAGCAAACCAGGCACGGAACTGAGCTGGAAGGTCTGCAGTGGCTCTTGGCTCTCAGGATGTTGGTCCTGCTGGCTGACACAGAAAGGTGTCCTCAGCATGCTGCTTGGTAAAGAGAGCACATTAGTGGACAGTATATCTTTTACGAGAGCAAGATGCCATTTATGTTGATGAGAAAGTGTGTGTGTGTGTGTATTTCTAACCATTCATAAAGAAGGTGTAGAGGGCTATATAGCAAAATGTTAATAATGGCTATGATTGGATGGATAAATTATATGCAATGTGAAGGGGGTATTATTTTTCTATATTTTCTGAGTTAATGATCTTGTATTGAATTAAGACCTCTCCTTCATCTCAGGTCAATCATCTGCTCTTCAGAAAAGCATTTGATGACCTTCATGATTATGACAGATCCCCTTATTCATGTTCACCTAAATCTAGTTATCTCTCTTTCATCATAGCACATGCTATAGTTATACATTTACTACAATCTTCTGTTTGTTTGGTATTTTTTAGAGACAGGGTCTCCCTCTGTTGCCCAGGCTGGGGTGCAGCAGTACAAACATAGCTCACTGCAGCCTTGAACTTCTGGGATGGAGCAATCCTCTTGCCTCAGCCTCCTGAGTAGCTGGGACTACAGGTGTGTGCCACCACGCCCAGTTAATTTCTTTTTTTTTTTTTAAGACATGGGGTCTTGCTCTGTTGCCCAGGCTGGTCTTGAACAGCTGGCCTCAAGCCATCCTCATGCTTAGCTTCCCAAAGCGTTGGGATTACAAGCATGAGCCACTATACCTAGTCTATAGTCTTTTATTCAGTGTATGCCTCCCTCAGGAAACTTGGTGCTCCATAAGGACAGGAACCATGGTGGGTATAGTTTCGCTTTGTTTTGGTGGACAACTTTGTTCCCAGCACCTAATAATAGTAAAGATGAAGGTAACAGTAATGAGATCAACAGCAGAGCAGCAGGAGCAGAAATGGCGGCAGTGGCAGCTAACACTTGCTTAGTACCTGCTAGGTGTCAGACCCCAAGGACTTCGTTATGAGGTCAGTATGGTCAACAGCCCCATTTTCCTGAAGGGGAAACCACAGCACAGAAAGACTGTGTACCCAGCACAACCTCACACAGTTATCAACCCGGGCAGTTGGACTCTCGAATCCATGCTTGCGACTGTGATGCTACACTGCCCTTTTACCCAGCACTTAACTTCACACACAGAAGCACCTCATAAATATGTATTAAATAAAAGATTGATCACACATTCCTTTTTACAATCCTGAAAAAGTCATCTCCGTGTTTGGATGAGGGGAAATACAAAATCACTCCTCTGGGAATGAGGCAGCAGAATGAAAGAGGTCGTTCTGAAAAAACAGAGTTTTCTGGAAAGAAGTGTTCTTTTTCAGACAGCAGTGCTTGACTCTGAAGAAAAATGCCCCATACATGGTCCACACAAGTCCTAATGTTTTTAATTTTTCTGAATGCAGAAGGGCGTAGGGAATGATGGGGTTCAGTGGCATTCTCTTTAGACATTCTACAGCCAGGACTCTGGGCTCAAGTTTCTATAACTTGATAAATTCAAGAGTTCTGCTTCCTTTTAAATGACCAATGAAAGAGAAGCAATCTCTCATTTGAAACCTTCCTAAGCTCACAGTAAGAGAGCCAGGTCCTAGAGAATGGATAGGGAGCTACCACCAGGGTTAAGATATGCCAAGAGCCTTGTATGTCGCATGAGGGATTTGGGTAAAACCATGTAGGCATTACTGATCCCTCCCTCAAAAAAGCAGGCAGAAGTGGTTATATTTGCATGGACTTAGCAGAACATGACTGTGTGCAGAGCTGAAGAGCCCCACGTGCATTGTTAGCTAGAAATATTTAACGGATTAGGACTGCGTGTACCGGCAGACAGACCTGATTTAAGTTTTTCACATGATATGAATTCTCCAGGGTAAAACCCAACATGCTGGCATCATTCCAGGTTAAAGCAGGAGATAAAACTGGAAGAATTCAGACTGCTCCATTCATTTCAAACCCAGAAAGCGAGGCTCTCCTTATAGCTTATTGTTTCAGGATTAGCGTATGTAATGTTAGTGCCACACTGAATACCGATGAGATGGGGCCTCACTTCATTAAGCATTTGATATGTTTAAACTGCTACCCCATTTCAAAGCCTATGGAAATCATCGCACACTGACAACTTGTCCTACAAACGGAATGCAAAAGCGTGACTTCACCGGCTGCAGGTGAGCTTTCTCTCTTTCTCTCTCACCTTCTAGTCATTTTTAAATGTGGAGGGAAAAAAAATGTGCTTTTTCCAACTCCCTTGTGTCTTAGAGTAAGAAAAAAACACATTTTCTACCATTTCCACCATTTTCTGGCTCATGCCAAAGATATTAGATAACTCAGTAAAGCCAGATGTATCCTATTCCTGCCAGAGCTCAGAAACAGACCCAGCTACTAGGCAGCTGTGAAACAGAGCAGCAGTCTGTCAGGATTTAATTAGGCCAGCTTTTTGGATGGGGTATGCTTTTTTTTTTTTTTTGTCTTTTGGGGTAGGCATTTTGGCAAAAAGTTGGGATGGGCTGACTATGGCTTAGTATGTCCTTGAATCAGGTGATGCTTGACTGATGGGAGGTAGCAGGGGGTAACTTCCCTTTCTTTATGTGCAGATGCTAAACACAAGTAAACATAGACCCAGAGGTATCTGAATTTTATGCACATATGGGGAATTAACAGTGGCATGTCTCTGGCTCTCCTGTCTTTCCTGCTTCAATGCCAAATTCACCATGTCACTGCTGGGTCAAGTGTCTTGGGTGACTGAGGAGGGGAGCCACAGAGGGATTTAGAATATATTTTTCCTTAAGAACAGTGACTCAAAGTCAGGCCATAAACAAATATACACAGGCACAAGTCTGATGCATCGAAGGGCTGTTTTGCAGCCCTTTAGTCTGGCTTTTAGAATTATGAGTCCTTTCTCCCTATTTTAAAATGTTCAATTCCTATTCAGCTGTTCTTTCTATACTCTGAGCCTTAATCATGAAAAGCTACTTGAATGTTCAAAAGGAATTAGACGGTGGGACTTCAGGGGCCAACAACAGAGAATCAGTTGGAACAACATAAATGGCCAATAACAGGGGATGAGCTGGACCCTGCACAATGTTATAAACAGTGGTTAGGTGTAACTAGAATGGTGGTGTTCACAGTGTGCTTCTGGTCCATAAGAAATAGGTTTTCATGGACTTATGTGCAATGCCAACATAGTACGATGCTTCTAGAAAAATGCACAACTTTCCCTGCTGGCTCAACATCTTCCTCATCCTACCACTATTCATCCTAAATACTCCTACTGTTACTACTAATGATGGTAATGATGATGATGAAGATGATGATAGCAGCCGTGGCTAACATTTACCAAGGGCTTTCTAGAAGCCGATGTCTTTATGAAATGTTCTATATGGATTACCAACCTCATTTCCTCTTTAAAAAAGCTCTGTAACAGAAGTTTGGTCCTCACTCCCACTTTGCACATGGTAAGACTGAGGTACAGAGAGGTTTAGGAACTTTCCCAAGGTTGATTAGAAGAAATGCAAGCCCAGTGATGAGCTGTCTGACTCCAGAGCCCATTCTGTTAATTAGTTTAGACTACTGCCTTCTCCGCCTAATTGTCAGGTCTGAACAGGCAGGGACCACGTCTGTCTTAGTATCACCGTATTGTTGTAAATAAAATTGTGTTTGACACACAGCAAATCTCCACAAATCTAGTATTGTGGACTGAATGAATGAGTCAAGGATGACAGAGTTTTAGAGAACTGGGAATCCCTGAACATTGCTTATTTTTTCAGATGGGACAAAGCTATTGTCTTCATTGTGTCCTTACTGGTAGGGGTATGGTTGAGTTCTGAGACAAGTGGATTCACACTGGGTTTCTGGCAGAGATTGTGAATTACAGTTGGGCAACCATGAACCCATGGAGAATAGGACTGTATCTAATCACCAAGACTCCAAGTCCTGGGAGTGAACCATATGCCCAGTGGTGGCACCAGGCTTGCCAACAGACATCTCCACACAGGAAACCTGAGATAGGACCTGGAGGATATGGTGGTCACTAGGTGGTTGAAAATGTTCCTGAATTTCTCTCCTTCCAGATACACAATAGGATTACACTTCCCTGGCCCCTTAGAAGTTCTGATCTGGCTAGGTGATGGGCTTTGGCCAGTGAAATGTGAGTGGCCTAGCTCCCTGGGTAACTAAGATGAGAGACGCCTGCCCTACTAATCCATCACGGACCTACAAAGCAAGTGGGAAACAAACTTCTATTGTTTGAAACTGCTGAGACTTGGGCCTGTAAGTTACCAAAGCACCACCTAGCATATACCAACTAATACAGGGGGCTAAGGTACACAGACAAAACATCCGGGCCCTGCACCTAAGGAGCCTGTATTCTGGCAAAGCAAAAAACCATGCATATGAAACAACAAGGGGAAGGGAACTGTAATATGTAAGCAGCTAAATGCCAGATGTGATACTAAGAACTTTATGTAATAATAATCTCATGTGTTATCTCACCTCTCAATGTCCCCATTTGTAAACTGGGAATAATGACAGTATTCCCAGTTTATAAATTCCTATTTGGTGAGAACATTGAGAAGTAAAATAACATTCCCAAGATGCCTCAGCTAGTAAGTGGCAGAGCTAAGATCTGAATCCAAATCTGTCAGACCTCCAAAGCCTCAAGCCCTTTCCACTACACTCGGTGGCTTTTCAGGACAAGGAAATTTACTCAAAGCTGCATGAGACCAGTGCTGGCTATAGCCCCAAAGGCTGCTAAGACAAGGCATAAAGGAATGAGGAGGGTAAAGGTGTCAGGGCGAATTTTTGAAAGAAGTGGGTTTCATTTCAAATCAATTATTAAAACTAAGTGGTGCTCTTAACAGGAGAGCTGGGAGGGGCATGCGACAACATCTAGCACACAGAGGCAGTAGGCACAAAGGTAGATGAGGAATAAGGTGACTGGCTGGACAGAAAAGATGCAAAGCACACATCTCAGCGTGCAAAGCTTTAAATAACAGGCTGGGGTGTTTCGATCTTCTAACCGCAGTGGGCTCCTCAGCAGGTGTGGGAAGTGATAAAAGCCGTGTTGATGTAAAATTGTTCTGGCGACTGTATGCAGGATGAGCTACAGCAGAAAGAGGGAGAGAGACTCAGGGTGGCCAGATAAGCTATTTTGGTGGCCAGACAAAAGGAAAGTAGGCCTGAATTAGGAGAGAAGCTGTGGAAAGGAAAAGGCAGGAAAGTAATAATCACCTTCATGAATTGAGCTCTCACTAGTTGCCATATTTTGGGCTAAGCAATTTGTATACATTGGCTCACAGAATGTTCCCAACACTCTCGAGGATGCAGCATTACCCCCATTTTACGGATGAGGAAACTGGGGCTCGGAGAGATTCCGTGATTTTCCCACAATGACACAGCAAATATAATACTGAGTTAATAGCTAATATATGATAGGTGCTAAAAGCATATCCTAGGTCTTCTTTAATGTTACAACATAGACACTACTATTATTCCCATTTTACAGAAGAGAAAATGGAGGATCAGGGAAGTGAAGTAACTTCCTCTGAGTTGCACCCAGCTAGTAAGTAGCAAGGTCCAGATTTGAACTCCGTTGAGTTTGGCTCCAAAGTCCATGCTCTGAATTGCTATACTCACGAGCATGTGCATTTGGCCCCTGAGGCTTTGGCTGGTTTGGCCGGGGAGCAAGTGGCAAGATCTCATCTCAGGAAAGGAGTCTCCATCATTCACCCTAAAAGGTTCCAGGGAGACAACTCCAGTAACACATTCTGCATTTGGAGTTTGTAACGGAAGGTGTCACAATTCATGCCCTGGACCTAATCCAGGCTGCCTAGGAGTGTGAGAGAAAAAGAGAATGAATTCTTATCCTGCACATATGCCAGATATGTGCATGTGGCTTTGCTTTGAAGAGCAGGGCAGCATTATAACTTACCCCACAAAGTGGCCTTGTGATGCTTTGTGTGTGACCCAAACCCATTTAGATGGCACCTCTGCCTTCTCCTCTAGTTTGTGGTAGACCAAAATGCTCAGAATTGGATTTTTCAAAAAACCACTCATCCTGCAGTTACCTGCAGAGAAAAAAGTCAGGTCACAGGCTTCTGAAATGTTCCCACAGCATCTGTGCTTCCATCATTAAGGTGGATCCAAGATTGGGAGACAAGTGGGGGTGCAGTGGTCTTCTGCATGCCCAGACCATCTGTTGCGAGGCTAGAGATGCTTGAAAGAGGTTTTTGTTTGATAGCTCACATTTAAAGTGCAAGTACTGTCACAGACCAATTGTTCCTACCAGCGCATTCTTGAAATTCCACTTTTATTTCTATCAAAGTAACATGTGCACACAATTTAAAGAGTCAAATAGTTGTAAGAGGCTTGATAAAAGCGATCGCATTCTTTGACCCTCATCTTCTAGAAGTAGTCATTTTCTACTATTTTGGTTAGCTCTTTTGAAAGCTTACTGCCTTATCTCTAAATAGCATGCTTGTATGCTACTTTGTGATTCTTTAGTTTTAGGAATTATCTATTGTCTTCCCACTCTGAAAGGTGAGGATTTAGTTCTAGTTTATTACCATCTCTGCCACTGCCACACATATGCCCATTTTCAAGCCCCTTAGTTAGACAGTAATTATAGATAATCACTGTTTTTGTTATCTTGATCAAGAAAATGCTACAGATGAACAACACAGGTATACTATGATTTGAACACTTTTCTTCCTGGGAAAACAAAAGTTTCCCCCTTCCCATTTGTTTAGCATTCCATATATTTCTCAATAATTCAAACACAAAGTCTTTCCCAGATTCATAAATCTCTTCTCAACGAATTCAAATACATTAAGTATTCTATCAATTTCTTCTTTGTGCGTGCGTGCGTGTGTGTGTGTGTGTGTATATGTATATATATATATATATAGAGAGAGAGAGAGAGAGAGAGAGAGAGAGAGAGAGAGAGACAGGGTCTTGCTCTGTCACCCAGGCTAGAGTGCAGTGGCTTGCTCATAGCTCACCACAGCCTCAAACTCCTGGGATCAAGCAATCCTCCAATCTCAGCCTCTGGAGTAGCTGGGATTGTAAGTGAGCACCACCATGCCCAGCTATAATGATTTTTAATTTTTCTGTAGATATGGGGTCTCAGTATGTTGTTCAGGCTAGTCTTGTATTCCTGGCATCAAGTGATCCTCTTTCCTCAGCCTCCCAAAGTGTTGGGATTACAGGCCTGAGTGAGCCATCATATTTGGCCTATCAAGTTCTTCCTATAGAAATCTCTCCCCACACCTTCGGATCCACCACTGTCTGGACAAAGGGCTCCCAGGCCTGATACACAGCCGCCACCCTGTGATGGCCCTTCAGTGTCATTCCAGAGGCTCCTTTTCACTCTCTAAGGTTGGATCCCCAATTTCCCATATCCTGTGTCTTTCTTTTTCTTGGTTTACTCCCTTGGTTTTGGTAGACCGTATTTATTAGCAGCTTCTTGAAAGGACTGTATGAGAGTAACTTTTTAATCATTTCTGAAAATGTCTTTATAGTACAGAACTTGAGTTGAAACGATTTGTTTCAGAACTGTCTTCTCATGTCCAATGTTATTGAGAAGACTGACACCATTTTGATTCTCGAACCTTTGTAAAAAACTTACTTTCATTTATGTATTTATTTTTGTAATGCCCTCTCTAGAAACTTGTAGGATCTTCTTTTTGCCCAATGTTCTGAAATTTTATAATGATGTGTTTGGTGTGGTTTACTGTCATTCACCAATCTGAGCATTAGATGGGCTCTTTTCTGTCTGAAAACCACTGTTCTTTGGTTCAGGGAGCATTTTCTTCAATTTCTCATTTTTTTTTCTCTCTTCTCTCTAGAATTCCTACGATTTGGATATATATCTCCTAACCCGGTCTTCAGTTTTTCTTATTTTCAATTTCCTTGTGTTTTTCTACCTTCTGGGATATACCTTCAAATTTATGATCTAACTTTTTCCATTATTATGTTTTTTTAGAGACAAGGTCTCACTCTGTTGCCCAGGCTGGAATGCAGTGGTGCAATCATAACTCACGGCAGACTTTAACTCCTGGGATCAAGCAGTCCTCCCACCTCAGCCAACTGAGTAGCTAGGACTACAGGCATGTGCCGACACACCCAACTAATATATTTTTTAAATTGTTTGTGAAGATGGGGTCTCACTATGTTGCCCACACTAGTCTTGATTTCCTGACCTTAAGCAATCCCAACTTTCTCAAGTTAAATTTCTATGAGTCCTTTCCTGTTTAGTCCTTTAAAAGAGGGGAGGCATCTTATTTTTATTTCAAGGATTCTGTATCTTCAGTCATCTTTTAGGTTTTTCTGTTTTAAGTTTCCTTCTCTTGATATAGCCTGTTTCCCTCCAAAATGCTTTTCTCCTCTTTCTCCTCCTCCTCCCCTCCCCCTCCCCATAGATGTGTGAGTGTTCCGTCTTTCATATTCAAGGTTTCTGTCAAGTGTCAAATGTCTGGTGATCCTTGGCTGACACTCATTTTTAAGTGTGGGACACTAAAAAGTTATGTGGCACATATACACCATGGAATACTATGCAGCCATAAAAAAGGATGAGTTCATGTCCTTTGTAGGGACATGGATGAAGCTGGAAGTCATCATTCTCAGCAAACTATCGCAAGAACAAAAAACCAAACACCACATGTTCTCACTCATAGGTGGGAACTGAACAATGAGAACACTTGGACACAGGAAATGGAACATCACACAGTGGGGCCTGTTGTGGGGTGGGGGAAGGGGGGAGGGAAAGCATTAGGAGATATACCTAATGTAAATGACGAGTTAATGGGTGCAGCACACCAACATGGCACATGTATACATATGTAACAAACCTGCATGTTGTGCACATGTACCCTAGAACTTAAAGTATAATAATAATAAAAAAAAAAGTAAATTCGTGGTTACGTAGGCCTAGGGTGTAGATGGGGGTGCAGGGGGTGATAGCTAAAGGACAAGGGTTTTTTTTTTCTTCTTCATTTTTTGAGATGGAGTCTCGCTCTGTCACCCAAGCTGGAGTGCAGTGGCACAATCTCGGCTCACTGCAACCTCCGCCTCTCGGGTTCAAGCAATTCTCCTGCCTCAGCCTCTCATGTAGCTGGGATCACATGTGTGGCACCACGCCCAGCTAATTTTTGTATTTTTAGTAGAGACGGGGTTTCACCATGTTGGCCAGGCTGGTCTTGAACTCCTCACCTCAAGTGATTCACTCACCTCAGCCTCCCAAAGTGTTGGGATTACAGGTGTGAGCCACTGCATCCAGCCTAGGGGTTTTCTTTTTGAGGTGATAAAAATGTTCTAAAGTTTACAGTGATGATGCTTGCAAATTCTGTAAGTAGACAATGCAGTGATGGTTGCAAATTCTATAAATATGTTTAATGTGATGATGGTTGCAAATTCTATGAAAAACCCAAATTGTACAATTTCAGTGAGTGAAAGCATGCTATGTGAATGTCTTAATAAAGCTTTTATTTAAAAAAATGAAAAAAATGAAAAAAAAAAAAAAAAAGCTCTTGGTTGTGGGCTTCACCATTAGATGATTCAGTTGGGCCACTTCATTGACATCCAATCTCTTAAACTGGTGAGTTTTCCCAAAGAAGACTTTTATAAACTTCTGCTTAGAAGGAATATGAGCCTGGCTGGCTGTGTTCTGGGACCTGACTTGAGGAAAAGGGCTAGTAGTTTCAATGTTCATTACGTTGACTTGTGCTAAATCCCTGTTTTCAGAAACGGACCCCCACTCTCAGCTGTGCTTCATATCTGGTATTCCAGAGACCTGTTCTACCCTCAGCAGAGAGTAAGCTCCAGTCTTCTGCCTGGGTGTGAGAGGGGCAGTAGCTAGGCTGTGTAGCATAGGGAAGGAATATGAAAGTGTCATAGCTTCCTAACGAAATTTCAACTAATCTTCCCATTTTTAGCCCATCTCTTCTGTTTCCAGAGTTATCTCAAGTTGCCAATTCCCAGGCCTTCTGGAAGTATATCTGGTTGCCTCTTGGTTCTTCTGAGTGCCAGCTTAGAATTCCATTTTCTGAGTTCACTAATCCAGTCATAGCTCACCCATTTGTTCTCCAGCTTCCACATTTTTTTTTTTTTTTTTTTTTTGCTGTTTTTCCTCTCCTTTTCTTTGTCCCTGTGGATTTACCCTTTAAAAAACCATTCTTTTAGAGGAAGGAAACAGAGGTAAATGTGAGTATTCAAGTTACCACTTTAAACTACAAGTTTTGAAGGTAGGTAGTCATATCATTTACTCCCCTCAACTATTGAAGGCACCTGAACTTCCCAGGTAAGTGATACTAATGGAATTCTGCGTGCCCTGTGCTGCGGTGACCAATCTCTTCTCGATGCGGTGCACTTTTCAACATAGAAAGCATGCTGGGTGAATAGTAAGAAAATAGGGGTTAATTCTAGCTCTGATTCCTACTCATTGTTATCCTTGGTATCATTTGTAGTCTCAGGATAAAAACCACCAACCTATGTACTTTCAGGGTTCTTAGTAGGATCAAACAGGATAATGACTGTGAAAGCACTTCAAAAAGCACAAAGTACTACAGAAACACAAGGCTTTGCTATTACTTAAAAACCTCACTTTCATCTCTTGAAATTCAATCTAACGTTATCTTGGCCTGTCTTCAGGAGACAGAGGCTTGTCTCCAGTAATCATATAAATCATCCTTGTGGCATTCAAAAGAAATGTCCTGTAGTCACACAGACATATGACTTGGGATAGTGTTTCTCACCCTACCAACACTGTCCTTGTTGCAAAAACCAGCCGGTACCACAGCATCTAAAACAAACACACCCAGAATCCAAGATTTTGTTGCGGAGAAGGGATAAGTCAGATGAAACTCTTTTGGGGGAGTCCGTTTCACAATGTGTCTGCTTCTCAGATGAGCTGTATGTCCACCTTGACTAAAGTTAGAAATACGGAAAAAAGAGTGGCTAATATATCCAAACAGTGGATATATGATAGCCACTGAAAAAGAATGGGGTGGCAGTGCTATATGTAGGGCCATGAAAGATGTTTTGTAGGATTCCGTTCCTATAATAAAACAACATAACCCTATATATGTGTAGGTATTTTTCTATCTACACATCTATATATTTGTATTATATAGGCACATAGATACACGACATGCATATATAGAAAAGTCTGGCTGCATTTTCACCAAATCATGCTGGTCACTTCTGGGGAACTGAAAACAACTTTTGCTTTTTACTTTATATAGTTCTAAGCAGTTTGCTCTTTCTCATAATATGCATAGGTTACTTCTGATCATAAAAAAGGAAAGACTAAATGTAAATTAAAAGAGTAAAAAAACCCCTAGGATCTGAGAAAAGAAGTAAAGGTAACAGGAAGCCAAGGAAAGATGGATATAGGAGAAGAGGCTAAGAAAGGGGCCAGAATTAGCAGGAGTTGGGGGCAGGTCACACACATCTGCTAGAGACGTGCAAGCAGGTGTATCTCCTCCCAGCTGGTAATCACAAATGGATCCCCTGTGTGCCATGGCAACCATCTGCACATTTATGCAAGCTCCACTATCAACTTAAGGGGAGGAATAACTCATTTTTTAAAAACTGTGTAATTTCCATACAGCAAAATGCACACATCTTGAGTATACAGGCTATGACTTCTGAAAAATGCATATGCCCACATAACCCACAGGGGGGCTCATTTTAAACAAAATCTCATAGCCATATGCAAGTGCATGGATCTGTAGGAGATGAGTTCACTCAGCCACGATCAGTCACAGGAATAGGTGGTGAGTATGGGATTCATACCCCATCCGTCTCACTAATTCTGAATCTGGACCTGCCTGGTAGTGCTATCTAGTCTTCTGACTGCATTTCCCAGAGATCTCCTGATTCCATGTACTCCTAATTTGGGTTTCTCCTAGCTCAGTAACTCACACATCTCTTGGCAATGAACATGGTAACCCTAGACCACACATGCAATCAGTCTGGCAAGAATGTATTGGCCTGAAAAGATTTTTGGATGTGGACCAACTCTCTCAAATAAGCCAGCTACCATTGTCAATTTCCCCTTTCAAAATGGGAGCTGTTAGCTCCTGTGACTCACTGCAAGAGAAGACTATTTTATAGACATTGCCAGCAACTGCATATACCGTAGTTTCCCTGGGCTAGCATAATAATCATGATATCTCACATTTACTGAGTGCTTATTACATGTCAAGCATTATATTCTAAGTACCTTACAAGATTGATCTGTATAACACCACCATGAGATAGGTACCACCATTATTTCCACTTCACAGATGGGGAACTCAGACACAGAGATGTGAGTAACTTGCTCGAGGTCATAGAATTAAAAAGTGATAGTGTGAGGAATGGGAACCCAGGCAGTTGGTGACTCCAGGGTCTGTTTTTATCTGCAAGGCTATACTATACTTTCTCTCATTCAGGGAAGGACAGGCAGACCAGGGTTTTAAAGTGTCACCTCCTGTCTCCCTGGCTAGAGCTTTCTTTGCCTCTGTGGCCTCTAATATATAAAAATGTCAAGTCCATCTTTCTTCTAAAAAGAGGTAAATATATAGTCATCTCTAGGTATTGCTAGGGTCACAAAGGCGTCTCTTAGCTCTGTCTAGACACAAAGCCAACAGAGCATAATGCATAACAGTGCTTTATAGCCAGAGGTTTTTATCTTGTTGTTTCTTCTCTGAGGAGTTGGCTGATAAATCAGGCTTCACCAGTAGAGAAGAATGTGTGTTTTCAAGGGTGACTTTCAGAAGCAGAGTGAAGGGCGAGCAATAATGTGGTAAAGAGAGGCATCCTTCAGAACCAGTGGCACTCTCACCTCGAGAGGCCAATTAATCCATGTGAGGGAATAATGAACTCGACAGTGAGGGAGCCCAGGTACAGGCTGTCTATCTCCCCACTTTTCAATGACAGACACTGGAGCACTCTTTCCAGCTCTCATTTATCAGTCTCAGTGGTGAACACAAGCCATCTTGTGCCACTGCATTCCTCAAACTGCATTGATTGTCTAGAGGCACATGGTGATCGTGACAGGGAAGACTAGCCCAAGTTCATCTGAACAGCTGTGGTTCCTATACCCTAAATTCTCAGCATCTAAAGATTTTTACCTTTTATGGAATCCCCTTTGTCTCCTTCTAAAAGTACTATTTGATCTTTTTATTGCATTAAAGTTACTGGTGCTTTGAGACTTGGGCCATCTCATTTGAGATACCTGGAAACACTCTAGGGAGAACAAAGGGGAAAGATCTGGGCAAAGGTCAGTAAAATATTCTACCCAAGGCCAGAGGACAGCTTCAGTTTTGTCTCTCCAACATCACGGGCTGGAATAAACAGAGGAATGGTTCTATAATTCTAGCGCAGAGACTTCCAGTTCTAGTAATATGGCGAGCTATATATGCAAACCATCTCCCCTACTGGGAAAAAAACCTAATTCTAGAGTAAAATACATTTTTTAAGATTCTTAATATCATCAAAAAAGTAATAAAAAGGAAAAGGTAAGCACCTGGAAAATTGAGGCAAATTTTCTTCCAAGGGCAATGGTGAGCTAGACCAACTTGAGTTTCAGTTTTGCCAAAAATTGAGAGGAACATTAAGTCAAGATCCAGAGCCAAAGTGGAGAGTCTAAAGGAGACCCTCTGTTATGCTTGGACTCCAAAGTGCTAATTTTTAAGGTGAGGATGAGCCAGAAATAAACCTTCCCCAGATCAGAGGACTGTGGAGAAGGCTATCTTTGCAACAAATTCAACAAGGGAGATGTGGAAGGATTTATTCACCATGGATGGCCTTCTCATGGATTGTATACCTTGGCCTTGCATTACTCAGATGGTCCAGGGAACCTCACAAACTTGGTTTGAAATGGTCCTGAACTGGTAGTACTCCTAGGCACCTGTCAGAAGCCAACCTAAATCTTTCTGGAGAAAGGCATCTTTTATCACAGTCTTCAATGAATTTCCAAAAATAATTTTTCAAAGACAATGAGTAATATACAGTCAAAAATACTAAGTACTGGAGGATCCAAGATACCATGAGTAGACCAGTAAAAACAGCAGATATCAGAAATAGACATGTAAAGACTTCAGATATTAAAATTATCAGACCTAATCATAAACATATTACTAAATTTCATGAACATATTAGTAAATTATTAAGAAATAAAAGCAAAGCTTGAATATGTCCATCTGCAGGGAAGAGTAAACTATTAAAAAATGATGGAAGACTGGACACAGTGGCTCACATTTGCAATCCCAGCACTTTGGGAGGCCAAGGTGGGTGGATCACCTGAGGTCGGGAGTTTGAGACCAGACTGACCAACATGGAGAAACCCCGTCTCTACTAAAAATACAAAATTAGCTGGGTGTGGTAGCGCATGCCTGTAATCCCAGCTACTTGGGAGGCTGAGGCAGGAGAATCACTTGAACCCGGAAGGTGGAGGTTGCGGTGAGCCGAGATGTGCCACTGCACTCCAGGCTGGGCAACAGGAGCGAAACTCCATCTCGGAAAAAAAAAAAAAAAAGATGAAATATATTTGGAAAAAGAACCAAATAGAACATCTAGAAGTGAAAAATACTGTAGCTAAAATTAAAAACTCAATGGACCCATTTAACCGTAGATTAGACACAGATGAAAAAAGAATAAATGAACTGAAAGATAGCTCAAGAAGAATTATTCAGAACGCAGCAGAAAGAGACACAAAAAGAGAAAATATGGACGTGAGGTTAACAGATATGGATTGAGGTGATCTAAAGGAAATTCAAATTATGGTGCAGAATCACCTTTGGAGCTTATTAAAACATGGGATTCTGGGGCTCTAATACCACTCTTTTGATTCTTCAGACTAGGTTGAGTCCCAGGAACATGCAATATTAGCAGGTGTGGTGTCCATCTATACTTTGAGAAGTATTAGAGTAGTGACATCTAGGTGGTAAAGTTCAGAAGTTAATTTTTTCTTCTTGTCCAAACTAGACTAAGTTTTTCACCCTTCACTGACTGCAAACTTTTCATCCAGCATAGCTGGACAGAGTGTGCAATATTCCTCCATGTAATATGGTCAACATGTTTTACTTTAATCCAATAGAGGTTTAGATAGGAAAATCAAAACATATTTTGAAAACCAGTATCTCTAACTTTCCAAAGCAAAAAATCTTTTACAAAGCAAGTAATCACACCCTACTTCTGCTTTGAGTAGGTTTAAATTTATTACCTTTGCTTAAATTAAGGTTTGTAAAAGTACATGCTGCTTTTCTTTCATTCACACCAGCTTGTGAAGTGTCTCCCAAAAGTTAACTAACACCGTGTGTCTATGGCTGGATCACTTAAGCTCTCTGGGTCTCCCACCTTCCCACCATCCCACCGTCTACGTCCCACCATCTACAGTGCCTGGGACCCTGTAAGTACTCAAAAACTAGAAGCCATTATTCATAAATGATAAATTCAATTTTGTATTGTGGTCCCAACTGGATAGGCCCCCTTCTTGTTTCCTCATCCCTTTAAATTCCTTGTGCTTCTTCAAAGACAACAACTTCTTGACACAACTGTCTTAGCCTGGCTCCTTGGTTTAATGCTTAATATCAGGCTCTGCATGCGTTTAACAAAAACCAAAAGCTTGCATTATTAAACTGAGACACACAGCCCCCAGTCATTCCAGGAATGCCTTCCCAAAGACGCAGAAGACAATAGATGAAGGGGGATGTCTGTGGTTTGTCATCATGGTCTTCTCTGCAGAACGGTAGCATGCACTGTTAGGGGTCCGCAAGAGCTTCAACAGGGAACTGAAGGTGAATGGCAACATTCCACAGTCCCTACTCCAGGGGAAGTGAACAAGGGGCTTGTGGAACTTCAGATACCAAGAGGAGGAGCAAATCTCCTAGGCCTGCAAATGCTCTAATAAGCAGCCAACATTGCCAAGATTGGAGCCCACTCACTCCCTGTCTTCTTGAAGGGGAAATCAAATGAGGAGAGAAAAAAAAAATAGTTTGTTGAGATGATGCCAAAATTTTGAGCCAAGAGGACCGAATTCTGAAGGTCACTCAAAGGTACTGTACTTCTACCTATATTTCTCTACTTTCTAAGTCTCTATACTACCTTTCTTTTTTTTGTGGGGGCAGGTGGAGGGGAGAGTGGTCTTCTTGCTCTGACAAACCTATATACCTCTTGGTGATAAGCACTATGTAGTTTCAAGCCTCATATATTCTATCTGGAAAGGACTGATTCACAAACAACCTCACACCCTGGACATAATTCCATCCTGGGGATCATTTCCAAGCAAGAGGAATGCGGAGTCACCTATTTAAAGCTCATCAATTTCTCTACCTTCATTCTCCTCACTTCAATGATTTGTGACTGGCTACTTCCACCACTCCTGTCTAGATAAGCTCCTCCTTTCTGTTATCTGCAGGCTCAGATCAGTGTCAAGGCCAAAGTCAGAGAGGGAGGGAAGGCACAATAAGATGCTTCCTAGCAGCTAAGGTCACTCAGTCTGACTTTTTATTTCTGATGCTTTGGGTCAATTGTGAGATAAGGATGTGCATATGTGTATTACAGAGAGAGACAGAGAGAGAAACAGTGAGAGAGAGAAAGAGTGAGAGACAGAGACAGAAACAGAGAGAGAGAGGAGACGGTTGACAACTGACTTCCATCCTCTCATCCCCACTCAGGGCCTTCTAACTAACAATTTAATGACACTTACATTTTCAAAATGTTATCCAACCATTAGTAATTGAGGACCTTTTCAGAAACAATGTTGGGCTGCCTTCTCAGGAGAGAAGGAAAGCTGTAATTAGAAATACAGCAGTGTATTCAAAGAGGCCACATTTAATTAGTCAATTTTAATTTAATTTAGGTAGGGTCTATATAAGACAGCTCATATCCAACCCCACAGCAGGAGATGCCAGAGGCGTTTCGGAGGCTCCATGTGAAAACCTAGGGTGCCTGTTCCCAGGGACGGTCTGGACTTTGGAGTCTGAAGGCCTAAGCTTGAGCCCCTGCCCTCAGGAGCTTGGCCTTGGAAAAGACACTTCACCCGACTCTGTTTCCTCATCTGCAAAATGTGGATAATAAAGCTACCTACATTTCAAAGGCTGATAAGAGGATTACTGGGAGGTGATGCTTATCTAGCACTTAATTAGCTCAGGGCTCAGGACACAGTAATTTGTGGAAAAATAGCTGCAAAAAGACAGAGAACAATAAGCAGGGGTAGTGAGGAAGGCTTATTTTTTCACCTTAGTCCTGTAAATCTTAGAATTTTTTTTTTTTTTACCATGTGTATGTATTACTTTTGTAATGAAAGCTAACTAGTTATTTTAAAGACTAGCCAGAGTTTTGAAGAGGTGCCAGCAGTTAATACATTTTATTGGGAGAGGTCAGCATCTGATCGTTAAAAAGTTAACATTGAGCCACACACGGGGACAAGAGTCACCAATCTCTGCCCGAGATCAGCTACCCAAGGCCACACTGAATTTCAGGAGGTAATATATCCCTAGCTGAGTTCCTGATGTGTTCTTTCTGCAATGTGTGCCCCTGCCCCATCTCTGTTACTGGTAGCTCCGTCCTTCCATTTTTTTAGGCCAAAAACCTTGGTGCCATCCTTAGCGATTCTCTCACACTCTACATCAAATCCACAAGCAATTCCAATGGTCTCTACTTTCCAAGCATGGCCCGCACTGACCGTTCTTACCACACCGATTGGCACACGCTGGCCTTGGCCACCATCCGCACCCCACCCCCAACCCCCACCTACCCCTTATTACAGCCAGCGTCTCCCAACTGCTTCCTCATGTCCACCACTACCCTCTGCAGTCTATTCTCAACACAGCAGCCAGATGATCCTGTCAAAATATGAGCCACATGAGGGTACTCCTCCACTCAAAACTGTCCATGCGCTCCGTGTCACCCAGAGTAGAGGCAAAAGTCCCTTCAATGCCTCATAAGCCTTCACTGTCTGGCACACGCCTCCTGTCTTCAGCTGTCCCCAGCTCCCGCCACTCTCCTCGCAGGCCTCCTTGAGCACCTTCCTACTTACTTCTACATGTACAGTGCCTCTAGACTATATGTCCATGAGGACAGGGATTTGGGCTCATTGTATTCACTGCTGTACATCCAGTCTCTAAGACAGAATCTGCCACAGGGCAGACACTCAACAAGTGTATGTTGAGTAAATGGCCCAACAGAAAGGTGTTCTAAGAAAGCCAGCACAGCAGTTGTGACCTCTGCAACTTAGGTCCTCTGGGCCACAAGCAGAAGAGAGTGAAGAGGCAGACAAATCCCAGCTGAAGAAGAGCTGCTGACTTAGGATGGAAGAGATCTTCAACTAATGCTGAGGATGAGGAAAAATGATAGTGTACCGAGGCAGGTAGGACCCCCCTGGAACCAGGATGCAGAACTGAATGTGGCACTTTGGGAAGAAAACTGACACAGCATCTATCCTGATCTGTGCGTTGGGCTGGCCATTTTACATATGTTGTTTTTTGTTTGTTTTGATTATTTATTTTTTTGAGACAGGGTTTTGCTCTGTTGTCTAGGCTAGAGTGCGGTGGTGTGATCACGGCTTACTATGGCCTCGATCTGGGTTCAAGCAAGCCTCCGACCTCAGCCTCCCAAGTAGCTAGGACCACAGGCAAGCACAGGCTACCATGTCCGGCTAATTTTTTATTTTTTTGTACAGATGGGGGTCTCCCTATTTGCCCAGGCTGGTATCAAACTCCTGGGCTCAAGCCATCCTCCTGCCTCAGCCTCCCAAAGTGCTGGAATTATAGGCATGAGCCATCGAGCTCAGCTACATCCATTGTTTTATTCACTCCCTGCAGTGGCCTAAAAAGGCAAGTATTATCCCATTTTACAGATGAGGAGGCTGCTCAGGTCTGCACAACTAGGGAACTGAAGAACTGGATTCAAACTCAACTTCATTTGGTCCACTGTCCCAGTGGTTCTCACAAGGTATTTTAGTAGCAATGAACTTCTGAGCTGAGATGCTTGTTAAAAATACAGGTTTCTGGGCTCTAACTTTTTTTTTTTTGAGACAGAGTCTCACTCTGTTACCCAGGCTGGAGTGCAGTGGCACAATCTTGGCTCACTGCAACCACCACCTGGGTTCAAGTGATTCTCCTACCTCAGCCTCTCAAGTAGCTGGGATTACAGGCACCTGCTACCACTCCCAGCTAATTTTTGTATTTTTAGTAGAGATGGGGTTTCACCATGTTAGCCAGGCTGGTCTCTAACTCCTGACCTCAAGTGATCCATCCGCCTCAGCCTCTCAAAGTGCTGGGATTACAGGCATGAGCCACCACGCCTGGCCTATCTGGGCTCCACCTTTTCATTCATAATCTCCAGGGATGCAGAACAAGAATGTGTACTTAGTGAACACCCTGGGATTCCCATGTCAGCCAGAGCATTCTGTCTCCCTGCTTCATTGTTGTTCAAGTCAGGGAAAAGATTAAATTACAGAGACAGGTCCTGCTCTGTTGAGAATTCAATGCAGTTCACAATTAAGGAGGGCTTCTGATAGCAAAGGCAGACAGCCCATACTCTGGGTAACAAGGCATGCTTTTACTTCTATGACCTCAAGACACTTACAATCAAATCGGTGGACAAATCAAGGTAGGCAAGTGTCAGGAATACAAGTTCTCCAACATAAGTGATGGAAAAGCAGTATAAATTACATGCTATGGATGTTCAAAGGCAGGAGGGATGGGAGGGTCTCTGGCACAGAAGTGAAAATCAGCTCATGATTCATCAGGTAGGTGGTATTTGAGTCTTGAAGGATGGAAACAACTTTAGCAAGTGGAGATGGAGACAGAATATTTCATGTGAAGGGAATTAGCGCTGGTCAGTGGAAGGAGAGAAACTGCAAGATCTTTTTGGGTAATGATCAACAATCCAGTTTTGATGGGGCATAGAGGTGGGGTATATGTCCACTGGACTCAAATGCACGGCTCTGAATGCCATGGTGAGGAGCTTACTCAAAAGGGGCATTTGGAAAGGGTTTGAGTGGGGGAGGTAACAACTGAGAAAAACAAATATGACACTGAGTGTAGGATGGATTTGGCGTACGACGGAATGAGGAGTTGGGAAGACCACTGGGCAGATGAACCACGGAGGTCAAAGAAGTGTGGCAGGTTCCAGGAGAGGACCCTCAGCAGTTGGGCTGGCGGCGGGGAGGGGAACAGTGGGAAACTGAAATCCTGGGGTGGAGAGGAGGTTGAAGAAACTGTCACTGGGAGGCCTTAATTCTTCTCCATAGAGTTGGAGGCAAGGGCTTCTGCAGGATGAGACTGAGGGATTGAGAACAAAGTGGTATAAAACTGTGGTAGCATCAAAAAACTGAAAATAGGGAAAAATGGTGGTGAGGAGGCAGGACTAACTTGCAGCTCCCACTCAGAAGGACAGAACAGCATGTAGAAACTCACATCGTGAACTTTAGCTCCAAAAACCACCACAGGAACACAGCAGGAAAGCCACAAGATTTCACAGAATCTTTGAAGGAAGTGGCTTGCCACTGCAAACTCCATGAGACAGCCAAAAAACAAAAACTCTGAATTCAGACAAAAGACATAATCTCTTAGGAGCTCTATGGCACTGCCTATGGCCTGAGAAACCCAAATACTTATCCAGGCGACCTTAGGTTGTATCAGCTGATGCTCTCTTGAAAGCATCACCTCCTTGCTGGAGTCCAACCAATCGGGAGCACAAGCAGCATTTGTGAAAACCAGCGGACTATACAAAATTACAACCAAGGACAGAGTCCACTTCACTCCCCTGCTACCTCCACCTGAGCAGGTGCTGGTATCCACGGCTGAGAGACGTGAAGACGGATCACATTACAGGACTCTTTGACTCTCTGCAGGCACTCCCTAGCACCAGCCTGGAGTCCAGTAGCTCCACTGGGTGGCTAGACCCAGAAGAGCAATAACAATCATTGCAGTCTGGCTCTCAGGAAGCCCCATCCCTAGGGGAAGAGGGAGAGCACCACATCAAGGGACCACCCTGTGGGACAAAAGAATCTGAACAGCAGCCCTTGAACCCCCAATCCTTCCTCTGACAGAGTCTACCCAAATGAGAAGGAACCAGAAAAACAATTCTGGTAATATGACAAAGCAAGGTTCTTTATCATCCACAAAAGATCACACTAGCTCATCAGCAATGGATCCAAATCAAGAAGAAATCACTGAACTGCCAGAAAAAGATCTAAGAAGCTCAATTGTTTAGCTACTCATGGAGGCACCAGAGAAAGGTGAAAACCAATTTAAAGAAATTTAAAAAGTAATATAGGATATGAATGAAAAAAGTCTCCTTAGAAGTAAATATCATCAATGAAAAACAATTACAACTTCTGGAAATAAAAGACACACTCAGAGAAATGCAAAATAAACTGGAAATTTTCAACAATAGAATCAAACAAGTAGAGGAAAGAACTTCAGAGCTCGAAGACAAGGCTTTCAAATTAACCCAATCTGACAAAGACAAAGAAAAAAGAAAAAAAAAATTGAACAAAGCCCCCAAGAAGTTTGGGATTATGTTAAACCACCAAACCTAAGAGTAATTGGTATTCCTGAGTAAGAAGAGAAATCCAGAATTTTGGAAAATGTATTTGAGCGAATAACTGAGGAAAACTTCCCCGGCCTTGCTAGAGACCTAGACATCGAAAGAGAAGAAGCTCAAAGAACACCTGGGAAATTCATCACAAAAAGATAATCACCTAGACACATAGTCAACAGGTTATCTGAAGTCAAGATGAAGGAAATAATCTTAACAGCTGTGAGGCAAAAGCATCAGGTAACCTATAAAGGAAAACCTATCAGATTAACGGCGGGTTTCTCAGCAGAAACTCTGCAAGCTAGAAGGGAGTGGTCCTAGCTTTAGCCTGATTAAACAAAACAATTATCAGCCAAGAATCCTGTACCCAGTGAAACTAAGCTCCATAAATGAAGGAAAGATAGTCTTTTTTAGACAAAGAAATGCTGAGACAATTCACCACTACCAAGCCAGCACTTACAACAACTGCTAAAAGGAGTTCTAAATTTTGAAAAAAAAAACCCTTGAGATACACCAAAATAGAACTTCCAAAAAGCATAAATCCTACAGGGCCTATAAAACAGTAACACAATGAAAAAAAGAACCCCACAAGGTATTCAGGCAACAACTAGCACGAGGAACAGAATAGGACCTCACATCTCAATACTAACATTGAAAGTAAATGGCCTAAGTACTCCACTTAAAAGAGAAAGAATGTCAGAATGGATAAGAATTCACCAACCAAGTATCTGCTGTCTTCAAGAGACTCACCTAACACATAAGGACTCACATACACTTAAGGTAAAGGGGTGGAAAAAGACAGTCTATGCAAATGGACAACAAAAGCGAGCAGGAGTAGCTATAGACAAAACAGACTTTAAAGCAACAATAGTTAAAAAAGACAAAGAGGGACATTATATAATGGTAAAAGGATTAGTCCAACAGGAAAATATCACAATTCTAAATATATATGTACTAACAATGGAGCTCCTAGGTTTGTAAAACAATTACCTCTAGACCTAAGAAATGAGATAGACAGCAACACAATAATAGTGGGGGACTTCAATACTCCACTGATAGCACTAGACAAGTCAAGACAGAAAGTCAGCAAAGTAACAATGGACTTAAACTATACCCTAGAGCAACTAAACTTAACAGATACGTACAGAACATTCTACCCAACAACTGCAGATATACATTCTATTCATCAGTGCATGGAACATTCTCCAAGACAGACCATATAATAGGCCACAAAACAAGTCTCAACAAATTTCTGAAAACTGAAATTATATCAAGGATTCTCTCAGACCAAAGCAGAATAAAATTGGAAATTGACTCCAAAAGGAACCCTTAAAACCATGCAAATACATAGAAATTAAATAATCTGCTCCTGAATGATCTCTGGGTCAACAATGAAATCAAGATGGAAATTAAAATTCTTTGAACTGAACAATAATAGTGATACAACCTATCAAAAACTCTGGGATACAACAAAAGCAGTGCTGAGAGGAAAGTTCATAGCATTAAATACCTACATTGAAAAGTCTGAAAGAGCACAAATAGACAATCTAAGGTCACACCTAAAGGAACTAGAGAAACAAAAACAAAGCAAACCCAAGCCCAGCAGAAGAAATGAAAGAACAAAGATCAGAGCAGAACTAAATGAAATTGAAACAAAAAAAATTACAGAAGATAAATGAGACAAAAGGTGGTTCTTTGAAAAGATAAACAAAATCAATAGACCATTAGTGAGGTTAACCAAAAAAAAGGAAGAGAGATCCAAATAGGTTCAATTAAGAATGAAATGGGAGATATTTCTAGTTCTAGATCCTTGAGGAATTGCCACACTGTCTTCCACAATGGTTGAACCAGTTTACAGTCCCATCAACAGCGTAAAAATGTTCGTATTTCTCCACATCCTCTCCAGCACCTGTTGTTTCCTGACTTTTTAATGATCGCCATTCTTTTTTTCTTTTCTTTTCTTTTTTTTTGAGACAGAGTCTCGCTCTGTCCCCAGGCTGGAGTGGAGTAGCATGATCTCAGCTCACTGCAAGCTCTGCCTCCTGGGTTCATGCCATTCTCCTGTCTCAGCCTCCTGAGTAGCTGGGACTACAGGCACCTGCCACCACGCCCAGCTAATTTTTTTGTATTTTTAGTAGAGACAGGGTTTCATCATGTTAGCCAGGATGGTCTCGATCTCCTGACCTCGTGATCCGCCTGCCTCAGCCTCCCAAAGTACTGGGATTACAGGCGTGAGCCACTGCGCCTGGCCTAATGATCGCCATTCTAACTGGTGTGAGATGGTATCTCATTGTGGTTTTGATTTGCACTTCTCTGATGGCCAGTGATGACAAGCATTTTTTCATGTGTCTGTTGGCTGCATGAATGTCTTCTTTTGAGAAGTGTCTGTTCATATACTTTGCCCACTTTTTGATGGGGTTGTTTGTTTTTTTCTTGTAAATTTGTTTGAGTTCTTTGTAGCTTCTGGATATTAGCCCTTTGACAGATGAGTAGATTGCAAAAATTTTCTCCCATTCTGTAGGTTGCTTGTTCACTCTGATGGTAGTTTCTTTTGCTGTGCAGAAGCTCTTTAGTTTAATTAGATCCCACTTGTCAATTTTGGCTTTTGTTGCCATTGCTTTTGGTGTTTTAGACATAAAGTCCTTGCCCATGCCTATGGCCTGAATGGCATTGTCTAGGTTTTCTTCTGGGGTTTTTATGGTTTTAGGTCTAACATTTAAGTCTTTAATCCATCTTGAATTAATTTTTGTGTAAGGTGTAAGGAAGGGATCCAGTTTCAGCTTTCTCCATATGGCTACCCAGTTTTCCCAGCACCATTTATTAAATAGGGAATCCTCTCCCCATTGCTTGTTTTTGTCAGGTTTGTCAAAGATCAGATGGTTGCAGATGTGTAGTATTATTTCTGAGAGCTCTGTTCTGTTCCACTGGTCTGTATCTCTGTTTTGGTACCAGTATCATGCTGTTTTGGTTACTGTAGCCTTGTAGTGTAGTTTGAAGTCAGGCAGCATGATGCCTCCAGCTTCGCTCTTTTGGCTTAGGATTGTCTTGGCAATGCAGGTTCTTTTTTAGTTCCATATGAACTTTAAAGTAGTTTTTTTCCAATTCTGTGAAGAAAGTCATTGGTAGCTTGATGGGGATGGCATTAGATCTATAAGTTACCTTGGGCAGTATGGCCATTTTTTATGATATTGATTCTCAAAGATCTAGATCTAGAACCAGAAATACCATTTGACCCAGCCATCCCATTACTGGGTATATACCCAAAGGATTATAAATCATGCTGCTATAAAGACACATGCAAATGTATGTTTATTGTGGCATTATTCACAATAGCAAAGACTTGGAACCAACCCAAATGTCCATCAATGATAGACTGGATTAAGAAAATGTGGCATATATATACACCATGGAATACTATGCAGCCATAAAAAAGGATGAGTTCATGTCCTTTGTAGGGACATGGACGAAGCTGGAAACCATCATTCTCAGCAAACTATCGCAGGGACAAAAAACCAAATACTTCATGTTCTCACTCATAGGTGGGAATTGAACAATGATAATACTTGGACACAGGAAGGGGAATATCACACACCTGGGCCTGTTGTGGGGTGGGGGGAGGGGGGAGGGATAGCATTAGGAGATATACCTAATGTAAATGACGAGTTAATGGGTGCAGCACACCAACATGGCACATGTATACATATGTAACAAACCTGCACGTTGTGCACATGTACCCTAGAACTTATAGCATAATAATAATAAAAAAGAATGAAATGGGAGATATTATAGGTGATACCACAGAAATACAAAAGACCATTCAAGGCTATTATGAATACCCTTACACACACAAAGTAGAAAAGCTAGAGGAGATGGATAAATTTTTGGAAATATACAACCCTCCTAGATTAAACCAGGAAGAAAAAGGAACTCTAAACAGACTAATAACAAGCAGCCCAATTGAAATGATAATTAAAAAATTGCCAACCAAAAAAGTCCAGGCACGGACAGATTCACAGTTGAATTCTATCAGACATTCAAGGAAGAATTAGTACCAATCCCACTGAAACTATTACAAATGATAGAGAAATAGGGAATTCTCCCTAAATCTTTCTATGAAGCCAGTATCACCCTAACACCAAAACCAGGAAAGGACATAACCAAAAAATAAAATTACAGACCAATATCCCTGATGAACATAGATGCAAAAATCCTCAACAAAATGATAGCTAACTGAATCCAACAGCATATCAAAAAGATAATCCAACCATGATCAAGTGAGTTTCATACCAGGGATGCAGGGCTGGTTTAATATACGCAAGTCAAGAAATGTGATACATCACATAAACAAAATCGAAAACAAAAATCATATGATCATCTTAATAGACGCAGAAAAAGCATTTGACAAAAATCCAGTATCCCTTTTTTATTAAAACCCTCAGCAAAATCAGCATAGAAGGGACATACCTTAATGTAATAAAAGCCATTTATGACAAACCCACAGCCAACATTATACTAAATGGGGAATAGTTTAAAGCAGTCCCCCCGAGAACTGGAACAAGACAAGGATGCCCGCCACTTCTATTCAACATAGTTCTGGAAGTCCTAGCCAGAGCAATCAAACAAGAGAACGAAATAAAGGGCATCCAAATTGTCAAAGAGGAGGTCAAACTGTTGCTCTTCACTTACGATATGATCATATACCTAAAAAACCCTAAAGACTCTGGATCTTCTGGAGTCTCCTAGATCTGACAAATGAATTCAGTAAAGTTTCAGGATACAAAATCAATGTGCACAAATCAGAAGTACTGCTATACACCAACAGCGACCAAGCTGAGAATCAAATCAAGAACTCAACTCCTTTTGCAATAGCTGCAAAACAAACAAACAAAAAAACACCTTAGGAATATACCTAACCAAGAACATGAAAGACCTCTACAAGGAAAACTACAAAACACTGCTGAAAGAAATCACAGATTACACAAACAAATGGAAACACACCCTATGCTTGTGGATGGGTAGAATATTGTGAAAATGACTATATTGCAAAAGCAATCTCCAAATTCAATCTAATTCCCATCAATATATTATCATAATTCTTCAAAGAACTAGAAAAAACAATCCTAAAATTCATGAGGAACCAAAAAAGAACCCTCATAGCCAAAGAAAGACCAAGCAAAAAGAACAAACCTGGAGGCATCACATTATCCAACTTCAAATTATACTATAAGGCTATAGTCACCAAAACAGCATGGTACTGGTAGAAAAACAGGCACATAGACCAATGGAACAGAATAGGGAACCCAGAAATGAAGCCAAATACTTGCAGTCAACTGACCTTTGACAAAGCAAACAACAACATAAAGTGGGGAAAGCAAACAACAACATAAAGTGGGGAAAGCAAACAACAACATAAAGTGGGGAAAGCACATTCTATTCAACAAATGGTGTTGGGATAAGTGGACAAGCCTCATGTAAAAGAATGAAACTGGATCCTCATCTCTCACCTTATACAAAAATAAACTCAAGATGGATCAAAGACTTAAATCTAAGATCTGAAACCATAAAAAGTCTAGAAGATAACATCAGAAAAACCCTTCCAGACATGGGCTTAGGCAAAGACTTCATGACCAAGAACCCAAAAGCAAATGCAACAAAAACAGATAAATAGTGGGACTTAATTAAACGAAAAAGCTTCTGCATAGCAAAAGAAACAATCAGCAGAGTAAACACACAACCCAACAGAATGGGAGAAAATCTTTGCAAACTATGCATTCAACAAAGGACTAATATCGAGAATCTACAAGGGACTCAAACAGTTCAGCAAAAAAAAAAAAAAAAACAAATAATCTCATCAAATAGTGGGCTAAGGACACAAATAGACAATTTCCAAAAGAAGATAAACATCACGCCTATAATCCCAGCACTTTGGGAGGCCAAGACAGGTGGATCACAAAGTCAAGAGATCGATACCATCCTGGCCAACATGGTGAAACCCTGTCTCTACTAAAAATACAAAAATTAGCTGGGCATGGTGGCATGTGCCTGTTGTCCCACCTACTCGGGAGGCTGACGCAGGAGAATCGCTTCAACTCGGGAGGCGGAGGTTTCAGTGAGCCAAGATCGCGCCACTGCACTCCAACCTGGCAACAGAGGGAGACTCCGTCTCAAAAAAAAAAAAAAAAAGAAGATATACAAATGGCCAACAAACGTATGACAAATTGCTCAACATCACTAATGATCAGGGAACTGCAGATCAAAACCACAATGTGATTCCACCTTACTCTTGCAAGAATGGCCATCATTAAAACATCAAAAGATAATAAATGTTGGCATGAATGTGGTGAACAGGGAACACTTTTATATCGCTGGTAGGAATGTAAACTAGTACAACCACTATGGAAAACAATATGGAGATTCCTTAAAGAACTAAAAGTAGATCTATCATTTGATCCAGCAATTTCATTACTGGGTATCTACCCAGAGGAAAAGAAGTCATTATATAAAAAATACACTTGCACATACATGTTTATAGCAGCACAATTTGCAATTGAAAAAATATGGAACCAGCCCAAATGCCCATAAATCAACAAGTGGATAAAGAAAATGTCAGATATATATGTGTGTGTGTATATATATGTATATATACGTATATATGTGTATATATACGTATATATGTACATATATACATATATACGTATATATGTATATATGTGTATATATGTATATATGTATATATGTGTGTATATATGTATATATGTGTGTATATATGTATATATGTGTATATATGTATATATGTGTATATATGTATATATATATACATACACACACATACACACCATGGAATATTGTTCAGCCATAAAAAGGAACAAAATAATGGCATTTGCAACAACCTGGATGGAGTTCAATACCATTATTTTAAGTGAAGTAACTCAGGGATGGAAAACCAAACATCATATGTTCTCACTTACAAGTGGGAGCTAAGCTATGAGGAGGCAAAGGCGTGAGAATGATATAATGCACTCTGGGGATCCAGAGAGGGAAGGGTGGGAGGAGGGTGAGGGATAAAAGACTGCACATTGGGTACAGTGTACATTGCTCGGGTGATAGGTGTACAAGAATTTCAGAAATTACCGCTAAAGAACTTATCCATGCAACCAAACAGCACCTGTTCCCCAAAAATCTATTGAATTAAAAAACTTAAAAAATACAAAAACCTAAAAATAGATTTACCCCCATGACCCAGCAATCTCACTGCTGAGGATATATCCAAAGGAAAGGAAATCAGGATACCGAAAAGATGCCTGCACTCCCATGCTTATGCAGCTCTATTAGCCAAGATATGAAATCAACATAAGTGCCCATCAATGGATGAATAGATAAAGAAAATGTGGTATGTATACATAATGGAATACTATTTAGCCACAGAAAGAATGAAATTCTGTCATTTGCAGTAACAAATGACAGGAACTAGAACTGGAAGACATTAGGTTAAGTGAAATAAGCCAGGCACAGAAACACAAATATTACATGTTCTCACTTACATGTGGGAGCTAAACAAAATTGATCTCACGGAGGGAAAGAGTAGAATGATGGTTACCAGAAGCTGGGAAGGGTGGCAGGGGTGAGGCTGGGATAAAGACAGTTTGGTTAATAGGTACAAACGTAAAGTTAAACAGAAGGAATAAGTCCTAGTATTCAACAGCGCAGTAGGGTGACTACAGTTAACAATAATTATATATTTCAAAACAGCTAGAAGAGATGATTTGGCATGTTCCCAGCAGAAATAAATGATAAATGTTTGAGGTGGTGGATATCCCAATTACCCTGGTTTGATCATTATGCATTGTATGCATTTGTCAAAATATCACATGTACCCCATAAATACTACAATCATTATGTATCAATAAAAAAACTCACAGATCAATAAGAAGGATTTGTTTTGCCCCAGGAGGAGCAGGGGTCCAGCTAATGCTCCACAACTGTAGTCTGCACTCACCCAAATCAGAAATAAGACAACTCTTCTGGGAGAGTAAAAAAGCAGGGTGACTCCTATAATGGGAATACAGAGTCATTCCTTATATGTCATTCTGCACAGCCATGCTTCAACCTCAATGTGAAACTCTTTTAAAAGTGTTCAGCTCAAAGCACGATGTGGGCTGTGTTCTGTCTGAAGTCCATCTCCAGGCAGTCCTGAAAGTCATCTTAATTTGATGAATTAGAGAGCTGAGAAATCACAACATCTGGAAGTTTGATTTCTCCATGCTACCATTGTTAAGGGGAACCCAACTTTTCCAGGGCAATTTTATCTCCTCACCACCGATTTTGGTCGATATTCCCTGGCTAATGTCGAAGTCACTGGTTTCAGACTTCGGCTCTAACACACACACAACTGTTGCTAAAAAGTGAAATGAGTGACATTTACTGCTTTGCTTGCTTTGTGGAGGCTACCCTATTGATCACAACTGGGATTTACTTAAACATTTCCTAGCAGAAAAATACCTCCTGATTCTATCTCCTTCTGAAAATGCCAACAAACATGCCTGAGGCAGTAAAAAAAAAAAAAAAGAAGAAAGAAAAAAATGGAATAAAATCATTTATCCATCCCCTCTACAACCATGTTGTTTTGTTAATATTATAACTTTAATTACTTCTCTGGTTCTTGACAGTTCACGTTGTTAGTCTAACCCTCACCCCGTATTGATTCTCCTCCTGTTAAAAACAAGCATCAGGGAGGCACCAAAAATTACATGCTCAAGCTTAGTGCTATGCCAGGAGGTTATATCATGCATATTAAATCTGGACAGCATTTAGGCTAAAGCAATCTTAGCTTTATGATCTTGTTGGTTTTTAAAGAAAATGTTAATGAAATATACATTACTTATGGCAGACAGCAATCCCAGTGGGGTCCATTTCAATTAGTATAGTTTGTTCAAAGAAAAAGCAAATTCAGCTCCTCCTCATTTGTCACCGGGCTGCCCTGCAACCTGAAGGCAGGGCCAGAAGAGAAAGTAGAGGAGAAGATCGATGAGCGTTTTCAGACCAACTCGGGAGTCTAAGAAAGAGGAGGGGATTCCTGACCAATTCATTCCCACCCACAGTGACTCTGAACTTCTCTTCTATGAGAATGACAAAGCATTTTAGTTGGTGCACCTTCCAGACACTGCATCCATGTGTCAGGGTGGCAAATTACCAGAAAAGTCAAGCATTCTGGCTTTGTGATGATGTTCTTAGGTCTGTTGTAGGCCTATGTCTTAGATACCGTGCTAGCTTCCCAGGGCTGCTGTAACAAAGTGCCATGAACTGCGTGGCATGAAAACAATAGAAATGTATTCCGGAGGCCCAAAGTCTGCAATCAAGCTGTCAGCAGGGCGTGCTCCCTCTGAAGGCCCTAGGAAAGAGTCCTTCCTTGTCTCTTCCTCGCTGCTGGTGGTTGCTGGCTATCTTGGGTGCTCCTTGGCTTGTAGATGCATCTGGTAATGATTCTACTCTTTACCTCCATTGGATCAATTGTGTTTAGCTCTCAATCTCTGTTTCTGTCTTCACGTGGTCCTGTGAGTCTGTGTCTCTGTGTCCAAAATTCCTTCTTCTTATAGGGACATGAGACATATTGGATTTAGGGCCCACCCTAATCCAGTATGACCTCATCGTGATGGTTAATTTTATGTGTCAACTTAGCCAGGCTATGGTAATCAGCTTTTAGTCCACCACCAGTCCAGACGCAGCTGTGAAGATATTTCTTCAGACGAGATTAACGTCTCTGAGTTCAAGCAAATAATGTGGGCGGGCCTCATCCAATCAGTTGAAGGCTTTCAGAGAAAAGACTGAGGTTCCCAGGAAAAGAAGGAATTCTGCTTCCAGACTCCCTTCTGACTCAAGACTGCAACATCTACTCTTCTCTTGGTCTCCAGCTTGCTGACCTGCCCTGCAGATTTTGGACTAGCTAGCCCCGAACAACTGCATGAACCAATTTCTTAAAATAAATTAATATCATTCTATCTACATCCTATTCTATTAATTCCATTTTCCTGAAGAATGTTGACCATAAAACCATCTTAACTTGATTACATCTGCAAAAACTATATCCAAATAAGGTCACATACACAGGTGCTGGGTGGTTATGAATTTATGGAGAACATTATTCAACCCAGTACAGATATGGTAGACTACAGCCTCGCTATTCAAATGGTGCTTGGATCAGCAGCAGCGGCATCTCCTGGGAATTTGACAGACATGCATTCTCTCTGGCCCCATCCTGGACCTACTGAATCAGAATCTTCATTTTAACAGATCCCCAGATGATTTGTGTGTACATTACAATTTGAGAAGTACTGGGCTAGAAGATCATGTTTCCAACCATTTACAGTATTTATAATAAAAGGCTTGAAGTCTAGACATTGTAAAAGTCAGATAGCTCTAAAGTAAAGGGTCAAAGAGGAAGAATTAAGAAACAAAGTAGAAATAACAGGGAGATTTGAAATAAGTCATCTCTCTTATTAATCAATATACACCTTACCAATAGTGGAAAATAAATAAATATTTGTCAAACAAATGGACAAAAGAATACATGAATGAAATGGGCTCTTTGTAACAGAGGTTTTCTAACAAACTGGCTTCTATTTACAAGGAAAGCCTTTAGGCAAAAGAGAAAAATTTCATTTCCACCCTCCAGAGTCCAGGTCACCTTTCCCCCTTCCATGTCTCACTGAGAGGCACTGCCATGCCGATGTGATTACCTGGTGACGGTGTCTCACTTGAATACTCATGTCTTGCTCTAGGCTCCCACTGTAACTCATGTTGACATGGAGCAATGTTTCATTTTCAGATCCATATGTATGAATTTTTAATGAACTGTGTCAAAGAAATCAAATATTTCCCCCTGCATTCCCACTCTATGGAATCAGATTTTGACCTTCTGCCAAACAACTATAAATCATGTTCAGCGGAAAGAGCAGGAACCAGGGGCTACTGCACATAGATTAGCCAGTCAATTTCCCTCTGTCAGCCCTTCACCTAAGCTGTCTAGGATGGGAGAGGTGGGAGGAGAGGAGAGGATGGAATAGAGGAAGGAAGGAAGGAAGAAAGGAAGGAAGGAGGGAGGGAGGGAGGGAGGGAGGAAGCAAGCCAGTCAGCCTAGAAAAGAAATATAAACAGTAGGCACTCAACGATTACTAAAATATTTAAGCCATAAAAATGAGATCACTTATTTTTTGAAACCTGGGTGATCATCTTGTTAACTAGAATCTTTGGATCATTAATTCCCTGCTTCTGTAATTTGGTCTTATATTTCTTCATGTAAGATGACTTAAAATGGGGGGGTGGGAGGGGGAGGTGAGAAGTTTGAAAAAGTAGAATGAAAATAAATAATTTCCTTTTTCAAGAGCACTTTCCTAGAATTTCCATGAACTATGCAAAACACAGCAGGACCTTCCTAAATAAAGGCTCAATCAACACTTAGAAGGGAGCTGCAATTAGATACCATTTCTTGCCTAGCAGTGCAAGAATGATTTTTTAAAATGATAATATCCTATGTTGGCAATTACGTGATGAAAAAAAGGTTCTATCAAATTGCTTGTGGGGGTGTAAACAGATATCCATTTGGATAACAAGTTAGTAATATAAGTGTAATGGGCCCTAAAGGTGTTCATACCTCATATAAATCTTATGGTAATCTATCCTAAGGAAGTAATTCAAAAGACGAAAGCAAAAAAAAAGCTTTGAAGCCATCACAACTTTGTCTACAACAATGTATTGACAAAATCTAAATGTTCATCAATAGATGTGTGGCTAAGTAAAATAAGATGCACCCAGTTAATAGAATATCATATAACCATTAAGAATGCTTACTAAGAGTTTATAACAACATGGGAAAATATTTATTAATATAAGTGGGAAAAAAATTAGGATGTAAAACTGAATAAAAAGTATCACGGTTGCAAGAACAAAAAGCCTCTATTGCCTAGGCATGGAAAAGGATATGGGAGGAAATACGCCAACTGCTAATAGTGATTATTTATGGAAGCAGGAAATGTGGGTAAATTTTTCCCTGTTCTATATTTTCCAAACATCCTGTAATGAGTATATGCACTTTTATAATGGGAACATAAGATTTTATTGTGCTTTTGAAAAGCAAGTCAGTTGTATAAGTAAAATTTTAAAAGATATCTCCTTCAACAAACAGCAACTGGGTCATGGCTAATTCAAGGTGAAGCACATTTGTAAATATCAAATTTTCTAATCTAACATCCAGATCTGGGACATAGAAGAATCTGGCGGGCTGCCTGCTCGCAAAGCTTCTATCTCTGTCCAAAATACTGCACTTAAGAAGTTAAAGGAAGAGTCAGAGCTGTCAGCTTTAAGCCAGTAGATTCTAGGATGATTCAAATAGCTGTCATAGACACTCCATTTGCTAAAGCTCACTCACTGGAAGGGGATCTGGCACACAGGGCTGAAGAACAGACACACGGATGGACAGACATGGATTGTATCAGACCCTGCTGCTTGCCAGCAATCATCCCCACTCACAGCATTTTCCTTTCTTGGCAAGTTTGTACACTTAAAAGCTACCACCTCTCGCTTTTTTACCCTGTTCAAGCAAAAAATTTTGAAGCAAGCCATCTGTGCCTGGAAATGAGCAGCAATCTAAGACCATATGCAAGTGCAGGGGCAGGGGCACAATTCCATTTGAGTGATGAGTTTATTGATAAATGTTCTAAGTGGCTGACTCTTGTTCAATTTTAAATAAAGCAACACTTGGGTGATTTAAATAGGTGAAACAGCATCAGCAGCAGGCAGCTTGTGATGAGCAAACCCAACGCCCATGTGCTTCACATAAGACATCTTAACAATTTTCATCACCATGGAAGCTTGTATGAGATGCACAGGGACAGAGCGCGGCTGAGATTCCCAGGGCTCAACCATGATATCAGCCCCTGTGTGACCTAGAGGATCACCCAGGGCAGTGGTAAGAGGCTGGAAAATGGCTCCTTCTAGAAAGATGTCTTAATTCAGTTCTGTCACCGATTTCCTCTCTTCCCACTGGAAGCTCTAGGTCTCTATTTTCTTAATCCAGTCAGGCAGGACATAGATCAAAGCAGTGAAAACTGAAGCCACTCAGCACTAGGGACAAAGAAGAAAACGGGAGCAAAATTGAGGTGGCTCATTCAGTACTCTAAACCAGTGAACTTCCACCATTTGAGACACTATTCCCCCAATATATGTATATTTACATTATATACATGATCCCGTCAATCTATATATCAAATCTAAAGCTTTTCTTTCTTCCTGACCTTCTTCCCCTCCCCTTTTCCCTCTCTCTCCATTTTCCCTCCCTCCCTCCCTCCCTTCCTTCCCTAAACAATCACCTTGCACACATCCCTCTTTGGAAGACTGTTCTAAACACTCAAGTGGGTTATCAAATGGGTGCAGGAGTGAAGGGGTGGGAAAGGCAGTGCATTTCCTACCTTTACAGTCTTGCAGAGGGAAACCATCCTGAAAAGGATTTCCACATATGGTTGGTAGGTATCTTACATCACCATTCTCCAAAATCTATTTACCTACACTGGGCACTTGACTATACCCAGTCACACATCATATGCAGGGAAGTAAGGCTAGGCTTCATTAATGTGGATCCCATAAGCTAATTCAAACCAGGCTGGGCTAAGCAACACCTCGGTGCTGTGTATTAAGAAGAATGGGTCTGCTGAATAATCAGAGTGGAGAAAGTGGCAGCAGTCAGGGGGATGTTTAATTGCTGGAAGGGAATAGACTCTTTTCAGGCTCCATTTATAGCCAAGCAATCCATCTACCAATTACAGGCAAGTTCTTATCCAGACATTAAAGCAGGCAACTGCCTGTGTTGGAAATCAACCAAAACTGCTTATCTTCAGCCTTCCATAATTCCAGACCTTTTGCTGATCCGCCCTGGCTTCTCGCCTAATGCGTTTGCATTGCTTTTTCTGCTCCCACTTTTAGCCCCTAGAGTTTACCCTGATATCAAACACCCATGAAGACACACAGGCAAGCCAGTGAGCAGATCTTTGTTTTAACTGCTTGGGGAAGGAAGAAGCTGTTTGGTCTCTTGGGTCTGTATTTGTCCTGCTGAACATCACAGCTGCTGAGCCCTTGTGGATAGGATCCAGATATAACGACAACCCTGTTTCCCCCTTTGCATTTGAAATATTCCAGAAAGGGAGACTGTCATGAGAAGGGGATGGGGGAAGCTGCAAAGTTAGCCAATGCATTTTAAAAATGGAGACTCCATACCAAATTGGGCATTTCTATTGCAAATCAAGCATTCACTGGGCCCACCATTAGCCAAGCTCAGGATCCTGGCTAATTAAGTCAGTCTCCAGTGGGAAGCTATAGACTTAGGGACCATGGCTTAGCTCCAGTCTGAAAAGCTCACGGCTAAGGCTCTGCTTCATTCTTCATGCGATGTCTAGCAAATCAAAGCTAATGTGAGGAGCACAGCCACAGCTGACTGGGCCTCCCCTCAGTCATGTGCACTCAAAGCCCAGGGCACCACTGATTCACATGTCATTTCCCTGCATTAACATTCTGTCTGGGTTCTAGCTTCACACTCAACAAGTCTATTGCAAGCTATAAATCAGGAGACGAAGGACAGGGTGGTGTGCCAAGACATGTTCTCAGACATGGTGCACAGTGACAGAAACCATCTTAATAATGCGATCTTTAGAGACTCAAGGAAGATCGGACATGCTGTCATTTCTCCCTTGATGAGGAATCCTGCCAGGGAGAAGTGACTGATATCCCAATTCTTCAAAAATGCATCTTTCTAAAAATGTAGATGAAACTTATAAAAATAGCTTTGATGCTCCTCCAACTCAACTTTTTCCCCAGCACCCTGCCCCCACCATGGCTTAAAAATACCACGCCAGGAATTTATATTTGGTTCAAAGTTGCTTAGCACATCGAGGCTAAATACAGCTTATACACCAATTTTGCTTCCAAAATTACTTACTTGTAAATGTATAAAACCGTAACGGAATGATTTATAGTTTTACTTCAGTTCTTTCATTACTGATTTGCAGAGATCTCTCTAGGGGTGATTATTTTTGGATATTTCTAAGTCTGCGGACTGCACAACTCTCGATAGATGTTAACTCATTCTCAGAGAGCCTCATCGTAACTGAATTATGCATCTCATTCATTTAAACATTTAATGAACACCCATGAAGCATTAAGTACAGCAGGGCACACAAAGCTGACTAAGGCAAGGGCTTGTGTCCTCAAGAACTTACACTTGTTCTCAGTCATCTTGTAAGCTGGGAGATGTGTTGACACAGTGGCTAAATTTAGTGGCAAAATAAAACTTCCCTGGTCTGAAGCCCAGGTTGTATATGTCTACCAATGTATCTTACCGCTCTTCTGTAAGAGGAATTTGCTGGAACGGAAGTGGAGTTGGCCTCTGAAGATTGTTGTACTCCATTCATCCATTCATCCATCCATCCATCCATCCATCCATCCATCCCAAAATGAATCAGTAGAATGTAGACTCCACAAGGGTAGGGATTTTTATCTGTTTCCCCCACATTTATAAACACATCTACAGATATGTATTTAGAAATATATCTACAGATATGTATTTATAAATACATCATATATTTATATGATGGCCTGTCTGCTATTTGTAAAAGTTTGTATCTCACCCTGCTAGCAGGAAGCAGTTGCCAAAGCCTGATTTCTACTTGGAACAAAATCACTCTGAAGTTCCATTTCCTCAGTTAGAAAATGGGGATAATATTATAGATGTCATAGGATTCCTGGGAGGAATCAAAGGGGTAATATAAGAAATGTACTTTACACACAGTGCCTGGTACCCTAAAGCTCTTGACAAATGTGGAGTATCTTCCCCTCTCTGCTACAGGAAAGGGAAATCAGAAAGAATGGGAAGCCCTCACTGTGCACAGAAGGAGAGACGGGCATTCTGAGAGCTTCAAGATCCTGCTTCCAGCCGGGCGCGGTGGCTCACGCCTGTAATCCCAGCACTTTGGGAGGCCGAGGTGGGCAGATCACCTGAGGTCAGGAGTTCAAGACCAGCATGGCCAATATGGTGAAACCCTATTTCTACTGAAAATACAGAAATTAGCTGGGTGTGGTTGCAGGTGCCTGTAATCCCAACTACTCGGGAGGGTGAGGCAGGAGAATCACCTGAACCTGGGAGGCGGAGGTTGCAGTGAGCCCAGATTGCGCCATTGCACTCCAGCCTGGGCAACAAGAGCGAAACTCTGTCCCTCCCCACGCCAACAAAAAGATCCTGTTTCCATTTTGAGTTCTCACTAAGTCATTGTGTGACTTTGAGCTGGTCACTAACGCATTTTCAGTCCCGATTTCTTCTATGTGAAAATACTTTTTAAAACTGAAAACCAATATGAAAGGGTAAACGATACCTATGAAAAGACCCAGACAGCATTATTTTATTCAAAGATCCTCTCTGACAAGCAGAGTTCCTGGGTTGAACGATGGGCCAAAAATATTTTAAGGGAAAAAACTGACCCCTGAGAGCCTCATTAAAAGAAAGATAAACTCCCAGGAACCATATTTTATTTTTTGCTGCAAGGCTAAATATTGGTTAAGAGGAAAAAATAACTGCTGGGATAAGCATTCATGTATCTTATAATTAAATATTTCAAGGAGGATTTGGTGCAAGAGGGGTCGCTAAGCTGCCATTCACTCCCACGGGCCTTATCTCCTCTGGCCGGGAAATCACGCTGGCTTTCTGTGAGCATGATTTTCCCCCAGGATTCACTGGGCCACGTCCCTTGAGGCTGGCCCACACAAAGGGCAGAGGGGCCTGAGAACAAAGATGCGGTGCCTGCAATATGTCCCACAAAACAGCAAGCTGGAATTTTATCATGTTCACTTCACCAGGACGTTCATTCACCAGATTCAGGTTTATTCTTTGCGTCTCAGGCAAGAACAGGGAAGGGAGATGCTTTTCTTTCTGTCAGACTGTGGCTTATCTGCCTCGCTCACAGCCAGTAAGGCCACGGATTTATAAATTTTCCCGCAACAGTCTTATCAACCACTAGCAATGTGCAGCAACGTGGGACTGAGTGTTTTCAAGGGGGTCCCAACAAAAGCCCTGCAGCTCTGTGTTGCTGATGAGTTGCCGGAGGACTCACTACTGGGCAGGGAACATAAGACTCAGGCTTGGGATGGAAGGAGAGGAAGGAACCATTCTGGCCCTCCAGGGTAGGGGTGGTTATTCTGTGGGCAAAGGTCATAGGCCTTTGCCACCTTGATTCTTGTCCCCTGAGTTCTCCTTTTTTTTTGAGGGCCTCGCTCTGTTGCCCAGGCCGGAGTGCAGTGGCATGATCTGGGCTTACTGCAGCCTCAACCTCCCAAGCTCAAGCAATCCTCCCACCTCAGCGTCCCATGTAGCTGGGACTACAGGAGCATGTCACCACATCTGGCTATTTTTTTTTTTTAAGTTTCTGTAAAGATGGTGTTTTACTATGTTGACCAGGCTGGTCTTGAACTCCTGGCCTCAAGTGATCCTTCTGCCTTGGCTTCCCCTGGGATTACAGCAGTGAGCCACCGCATCTGGCTCCTTTTTCTTTTTAGAGACAGGGTCTGACTCTGTTGCTCAGGCTGGAGTCCAGTGGCGTGCTCACGGCTCACCGCAGAATCAACCTCCCGAGCTCAGGTGATCCTCCCACCTCGGCTTCTCCAGTAGCTGGGACTACAGGCAAACATCACCATACCCAGCAAGTTTTTAAAAATTTTTATATAGATGGGGGTCTCACTATGTTGCCCAGGCTGGTCTCAAATTCCTGGGCTCAAGCGATGCTTCGGCCTTCGTGTCCTAAGTGCTGGGATTACAGCCGTGAACGACCACACCCGGCCAAGTTCTTTTTCAATGGAATTGTCACCATGTATCACTGTCACTGTCTCCTTATCTCACTGTTCTTCTTCATCTTCCTCATTTCTATTCAAATCTGAGTAACAGTTCAGCCCTTCCTTTAATTTCCACAATTTAAGAAAGCAGCCAACACGTACAAAATTACAATTAGAAAAACTGGTGTTCTCTTGCACAGTAGGGCAGCTATAGTTAATAATAATGTATTGTATATTTCAAAGTAGCTAGACCTTTCTGAATGTAGTCACCAAAAGAAATGACACACATATAAGGTGATGGATATGCCAATTACCCTGATTTGATCATTACACAATGTATACATGGATTACAACACATTGTACCCTGTAAATATGTACAATTATTACGTATCAATTAAAAAAATATAAAAGACAGTTGTAGTAAGAAGAGGCTATCATTTTAACATCATTAATTCATTCATTTATTCATTCCACAAAGTCTTTAGTGAGCATCTGTCACACCACAGGCACTGCTCCAGCTGATGGGATACGATGATATACAGAACAGAAATTCCTGCCCTCACAGAATTTACATGGTAGTGGGCAGAGACAGAGAGTAGACATAATAAAAAGTTATAGGGTATATTGTTTGGGAGAAGATAATAAATGCTGTAGCAAAAAAAAAAAAAAAAAAAGCCCAGAACATGGTAAGTGGAACGAAGAGGGAGCGGGGTTGGTGATGGGTTGCAATTTTAAACAGGGGGTGGGGATTGGGATGGGGTTCTCCTTGAGAGGGTGGCACCTGATAAAGAGCTGAAGGTGGACCCTTGGGTATATGGAAGACAGGTGTTCTAAGTGAACAGAACAGCAAGTGCAAAGATCCTGGGGTGAGAGAGTCTTTGGAGCATTTGAGGAAGAGCAAGGGGGCTTTTTCCTTAAAATTCAATGAAACTCAAAGGGAATTACCCCCGGACAGTGACGTGCCTGGAACTCTCATAGCTGAGGCAGCTCTCATAACTCATGTGCTGAGGCTATCTTCATAGACTATCCCACTGGAATGTTTTTTCAACATCAGGTCCCAACCAAATAGTATAATAAGTACAGAAACTAACATAGTGGGTCAGGGCCAGCATAAAACGAAAAGAAGGAAATAGAATGTATTAAAAAATACCTGCGTCAGTGTGCTGAATGCAGAATGACTTCCTATCTGTATATTTGTGATATAAAAGTAGTTCTTATTGTAGGTTGGGGTCCAAATTGCTTAACAGCTACTAACCAACAGGTTACCTTCTACTGAGTCCCCAACCTGCCTCCTTGTAGCAGTGCCTTCTGCTCCCAGAACCTGGAAGCATCTGCCCGTGAGAGATCTAGATTCCTTATAATCTAAGCTCAAAAAGAGGCTCAGAGAGAAAAAGACGTTTCCTCAACCACCAGACGTTGCCTGTCTCAGCAACAACTGAAATGGAGACACTCCACTCCCTCCAAAAGACAGACACCCTGCTTCCCACCCAGGGGCTACATCTTCCTGTGATGGTCCCAATGGCTCCTACTCCACTAGAATTTTAAGACACTCAAAACAGAGACCCGCACAATAGTAGGGGCTCCCTTCCCTTATCATGACCCCCAATCCACAGAGTGGAGTTTAACTCATGAGCAGTTTGCTGGAAAATAACTCCCTGGCCTAACCAATGTTCATCTGTTCTCTGGGCCAAGAACCCCATGGTTCATTTGGGACTTTAAAAACTGACTAAATAAAAAGAAATTTTAAAAATCAACAAAAGTGCAACAGAACCACTCACAAGCTGCAATGTGGGAAACTCTTCAATTAACTCCCTCTCAAGTTTTTCTCTTCTGACAAGACCAAGTTTGTCTGGCATCCCCCAGAGGTCTCCCTTTATCTGGACAACTCATTTTGAGTTTTTGGACTACATCCTGCACTAAGCAGGAAATTATTAATGTTCCCATTTAAAGGCATGAGGGGGCAGAGATCCTCTATGATGGTTTCGGGGGTGCAGGAGACTGTATACAATCTGGAGACCCCATCAGCCCCTTACAGCATTACTGGGAGCATTCTGAATGGGGTCCTCTCTTTCCAGCAGGAGACCAACAGATTGCCCTTAATAGAATTGTTTAAATTGCCTAAAATTGCTGCTTCTATTCCAGGCTGAAAATTACAGCCCTTACGCTGTTTCCCATCCTCTCCCCAGGGTTACTCAGTGCCCCAGAGGAGATCTGTACTAACGACAACATCATCAACAAAACCTGAATGTACTTTGTGTGGAGAAAAATATTTGCAGCTTTTCAACCAGATCCGAAAAGGCAGTGACTGACATACACACGTTCTCCCAAATGAATTCAGATTTTCCTTTTTTTTCCTTTGGCATGACAAAAAAAAATTACCAGCTTGATTTATGTTGCCTTCTGAAATGTTACAAATCAAATGCTAAAAATCTCTGAAACCATATCATGCTGAAGATGATGAATGCTGATCTTCCTTCTTTGTCATTTTCTGCCAGCTGGGTGGGTGCCATGAGGAGGGGAGGGGATGATGAAGAAGTTATTGTTGCCAAATAATGCCACATCAGGGTGTGAGTGTTGAGACAGTCATTTCCTTACCTTAACTCCCCTCTAAGAGAAGGCTGTGTGGGGGTAAACAAACAAAACCCAATCTGTGTATATTTCAAGGACGTAGATCTTCTGAAAACTGCTGTTTACTGCAGTGAGACAGCACTGCCTTGGGAGACCCAACTTCTTTCAGCTCATGCTAACAATGGCAAATGGGTGGCCCTGATCCAAGTAGCCCTGTACTGCCCCATCCATGTTCTGCCAAGGCACCTGGCCCTACCCAGGGTCCTGCTGGGCAGAGCTGGCTATACGAACAAACTTGGGCTTTGAGTTTGCAGTGACAATATGTATGTGCAAACAGCTCTTCAGTTGGGGATCGTGCCACTCCAAAGGAATCACAAACTGCTTTGGATTCAATCTTGAAGCCTCAACCAAGACTGCCAACTACTGGCGGTCTTTTTTATCCCTTCAGGTGCTTAGCTGTTGATGAGGTTATACAATTTCCACTCAGTACGTTCTTCTCAACGAAAGCAAAGGACTTCTGACACATCGCAAGGCTCTACCTCGAATCAGCAGAGTCAATCTCTTGTATGGAGTCTCTAAAAACTGTTCCCTGGGTGATTCTAATGTGCAACTAGGATTGAGAACCACTAAAGAAATGGAGAGGCAGAACACGACTCATCTAAGAACATAATTTCCCAGCTCAAAGCTCTTTCCTCCACAGAGCCCTGCAAGTGGCCACATGCTACTATTGCTGGCTCAGCTTCTTGAAGGCAGGGGGAAGGCAGGCCCAGGACTTTTAAGGACCAAGACTAGGCTCCAACAGAGGATTTTCTAGATAGGCGCATCCCACTCCTCTAGTTTCCATTGAAAAAAATCTTGCTGCGCACCTACTATGAGCCAGGCGGGTACCCCTGGGAATAACAGGGGTGAACAAGAGGCCCCTGCTGTATCCTAAAGTGATGGATAACTATGTTCTTGAACTAGGCTAAGTGCTTTGCATTCTCTCATTGTCTCATTTAATCCTTACCACTAGTCTGTGAAGTACGTATTATTATCCTTATTTTACAGAGGAAGAAACTAAGGCTCAGAAACATTAAGCCACTTGCTCAAGGTCACACAGCTGGGAAATAACACAAGTCTGACTTGTTCCAGGCATGGAGGCCAGCGTGGGGAGAAAACAGGGAGCAAAGATGAGCTGGGGAACAGACGCGGAAGTCAATGTAACTATGACTTCAGCGGGCTCTCTCCAAACAAAGTTTTAGATGAAATTCTTTAAACAAGAAGGAAGAAAATAATTTGGAATTTTTGGCAACATTTTGAGGCAGAGCTTCAAAGGACCCGGATAAACAATGAATGTCACTGAAAGGCCACAGAGCAGAGGGGCAGAATCACATGCTCGCCATGCCAAGAGCTGCTGAAAAAAGAAAATACTTGACAGCGTGATCTGTGGGTTGTTAACAGCATCTGAAAATCTTTCTAGGTCAGCAGATTTCCTAGACAGCTGTGATCCACTCTGGGGAGACTGTCAGCCATTGATTAATTCCTAATCAATGAGAAAGCAAATGATGGCAAATGAACCAGCCTGAACCTGGAAAGATTGTGGGTCTGGGGTAAAAGGCCATCCTCTTCCCAGCAGAATTCAAAGTAAGGGCAAGGGTGAGAGGGTGGAAAACAGGGAAATGGGGAAGAGGAGGAGCTGCCCAAGGAAAGAGGACAGGAAGGGAGAGAGAGAAGCAGACAGATGGACTGGGCCTAAAGACAGCATGAGCTCCTGGGAGAGGGACTTGTGGTAGAGGCCAGGGGAGACTGCATGGGGTCACCTGGTGGTTGGTTTGTCCATGATGGAAAATTTTGTCTCAAATGAGGCTGTCATTAGGATGCACATGGATGTCCCTCTGACATAAATTCCAAGAAAATTAACCAATAGGAACTGAATGATAAGACATGAAACAAATTCCTAATTAAGTTACCTGACTCCAGACTGACTGCAGCTGCAGGTTCTGAAATGGGTTTGCATGGGAGGCTACAGGCAGTATGGAATGGGGGAAAATAACGGGGTTTTTGGTCAACTAAGTTCAGGAAACACAGGTTAGACAACAACAAACAATTTCTTTTCCATACGACTTCTCTAAACCTCTGTTGTGATTTCTAAGATTGGGAAAGTGCCTCCCAAATTCATGTGACCACAGGCGGAGCTGCTTGTGGATTTAGGGTTCTAAGGAACACGCTTTAGGAAAGCTACTTGGGTACAAAGGGAGTAAGTGGGGTCCAAGAGCCCCTAGGCTGTGCCACCTGGGGTCTAGTCATCTCTTGGACACTAACAGTGGGTCACCATTTACCTGTCCTGGCTCACCCGCAGGCTGGGGACATCAGTGGTGGTGGTATCATGGGCACATTCTTCAAATTTAAGTCCCCCAGATGTTTAAAGGTGTGACTGACTTTCAGTCGGTGTGGCATTCTCTGAACTCAAAATTGGGACTCTTTAAGAATGCCAGAATGCGAGAGAACATTCTGGATGAACTCATCTCTTTACAAAAAGAACAGAGGCCGAGGAAGTCAAGCGGTTTATGCCAAAGTCTCTGGGACAACTCAGTGGTTGAGACACAACTGGAACCCGAGGCTTCTGGCCTTCAGTCTGGGATGAAGGTGCCTCTCCAACTCCCCCACACCCCACTGAAGGCACAATTCCAACCAATGTTTAAAAACTTAGAAGAACAGTATCCTTGAGCTGTTGGAGAGGTGGTAAATTCTACTTTCCCATGGCCCGCCTACCTCTTGTTAGTCTATCGATGATACTTGCACATGATTTATCCTGTAAAAAAAAACATTAACAAGCAAAGCAAGCTAGAGAAACCCCCTACGGCAGGAAGGTAAACATTTGCCCACCACTAGAGCAAATAAATATGCACTTAGCTGCATTCCTCCCTTCTCCTTTGTTCAAGAAGCAGAAAAAAATAAGGCCAAAAGAGAGCACTTGGGAAATGGGTCACTGGGATTGCAAAAAGGGATGTTCCACTTAGCCATTCAAAATGTGTCTTGCTAATTAAGAACATGTACTTGGTAACAGGGTCTACCTTTACGACAAATTTACAGACAGATCCAGAAATAGATCAACCAAGGTAATCCAGAGAGAAGCCTCAATGTCCTAAGAGAGGGAGGGGTGCCAACCGACCCAGCAAAAGGTCTGAGTAAAGCAGAGATACCCCAACTGTGTTCAATTAAAAGTTCTCTCCCACAGCAACCAGAGCCAGCCAGTGCTCAGACAGAAACTTACATGGAATTTACTCATCTTGCTTGACAATAATCTCCAGTCCCTCCTGGGCTCAAGTGCTTTCTGCAGCAATGTTAGGTGGCATTTATTCACTCCTGAAGTATACATTCAACAAATATTTGCTGCAGGAGGACCTGTTCTGAGAAGTGGGGATACCACATCTACAACTCAGAGTTCCTATGCCCATGGAGCACATCCTGGTCAAGCACCCCCACTATGCTGGGCATCTCTCGGCGTCCTCCAAGAACCCGAAGCTGTAAGTGTTACTAACCCCCTTGTTGGAGATCCTGAGGCTCAGAGTGAGAAAATAACATGCCACAAATCCATGGTAAATGGCAGATTCAGGAGTGGAACCCAGGTGAGCAGGACCTCAGAGTATTCATCCACAAACCTTAATCATCCCTGCCTCAATTAAGAAAGGAGACTGCTTGATTGTACCCTCGACTGAAAGCTTCCTCTTTCTCTTTGTTGGAGGTCCCCAAGAGCACCCCAAATGTGAAGATTTGCTAAGAGGACTCACAGGACTCAGCATATACTTGTACTCACAGGCACAATGTATTAGAGCAAAAGGTTACAGAGCAAAAATAGCATGGAAAAAGGTGCATGGAGTAAAGTCTGGGGGAAACCAGGTGCAAGCTGTCAAGCATCCCAACTATTTATCCTAAAACAGACCTGCTATTTAAACTTTTTTCTGCACACCCTTCTGTTAGAAAAGCTGATCTGTGCAAATGGCCAAAGTGAGTTGGAAGCAGACAAAGCCAGAAGTATAGATGAAACCCTCCCTGATAGAAGAATGGATGAATTTGTAAAACAGACTATATGGAGGATTTTTTTGGTGGGAGTGAATAGGGACACGGGTAGGGGCTGGGTGATTTCATTATGAAAGAGGTTTGGAAAGGGGAAAGCACTGGCACCAGCATCAGAGGACCTAAGGCTCTGTTTGACTTAAGGTCAATTCCTATCGCTAATGAGCTGTGTGACTGTGGCCAAGTCACTTAACCTCTCTGGTTTTCTCATCTGTAAAATGAGACGAAAGCTGAATTAGATAAACCTCTAATGGTCTTTCTGTCTCTGATAGCATCTGGTTTTATAACTGACTAGAGATTTTCTTTAAAATGGAAAGATTCCCTGGTGAATTTAGAAAATGACTCAATTCCACACAGCTTTCAGGAGCACGTGTATCACAAAGTGAGACTCATCTATGGATTCTTTAGCTAAAGGAAAAGGAAAGTGTGTGTTGGAGGGAAAGAGAGCATTTCTCAGCCAAGTGGCCAATTTGTGGTTTCAGTTCCCTTAGGAGGCGTTTGGAAATTCAGCATTCCTTGGTTCTACCAGTTTTTACCTCACTCAGGAAAAGGGAGTTGGATGGGCTGGTTTGGGAAGCTGGTGGTGGTCACAGAAGTCACTGCAGACACTTTGGGGTAATTTTCTCCAAGTCATCCAGCTAAAATGTTGGGGTCAAGTCTATGAAGCTCTCTGGTAGCCCCAGCTCATGATCTAGCATTTCCTTGTAGTGGTACTAACAGACAAGACAATAGTACTCAGTGGGCTGGGAGGAACTGTTTATTTTCCTTCCTTTTATTCTATTGATTGATTGTAAAGTCTAGCCTGCTTGGTAGAATTCATGCTAGCGCCAGGGTCTCTACTACAGACACTGATGTGTAACTGGCACTAGACAGGATTGGGGATTTTGACCAATAAACATTTATCAAGCTCAATGGAGGAGATGGAAGACTAAAAACAATTCAAAGTGGGATCCCGCCCTCACGGAACTTAGCATCTAGTAAGGAGGGAGCGGAGTGCCATGGAAAGACCATGGGCTTTGCAAAGAGACCTGAGTTGACTACTGCCCAGCCCAATTGTTTACTAGCTATGTGGCCCTGGGCAAGAAACTTAGCATTTGTAGCCTTAGTTTCCTTCTTTGTAAAATGGCGGTAACAGAGTCCAACTGTTAGGGCTGAGATTATCTATATGAAGGTCTTGGCACAGTGGCCAGCAGTGCCTCTCTTCTGTATTCGATGTAAATGGCACCCCCTGAAGTTTTGCGATGTGCACCCCTGGCCCATCTTACTACACAATACTGTGTATTGTGTAGTAAGTGCTCAATACACAGTAGCTGCTATTATGACTGTCTCTAATGTTACCATGTGGGTACATCAGAGCTGGGATAGAATTCAGGTCATTCCCAGATATGAGCATGATTCACTGAAACAGCACCATGTGAATTACAATTTGAACAATTGGAAACCTCTGGCCTGGCTAGACTGGTGAGGGCATTCTAGACAGACAGAAAAGTGTGCCTGAAAGGTGGGAAACCAAGGATTGTGCAGAGGTGCCTATGGGTGCATGTGGTGAACAGATCAGACCTCGGAGAACCTTCCATGTCCAGTAAGAGATTCAGCTTTATGCTACTGGCAATGAGGGGCTATTGTGTGTTTGAGCACAGACAGCAAGACAAGCAGGACTGGGCTTTCAGTGACAAGGACTGGAGGTCAGGAAGGCTCATTAGAAAGCTACTGCAAAAGCAGGAGGTAGAGAGAAGGCCAGAATTTGGGCATGGGCATTCAGCTTCAACAAGGGATCTTTCTTTCTTTCTTTCCTTTTTAATTTTTTATTTATTTATTTTTTTGAAACAGAGTCTTGCTCTGTTGCCCAGGCTGGAGTGCAGTGGCTCAATCTTGGCTCACTGCAAGCTCCGCCTCCTGGGTTCACACCATTCTCCTGCCTCAGCCTCCCAAGTAGCTGGGACTACAGGCGCCCGCCACCACGCCCGGCTAATTTTTTTTGTATTTTTAGTAGAGATGGGGTTTCACTGTGTTAGCCAGGATGGTCTTGCCTTTTTTATTTTTTTTTAAAGAGACAAGGTCTCGCTCTACCACCCACGCTGGAGTGCACTGGTACAATTATAACACACGGCAGCCTGGGACTCCTGGGTGCAAGTGATCCTCCCACCTCAGCCTCCTGGGTAGCTGGGACTACAGGCGTGTGGTACCATGCCTGGCTAATTTTTAATTTTTTTGTAGAGATGAGGTCTCACTTTGTTGCCCTGGCTGTTCTCAAACTCCTGGCCCCAAGTGATCCTGCTGCCTCAGCCTCCCAAAGTGTTGAGATTACACATGTGAGCCACTGTGCCTGCCTTCAACAGGGAATCTTTAAAGAGTAATATTCATGCCTCATTTATTGAACAAATATTGTTCTCAGTTCTCAGATACCGGTGTCCAAGACAGACACAGCCAGTAGGAGGCAACACGGTTCTTCCCTAGAGATGGGACACCACACAGTCCCCAGGTAAACGATACCCCCTGCAGCCTGGTGGATAGTTCAAGAAAGCTGTTTTGGGGAATGAAAAAGGACACCCCACCTTCCACCTCATCCTACCACACTCCCTATTCCACCGTTCACGCCTGCCCTGGCCTGGTGAATGCCAAAGCAATGCTGTAAGAGAGACCCAGGGCTTTAGCCCTCAATTCAGCCACATTCATGAGTCATGAGTCATGAGGAACATGAGTCATGAGGAACAGTCATGAGGAACACATTCATGAGTCATGAGGAACAGACGCAGAACCTCAATGGGGCCCCAAGTCAGCAAGGGATGCACCTGCCCCAGCACTTCTGGAAGCTCTGGCACTGTGTTCAGTGCCCTCATACCCTGGTCACCAAGCCCCAGGAGATGGTTTTCTACCCAATTACCAACTAAGACAAACGTGGCAGGACACTACAGCGCTGGGAGCCACAGACCCTGGCCACCAGCCCAGAAGCAGACTCGCAGCTCTGACATTTTCAACAGGTAGATAGGAGGAGCGAACAGATTCAAACTCCCTCTCATCCTCATCTCTCACCAGCTGGACGACATTGCTGTGCAGGGACAGCGTCTCAGACATAGACAGTGCTTCTTGAATCATTTGTCTTTCTGGGGCCTTCCAAGTTGGGTTATTTTGTCCTATCCTTTCTAGTGACTGCATACTGATACTTTCCCCTTTTTCTCTTGCTTCCTGCCAACTTAACTTTATCCAGGATGGTCTTTGCATTTGTTGTGCCCCCAACTCTCCAACCGCTATTCTTTTGTAGATTTTTTGGACAGATTTCATTTTACCTTCCGCACAGGCATCTGACCATCCCCTGACGTCTGATGTCTTCTCCCCTCCCAGGCCTGAGTGCCTGATCATTCCCTCAAGAATCTTGCAGAAAGGCCATCTTCCCTGGCTACTCCCAAATGGAGTTCAAAGCTCCCCTTTTCTGCTACCTTGGTACTCAACAGAACTCATCATGTGGGCAAGAGTCTGTCCCTCTTCTTAGATAAGGAGTTTCCAGACGCTGTGGCCAGGTCTTCTCTCTTCATCATCCCAGTGTGCGACATGGGGCCTGGTTCATCATACGTATCAACACAGTTGGCTAAATGGATGGATGCACAAGGTAGACTGAATGAAGGACCATTTCACTAACTTCATTTGTCTCTCCTAGAGCAGCTGCCACCACCATCTGTTACAAAACCTTCAAACTGAAATGTTACTTCAATTCCTTTCCAACACTTTCTGCCTACCCAAGCCAGGGGATGCCTCCTTCACAGAGCTGGTCATCTGTGGGTAGCAGAAGATAAGTGAATGCACCATGTCCCTCAGACCTTTGAAGATACAGCTTGGGGGTCTTGCTGGGGTAAAGTGGTCCTGGCTCCATTCCCTGGCTGCTTCATGTTCCCAAGGGTCATACAAAGACCCAGAGTCTGAGACTGCAGAAAACCCCAAGACGGCCCTATCTCCTTCTCCTTGGCTGTCACTCAGATTCCCACCTAAACCTCCTCCAACTCCATGACTCTAAACACAGGATAGACTGAAGCATTCTCTTCTAGTTCTACTGGTAAATATAACTGTCAGAAGATTTTTCCAAAAGCAGGCAGTGAGAGAAAAATCATAAAGGCAGCAAAGTCCTCGTTAGGGAATAGAAAAGTTGGATTTGTCACCAAATGAACCAAGATTCCCCTACAGTTACCCCAGAAAATACAGCCTGAGTGTATCGAGATAGTCATCTGAGCACTCGCAGATGTCTCCTTCCCGCTTCCAGACCCCTAAAGTGACAGGGCAGGGGTTAAAACACAAAGATCACAGGGTTGAGAACCAAGGAGAGGACCATCACTGGGCTCCTTTTCTAAAATCCCTATGCTAGATATATAACATTTATTTAATAAGAAAAACAGAAACAATGAAAACAATCTGGCCAGGAGTGGTGGCTCACGCCTGTAATCCCAGCATTTTGGGAGGCCGAGGTGGGCAGATCACTGAGGTCAGGAGTTCAAGACCAGCCTGGCCAACATGGTGAAACCCCGTCTCTACTAACAATACAACCATTAGCCGAGGCTGGTGGTGGGTGCCCATAATCTCAGCTACTCGGAAGGCTGAGGCAGGAGAATTGCTTAAACCTGGGAGGTGGAGGTTGCAGTGAGCCAGGATCGCACCACTGCACTCCAGCCTGGGCAACACAGTGAAACTCTGTCTCAAAAAAAATAAAAATAAAAATAAAAAACAACTAATGGAAAAAAGGAAAAGAAATAAAGGCCCAGGCAATAAAGACTCAAGCTGGTGGCTCACCCTTGTAATACCACAGGGCATATGCAAAGTCAGGTATTGCTTTGCAGTGATGTAAGAGGTCAGAATCACAGGAGTCTGGCAACTGCAGTGTCAGATACATCATACCACAGCCCCATGAGGAGATATTCTGAAACACTGATTGTTTTAGGAATTGTTAATAACTTGAGAATGTGTACATGATACTATGTGTAGGGGGTTGAACTGTGTCCCTCAAAAGTTACGTCCACGTTCTAACCCCTGGTGCCTGTGAATATGACTTTATTTGGAAAATGGGGTCTCTGCAGCTGTAATTGAGTTAAGGAACTTTAGATGAGATCATCTTGCATTTAGACTTGACCCTAAGTCCAATGACTGGTGTCCTTTTAAAAGTAAATAGAGGGGCCGGGTGTGGTGGCTCATGCCTGTAATCCCAGCACTTTGGGAGGCCGAGGCGGGTGGATCACAAAGTCAGGAGATTGAGACCATCCTGGCTAACATGGTGAAATCCTGTCTCTACTAAAAATACAAAAAAATTAGCTGGGTGTGGTGGTGGGTGCCTGTAGTCCCAGCTACTAGGGAGGCTGAGGCAGGAGAATGGCATGAACCTGGGAGGCGGAGCTTGCAGTGAGCCGAGATCATGCCACTGCACTCCAGCCTGGATGACAGAGCAAGACTCCGTCTCAAAAAAAAAAAAAAAAAAAAAAAATAGTAAATATGGGGGCCAGGCATGGTGGCTCACACCTGTAATCCAGCACTTTGGGGGCCAAGGTGGGTGGGTCACTCGAGGTTAGGAGTTGGAGACCAGCCTGACCAACACGGTGAAACCCTGTCTCTACTAAAAATACAAAAATTAGCCGCACGTGGCAGTATGCATCTGTAGTCTCAGCTATTCAGGAGGCTGAGGAGAGAGAATCACTTGAAGCTGGGAGGCGGAGGTTGCAGTGAGCCAAAACCACGCCACTGTACTCCAGCCTGGGTGACAGAGCAAGATTCCATCTCAATCAATCAATAAAATAAAATAAAATAAGATAAGATAAAATAAAATAAAATAAAATAAAGTAGAGGGAAATTTGGGACACAGAGACAAGAAATCTTGGGACTCCAGGGAGAATGCCAGGTGAAGACGGAAGCAGAGATTGCAGGGATGCGTCTACAAGCCAAGAAATGCCAAGGATTGCTGGAAGCTGCCAGAACCTAGGAGAAAGGTATGCAGTGAATTTTCCCTCAGGGTCCACAGAAGGAACAAACCCTGCTGATGCCTTGATTTGGACTTCTCTTCTGAACTGTACGAGAATAACTGTCTGTTTTTTTAAGCCACCAAATCTGTAGTAATTTATGCAGCCTGAGGAAACCAATATACAATATACTATGATATGTAGAAGCAGCTTATATAGCTCTTTACAGGATAATTTCAATTATATGGTATGAAAAGGATGGACAATGGGTGTATATTACTCCTATAAAGAGAGAAAAGGTTATGAGAAACATACAAAAAGTTTGCCATCTCTTATCACTGATGGATTATCTAAAAGCAAAGCCTTGCTGCCATGTAGCAGTTCTTACTTTCATCGGACATTTGATATTCAAAATAATCCAGGGAGGTAAGTGCACAGGGGTACATTATTCTGATTTTATGGGTGACAACTTGAGTTGGAGTGTGATCAGGAGGCTGAGCAGTGACCGAGTCTGAATAAGAATTTAGGTCTTGGTGCTTCTCACCAGCACCCATTCATTTGGCTATCTACCTGGTGTTATGGGCTGAATTTTGTTCTCTCCTAAATTCCTGTGTTGAAGTCCTAACCTCCAACACTTTAGAATGCGACTGCATTTGGAGGCAAGGTCTTTCAAGAAGTGATTAAGCTAAAATGAGGTTTTTGTTTTGTTTTGTTTGTAGGGTGGGCTCTAATCTAATGTGAAGACATAGCAAGGAGATGCCATCTACAAGCCAAAAAAAAGGGGTGCTGGGAGAAACCAGACCTGCTGACACCTTGTGCTTGGACTTCCGGCCTCCAGAACAGTGAGCAGATGCATTTCTGTTGTTAAAGCCACCCAGTCTGTGGTATTTTGTTAGCAGCCACAGCCAACTAATACACTTAGGAAGGCTGGAACACACAGTCTCCATACCTGTTTCTCTTTTTCCTGTGGCATTCTCCCTGGGCTCAAACAGGAAGTGGGAAAATACATAATTTCCAGGTACAGGATCCTCCTGCCCAATGAGGTTATTTCTGAGCTAACAACAGCCAAGACTTTTGGCAAGTCTATTTTTGGAAGAAGGTCCGCCCTGAACCGTGGAGAAAGAGAGTGGTCAAAGCCACATTCACCTGATGTGCCAGCTTCTTCTGGTTTCTCATTCAAGGCCACCACGGGAAAGAGGTAGAGGACGCCAGGCCTTGGGTTTCCTTTCTGGCCAGGGAGTTCTTTGTGACTTTTAAGCGGGGGAAGCAAGGCTGCGGGAGACAGCGCGTTGTGCCTGGGGAACAGGTTCACAGGCTCACAGAGAGAATTGGGTTCAGATACTGGTTCTGATCACTCCTAGGTGACCCCAGGCAAAATGCTTTCCCAGACTGAGACTCAATGTCCTCATCTGTAAAGTGAAGTTAACCCCACCCGCCTCACTGGTGAATATGCATCTGCAATGTTAAGCACTTAGCGTAGTGCCTACCACACAGTACGTGTTTAATCAATGTTTGTTATGTATATTAATGAAAAGGTTCACCAATTTGGCTCCTTTTTCAACTGTACCTAAATCTCATTGGGGTGGTTTGCCTCTTTTCCCCTGGGTTCCATGAGCCTGGGAGCTGGATTTTTGTGTGACTGCACAGTGCTTTCAGATTTCCAATTGTTTTTTCCTTCAATATTTAAAAATCAAGAGCTTTCACACAGAAATTCCTCTGGCTCCTTTAGATAACCTAGAAGAGGTAGTAATGCAGAAAGCGCCCTCCTGCTTGGCAATGCCTGGCTGCAGCTGGGTTGGGGGCTTCCCTTTGGTGTGGCACGTGCCCTCCAATGAGTGTGAGTCTCACTTCACCGGCTGCACCGGGTGCACCGCTGCCCCTCCCACCTGGCTTCTTTTAGACGTTTGTGCTTAAGACTAAGTGCAGGAAGCGGGGGCGGGAACCAGACAGTGGGTTCAGCATGCACTATGGATCAAGTAACCGAATCCTCCTGCACTCAGACTAAAGGGCTAAGAGGTGCTGAAGGTTGAGGACATCCAGACTTCATAAGGAGCCAGGTTTAAGGCTGGTAGGTGAACAGTTGTCCTAGTAAGAATTCAACCTCAAAATTTCACCAGCAGCTGCTAAACGGAATATGATGACAAATCACAAACACACAGCAGAACTACAGAGTAGGCACAAACAGGCACATGGATATTCTTGTGTCTATGTCTTCTTCAGCTCACTTAATACAGCTGGCATGTGTGAATGAGGGAGACTGCAGTCTACCCTTTCATCAGAGTAAAACCATCAGAGAGGTCAGAAACTAAGGAGTGACTCTAGTGTGTCACTGCATTCAAAGTGTCCCAAATGGAGGTCCACAGAGGCTGCTAAGGATGGGCACCATCTGTCTGGAAACCCCAGCCATGGCTGGATGGCTTCCCCAGCCATGGCTGGATGGCTTCCCCAAAGGTGAAGAAGGGGGAGGCGACTGGAAGCAAGCAATAGTGGTTTATTTTTCCTTAGAAAATGGAACAAGTTAGCCTGCACATCCTGTCTGAGATTCAGGGAAAGGTCCCAATTGTATGGTTAAGGAAAAAAAAGAAAACAACCTCTGATACTGCAATTTCACAGAGCAGATCGATATTGCAGCTTAAATGGGAATTTATTGCCTTCAGAAATGCAGATGAGGCTGTGCACTGTGTTTTAGCCTGCCTTCCACCCAACTATTCTGCTGACTTCCTGTGACCCTCACTGCTCCAGCCAGCTACCTCTTCAGGTAACGGAGAGTGCTCCATTCAGAGCCTGCTTGTCTGCTCGCACCAGGGGCACCTGGCTCACTCCACATGTTGCCATAGAAACTACTTATTTGAACATGCCCTTCATCTATATGGGTTAGCCTACATCCCTTCTTCACCCATCCCTGTCTCCCTTTACTGACTGATTCCCTACTCCCACCCCCACCAAATTCTCCTATTCTGGCTACTGCCTAGACCAACGACCCAGTAAGCATGTACTAAAGTTGATCAGATGCACTACAAGATCAAACCCCAGACCTCAGGACAGGGCTGGGGCTGTGGGTTTCCATTCAGGCAGCTGTCTCCGTTTTCCTGGAGGGATGCATCCGCTTCCACATCCTCCCCAGCCTTCCAAGACGCACATAAAAATTCGATCCCTGCTTTCTCTTTACTTTTATCTCTGCTGTGTGCTCTGGGGAGTTTTTACAAAACAAACGAACATGAACTTCAAGGTATGGAGAGTGTAAATCACTGCAAACTCTCCCAAGCCTCCAAATGCTACAAAGCTACTTAGCCAAGGACCAAAGAAAAACTCGATAGGTGATTATTCTTATTAAATAAACATTATCCTGCCTTTGCATTGCTTCCTAGTTGACAGAGCATTTTCACATATATTACTGCCATCGAATCCCCATGACAGCCCATACAGGAAGCAGGGCTAGTACCACACATATCTCCATTTTGGATGGAACCATTTTTTAAAATACAGACACACACACACACACCCCCACACAGAGAGAGAGAGAGAGAAAGCTCAACAGCACCCAGAATTAAAACCAGCTAGGATTTTGTCACATTTCCATTAATTATTTTTCACATTAGTAGTACCTTTCGGATAAGGCAAAGAAGGATGCTTTATCTACTTCAATTGCATTGCCTGCTCACCCCTCGTGCTCCTAGGTAATTATTTTCTTCAGTGTGTTTTGCAACCTGAAAGTCTATTTTTAATACTTACATAGACACATTTCTATCTATGATAAATAAATAATATTGGTTTCCGTATGCTTTTAAAGTGTACACAAGGTCAGGCACGGTGGCTCACATCTGTAATCCCAGCACTTAGGGAGGCCGAAGTGGGCAGATCGCTCGATCCCAGGAGTTCAGGACCAGCCTGGGCAACATGGAGAGACCCCGTCTCTACAAAAAGTTAGCTGGGCATGGTGGCGCACACCTGTAGTCCCAGCTACTCAGGAGACTGAGGTGGGAGGATCGCTTGAGCCCGGGAAGTAGAGGCTGCAGTGAACCGTGATAGTGCCACTACACCCTAGCCTGGGTGACATAGTGAAACCCTGTCTCAAAAATTGATGTGCTGCATGGTATTCCATCACAGGATTTGTCAAATCCCCTACAGACAGGCATTTAGATGGTTTGTTAATTTTTCATCATTACCAACAATGAGGATACGAATGAGCGTATGCGCATCCTCTTCTACACAGGCCAAGGTATTCTCTGGTGTGAGAAGGGTCCTGCCATTTTGGTTTACTTTGCCCTGCCTACTAGAAGAAGTGCACATCCCCTCATAGGCTCATGGTTCACCAGATTTCCCCTTCTGCAAACTGCCCAGGTAAGTCTTCGTTAAGAACAAACATGCCACATTCAGAGGTAACAAACACAGCTTTCCAAGACAAAACAAATCATCTCCCTTGTCCTGCTCATCATTGCTGACTGTTCTTTTCACGGCTGCCAGAAGGAATATTTACTTTTCCCTAGTATGGTGCTTAGCCCAATAAGAGATATGTCATTTTCCAGAGCATCTCCAAGCATGTCAGGCTGACCTATTCTTGACTCAGCCTTCAGGGCTGCCACAGAAGAACCAATCAGTGCCCAGCTCTACACCCACAGCACATTCACTTCGGCTGGATTCCTGCTGCCAAGCCTTCCAGGGGAAGAGAGGTTGCCCCCTATTCTTTCCATACTAGGTTCTTCCCAACATCCATTCTCAAAGGGCACTCCCACGCTATCCCTTCACCCTCGTCTCCTGGAGATAATTTAAACACAGGCCACAGACAGACAGAGACACCAACTGCCTTCTTGCTGCCCTCCCGAAACTGGCAGGGTTTGGTGGTTTATGGGAAAGCGCACAGGTTTGGATTCATCAGCTGTGTGACTACGGGTAAGTTACTTACCCGCTCTGAGCCTCAGATATCTTTCCTGTTAAGATGAGGGTTGTTGTAACAATTAGAGAAAATATACACGAAGCGACTGAAAAATATCAGGCGCTCAATTCATGGCAACCAACAGCAAGCCAGGAGGCTCTTGTTAAAAATCAATACAGCAAACAAGGATCTGCTCTGTGGAGACAGAGAAGTTACAATGTGGTCCCGACTCTTTAACAGTGAGACCTGAATGGGGAGACAAAATGAAGACACACACAGACCAAAGTTGGGATCATCTATAATTGACGGATGAATTATGTGGACTGGAACTGAAGTCTTCATGGAGAAGGCAGGATGTTAAGTTGGGTCTGCCCCCACTCCCAGGGGACATTTGGCAAGGTCTTAGAGACACTGTTAGTTGTCACAACTTAGGGACCAGGGGTGCTACTAGTATCTAATGGATAGACCTCAGAGATGCTGGCTAACATTCTATAATGCAACAAAGAGTTTGCCAGTCCAAAAGACCAGCAGTATCAAGCTAAAGGAACCCTGAGTAGGGCCACAAAGAGAGAAGAGCATTCCAGGCAGGCTGGCAGCACAGGGACAGCAGGGAGTAGAAGTGAGAGCTGCATTTTCCTGAGATTATAAGGACATTTATCTGGCTTAAGCCAAGGCCACCAGCTAGGGCATAATGGGTGGGAGAGGAAAGGGTAGGCAAGGTGTGTATAGGTAAACAGTCAGGTTCCCTATTACATAGGGATTACATATTACCCTATTACTGTGCTCTCTGCACAGGCAGGACTCACAGAATCAGAGAAGGTTAACTAGAAAACACCATCCAGACCAAGGGTCTTAAACTTTCTACCACCACAAATCTTCACTGTCCACCTACCCCTCAAACCCCCCAAGCATCACATGTTCTGACAACTGCCATCTTCTAAACCAGAGGCATTTTCCAAGTAAGATGTGTAAGGGCAGCTTGGTAGCAAAATCTGTCACCAAAATGCAGCTATTAAATACTAATTAATATGATTCCCATTTTTTACTAATCATAAACAAATGTCACTGCCAAACCAAGCCTCTGACCACCATGAGATAATGGGTGTTGCTATGAAGTTGGAGTGAGTCCAGTCAAAGGCAAAGACATCAGGCACTTCTAATTAATACTGAAAATAGTCTGAGAGCCACCTCCACCAATATGTTTGTCAAGACCTTACTTTGGGACTCTTTGATTTGGTCAAACTACTTTATTGCACAAAAGATAAAAGAGACTATCAATAAAAACGAACTGATCTATTCCCGCATCATGTGCCAGGCACTGTGCTAGGCACGACACACATTATCTCATTTAATCCTCCCAACCACACAAGGAAGTAGGTACTATTAGCAGTCCCTTACTTGCCTTTCAGAAATGTTATGGTCACAAAGTTAAGAAAGGTGAGAGTCAGGATTTGAACCAGATCTCTCTGAATCCAGAGTCCATGTTCTTGCCCACAAGGCAATGGATGGTTCCCTTGCAGAGGACAGCCTGCTGGTGTCACTGCCAGCCTTGGACCCAACTCCCTGATCTTCAAGCACTCAGGGTGATGCACCTCAAATGCAACAGATTAAAGGGCCCCTGAGTTACGTATGGCCCAGTAAATTCCACCCTTAAGAGGTGGTTTGACTTTTAAAAAAACTGAACACTTTCCTCTTATCTCATGTTAAAAAATAATGAGCACAGCTGAACTAGAGACGTCTGTGAATACAGACAAAACAGTTACCCATCACAGAAGCAAATAAATATGTAAATGGTTACCCATTCCTCTGCTCACTCTGCCTTCATCTCTGCAGCAGGGAAGAGCGGCAGCAACGGCGTTTTTCAAGAAGTGGTTTAGGATTATGTGGTGGAATTACTATTTATCTATTCAAAATATAAGGCTTGCTAATTAGGTCATAATGGTACTCATCTATCATGTGATTTTGGAGCATATACTGTATTGATCTACAATGTTGTCCACGGGCACAATGTGCTTATTAATACCAGCTTAGCTGTGCCGAGCTGTTCTCATGAAACTTCAACCTCCTGGAAACCAATTTAAGTCATCCAGGCTGACTGCAGATGAGTGGCATGTTGCTATTACACTGTTTCCATTAGGGCTGCTAGACTTGAATGCTTCACCTTCAGAATCTTTCCCCTGGATTTTGTCCAGAGTTCCCAAATTGCAGAGGATCTGCTAATTCTGATGAGAGGTTACAGATAAAATGAACTCATGAGATTATGTCATTAGAAGTTGGTTGGGTAAAAACTGAACTTGTAGGTATGTGAATTGAGCCCTACATCTGAAAAGGTGTTCAGGCAGGCAAAGGATATTAAATGTTCTGGCTACCCCAGCAGGTGTCAGAGATGTCCCTTATTTACATACACAAACAGTGACAGAATGGTCCCATCACAAATCCATTTCCTGGTCAACCTCAGTTCAGGTTGCTGGCCAGTGACAAATGAGGCTTAGCATGGCTGAGTTATGTTCCATGGACCTCTTCCTAATATCTATGCTGAATTCTGGCCCTGCCAGAATTTGCTAGTTGTAGGGCTTTGGGTAACTGTGTTAGGCTGTTCTTGCATTGCTATAAAGAAATACCTGAGTCTGGGTAATTTATAAACAAGAGGTTTAGGCTGGGTGCGGTGGCTCATGCCTGTAATCCCAGCACTTTGGGAGGCTGAGGCAGGTGGATCACTCGAGGCCAGGAGTTTGAGACCCACTTGGCCAACATGGCAAAACCCTGCCTCTACTAAAAATACAAAAATTAGCCAGCTGTGGTGGCACACACCTGTAATCCCAGCTACTCAGGAGGCTGAGGCACAAGAATTGCTTGAACTCAGGAGACAGGGGTAACCGTGAGCTAAGATCGCGCCACTGTACTCCAGCCTGGGTGACTAAGACTCTGTCTCAAAAAAAAAAAAAAAAAAAAAAAGAGGATTAGTTGGCTCACAGTTCTGCAGGCTTTACAAGAGGCATGGTGCAGGCATCTACTCAGCTTCTGGGTGGGCCTCAGGAAACTTTCCATCATGGCAGAAGGTGAAGGAGGAGCAGGCATGTCACATGGTGAAAGCAGAAGCAAGTAAGAGAGAGTCTGGCAGGAGGTGCCACACACTTTTAAACAACCATATCTCAAGAGAACTCACTATCATAGAGACAGCACCAAGCCATGAAGGATCCGCCCCCATGATCCAAACACCTCCCACCAGGCCCCACCTCCAGCACTGGGGATTACAATTCAACATGAGATTTGGGCAGGGACAAATAACCAAACTGTATCAGTAACTTACTTTACTTCTCTGTACACTGGCCTCAATTGTGAAATAGGAAAAACAGGATCTACCTTGTGGGGTTGTTGTGAAGTCTACCTAAGACAGTGTATATGAAACGTCTGGTGCACAGTGGGCACTCAGGCTTTTATGCCTCAACTTAATCCTTCTGAGATAGGCCAGCATGCCCCCTGCAGCACACATTCATGAAGGCCAATCGGCATAGAGCACAGGACTCAGTGTACACAGATTCATGTGCACAGATGAACTGGGTTATATAGAAGGAATATCTTATCCTGAAGGAATGATGCTAGCAGGTCCTTCAGAGCTAGAGTGTTGGTAGTGTTGATCCACGAGATGTAACTCCAAGAAATAATTCCTTGGTTGGGTACTTTTGGAAAATGCCAGATACTGTATCTCCCACTTAGGGATTTATTTTTTCTTCTTCTTTTTTTGAGATGGAGTCTCACTCTGTTGCCTGGGCTGGAGTGCAGTGGCGCTATCTCGGCTCACTGCAACCTCCGCCTTCCGGGTTCAAACGATTCTCCTGCCTCAGCCTCCTGAGTAGCTGGGATTACAGGTGTGCACCACCACACCCAACTAATTTTTGGATTTTTAGTAGAGACGGTGTTTCACCATGTTGGCCAGGCTGGTGTTGAACTCCTGGCCTCAAGTGATCCGCCCGCCTTGGCTTCCCAAAGTGCTGGGGTTACAGCGTGAGCCACCGTGCCCAACCCCACTTATGGATTTCTAAAGCATCCAAGACTTGTAGTAGTTCCAAAACAAAGAAATCTGTTTGACTTCATTTTACCTGGGGTTTTTCATACTTTTTAAATCACTGTTTTGGGAGATGGGTAGGTGATGCCATGAAGGAGTTTATCATTTTAAACACTCAGGATAATGAGAAGACTCAGAATGGGAACAGAAGGCAGGAAGAAGGAAAGCAAGGTCAGAATTGTTGCCACCCCTCAAGGCTTAGGGGCCAGAAATAACAACTCTCCAGAATCTTCCCAAACCCCAGCCATGGGGAAAGGGCAAAAAGCCAGCAATCAATCTTTCAAGAATCAAAATGCACAGAACTGGAATGCAGAGGCACGACTTTTCCCAGACATTTCCCTGGACTTCTGGCTTTGATCTGAAAGACCAGAGACAAGCCACAGCAAAACTCTGTGCTTATTAAACCGTGTGTTTAAATGATTTATATAGAAAAGTTGAGAGGCTGCATCTCCAGGCTGAGTCAAAAGAAGGTGGAAGCTCAGTTATCCCAAGTATCCACCAAACATCACTCTTCTTTTGCTGCACGTACAACAGTGAGGAAGAGGAGGGAAAGAGAGAGGGGAAACAGGGAAAATGGAGAAAAGAAGGGTGCTGAGAGTGGAGAACTGGGGACATAAGAGTAACCAGGAGAGAAACCTAGAGGCAGGGGAGCTGGAAGAAGTCATTAGTGTTTCACCCCCTTTAATACCCTCATGGTACCAGGCAGATGATACCTCCTGGTCCCCAGAGAGCCGGCAGCACCCACCACCAACTTGCCAATTCTGAGCTATTCTTCCTGCTGCAGATCAAAAGACAGACTTCCCAGCAAGAGGGGAGGTTCTCAAAAGCAAGTTAAACATAACTGCAACTGAATGAGCCCAAGAGGGAATGAATGATTCCATTTCTCAATGAGGTCCGTAACAGATGCCCAATGTGGCTGCAGCTACCTTCAGCTGAAAGGCTGGGCTCAGGCTTGCAAAAACTACACTGCTGCCTTCTCCATGAGATGTGAAGGGGGCCTACAAGAGTTCCCTTGAACAAAAATGCCATATCTCATTTCCCACACACCACTGTTAAGATGATATGTAAAATTCCCTCTCAAAGCTTGAGAGCTCTGGATGAAGAAACCACTTCCTTCAGACATGCAAATGCTGCAGACCCTATGGAGTGAGAATCTATGATTAAGCAGCCTAAGACATGACAGGAAAAATAAGATTAGGAAAACTCGATTTTTACAGGAACTGATAAAAGTGCTTATTAATATCATTAGTGCTTATTAATACCTAATGACAACAGACACTGCATATTAAGGAGACTATCAGTAACACTTTACACATCTTAAAATTGCAATCATTAGGAGTGTACAATGCATTTCAATGTATCCCCCTGCTTTCTGGAAGCTTCTCGGGATCTCCCTTTTCAGTTTCCATAAGATGCTGATGTTATGATTTTTGCCTTGTAGGAGGTAACATGCAGACAAACAAGATTTTTTCCCCAGTGTCTGGTTGCCCATCCAAATGTCTGATGTCCTTCTAATTTTATCTCCATTCCTGTTATACTTGATCCAAAATTATCTGGGTTGCTATGCATGCATGTGTGTGTATGTGTGTGTATACATACATGTTATATATATATACTTGGAAATCTGAAAGAGGGAAGAAGGAACAAAGCCAGATTTTCTCAGCTTTCAGTTCTTTCAACTAGAACAGACATTTAAGAACCCACACCCAAGCAGAACTGGACCATTTTATCCTTCGATGTAGAAAATGGGCCGGGCGTGGTGGCTCATGCCTGTAATACCAACACTTTGGGAGGCTGAGGCAGGCGGATCACAAGGTTAGGAGATCAAGACCATCCTGGCTAACACGGTGAAACCCTGTTTCTACTAAAAATACAAAAACAAAATTAGCCAGGCGTGGTGGCAGGCGCCTGTGGTCCCAGCTACTCGGGAGGCTGAGGCAGGAGAATGGCGTGAACCCAGGAGGCGGAGCTTGCAGTGAGCAGAGACACAGCCTAGGTGACAGAGCAAGACTCCGTCTCAAAAAAAAAAAAAAAAAAAAGAAAAGAAAAAGAAAACAGACTTGGGCTGGGCATGGTGGCTCATGCCTGTAATCCTAGCACTTTGGGAGGCTGAGGCAGGAGGACTGCTTCAGCCCAGGAGTTTGAGACCAACCTGGAAAACAGAGCAAGACCTTGTCTCAGTTTTTTCCAAAAGAAAAGAAAAGAAAAGAAAATGGACTCAGGCTGGGCATGATGGCTGACACCTGTAATCCCAGCATTCTGGGAGGCTGAGACAGGAGGACTGCTTGAGCCCAGGAGTTCGAGACCAACCTGGACAACATAGCAAGGCCCCATCTCAACTGAAAAAAAAAAAAAAAAAGAAAAAAGAAAATGGACAAATGGACTTGGCCTTCTTAGGCCATAAGGAAGATGAATCATCACTGCAGGAGATGCCAGAAAATGCAAAAGGAGAGCTAAGTAAGTTTAAGTTTCCAGATAAAAGGTAAACAAAGGTAAAATTTAATGAGCACATACCATGGGCCAAACACTAGACAAGATGCTGTTTTAATCAGTATCTCATTTATCCTCTCAAAATAAAAACCCCAAAACACTATAAAACTCATTCTATTATCCCCAAAAGGGGGGAACTGAGGCTGGGGAGAGGAAGTCACTTGCCCAGGGTCACGTGGCTGGGAAGCCACAGAGCTGAGGACCAAACTCAAACCTGCTGACTAACGTGGTGCTCTTCCCTCTGTATACACAGCCCCGCATGAGTACGTTACTTATGAGTGCGTTAAAACAAGCCAAAAACCCCACATGGGCTTAAACCGCTGCATTCACTTGACAAGCACTATGTAAGGTCCTCTCCTATCGGGACTGTAAGGCGCTCAAAAGTGATGTATGGATAGGAAGAAAAAACACAACATCACCTGAAACCCGAATTAAAAATCCATGTGCTTCTGAGTCCTGAACAATTTCTCTATCACAAAATGTTTACTGCGGCTTTGTGACCTTTGACAAACCACCCAACCTTTGTGTGCCCCAGTTTTCTCATCTATAAAACGGGGAAATAATGACACCTACTCCTTCTGGGTTGTTGTGTGATTTAACAAATTTTAAATATAAAGCACTAAGAACAGTGTTGGGCACACAGTCAACACTGTGTAAGTTTAGCCACGCTGCATTACTGCTCTTATTAGATAATCACACATCATTGAAGCATGTGTACACACACACACAGTCACACGTTTTCTTTTTCTCTTCTCTCACACAAAAACGGGTTATTGAGACACATTTTCCAACAAGAGACAGTGGACTTGGCAAAGGAGCCTCTTAATGCAGCCTCCTTTATTTTCCGTCTTCCACTCTCCTTTATAAATAGGTTTGGCAAACTGATGCTTAATAGCTTAATATCGGGTTCATATTAATCTCACCCTGTCTGAACTTCAAAGGGACTGTTCTGACTGCTAATGAAATGAATTTTAGTTGTAAGTTTCCAAGGGATCAGAGCTGGAAAAAAAAAAAAAAATCCCAGCTGATTTAAAAAGACAAACATCTCCTTGGTGCTCTTTTAAAGCTATTTGGGTTTTACAGAGCCATCGCCCCAAGCAGGGGAAATCCAACAGCCTTAGCCTGGCCAGCACAAGGTCCCACAGACGCTAGATGGCACTAGAACATGCTCGAAACAAAGACCACCCAACACCTAAGCTCCTCTGGTCCTTTGCCCAGCCCACCCCAGGCCCCAGGTGGGTTCAATGAGGCAAGATGTGTGATATAGACTATACAAACTGGAATAAACCATGCAAATGTTAGAAACTATAAATAGGAGTCAAGGAAGCAATATTACATGCTTGGACAAAATACACCCAGGTATTCTTTCCTGGATTTCAAAAGGCAAATCATCACAATAATTCAGTACTTAATGCTACTGAGCCATACACTTAAAAATGGCTAAGACAGTAGGTTTTCTGTTATGTATATTTCACCATAATTTTTTTTAAAAGGCAAAGCATCCCCAATAATAGGAATAGTATAGTGTTTTCATTCCTAAGAAATAAATACAATAATGTAGTCAGTTACCATCTCTTACTCTGGTATAATGTATTCTAGCCCCAAAGCAACAAAAAAGTAGTTATTTTACAAACTGGCTCGTTCCAGGACACTGCCAGGCAGCTCATACCTCTGTTCATTTCGAAAACCTCACTTTATATAAATACCAACCTCCCTATCCTTGAGAAGGCTCCGAAGCAGGTTATTCTCATAGAGAGAAAGCTCTTATGCCCCAAACCAGCTTTGAGATGCGTCTGCTGCTGCCTCGAGCCTCACCATCTCCAATTCATTTGTGTGGAAAGGCAAGACAGCTCGTTTAAGCACAGATTACTGGTGGTGGGGTGACAGCTGGGAGAACAGGGAAAGCCTCTCAAGGCATGAGCCTTACAGGCATGAGCCACTGTGCCCCGCCTAGAGTGGTTTTTCTGATGCCAATGTGGATAAATCTGCTCCTCTGGTTGGCCACCCTTTGAGCCAACTGCACAGCTCAGCTTGGATTCCAGCTGGAAGTCAGGTGAGGCATCCTGAGATGCCTGGTCTCACCTGGGTTGTGACGGGTACCAGGTAGAGGCTTCTGGCCACCAGCAGGGTTAGATAAAGACATTAGGATCCTGAGAATGGGAGGCAGTCCATGAAAGAGATCATGCGCACTGGACTTGGACTGAGAGAGGCCTGGGGCTGAATTCCAGATTCCAGAGCTGGCTCCTTCCAGAAGAGTGAACCTGGGCAACTCTCTCAGCCTCAGCCTCTACCTACCACTGCCAAGTGGGGATGATGATAATAGCTCCTCAACCAGCTGCTGTGAGGACTACGTGGGCTGATCTGTAAGAAGGACCTAACATTAACATAGTGCCTTGATGAAGCCTGAATGACTCGCACAAAGCAGGCGCTCAGACCGGGGTTGAGGAGAACAGGGGAGCTGGAGGGGCTCGGAGTCATCACTATCTTAGCAGAAGTGGTTGCTGCTTTGTGGATAAAACTGGCGGCAGCTTGCCCCAGCCCTGCGAGTCATTCAGGCTTCATCTGGGCAAGGAAGCATTCCCTCCAGCCTTCTGCCCTCCAAACTTCCTTCCAAACCTTTTGATGGCCTCACGCTGTCCTGAGGATCAAGGCTGGGATCTTAATACTTTTTCTAAAATCCAGCCCCTTCCAGCCCCCGTGGACACATCCAGACAGGCCTCTGCACACTTCATTTGTGAGTTCTATCCCGTCAGCCCCATTCTCTTTACCTTATGCCCTCACAAATGCTGCTCCCTCCACCGGGAAGACTCTTCTCTTCAGGGTCTTATCACCCTTCAGGTCTCAGCCAAATGCCCCTTCCTCAGGGAAGCCCACCGTGCTACTATCGTGTCCTACACTTTTCCTTACACGAATCATCACACTTGAAATTGCCTGTTCAATGCCTGTCTCTCAACTCTGCAGTGAACTGTAAGCATAGGGTCTCAGCTGATAAAAGCTAGCCATTACTATTACTATCCATTCAACAAATATTGACTGAGCCCCTCCTGAGTTCCAAGCACCACTATGGGGGCTGAGGATACTGCAATGAACAACAAACAAAACACGGAAGTTCCCTCCTGGAGCTTTTATCTTACAGAGGGAGACCAGCATACAACAAGAATGAATGTAAGGACAGTGTACACCCAGTGGTGATAAATACTACAGAGAAAAATATAGCAGGGAAGGGAAAAGATGCAGTTTGATAGAGGGTGGTCAGGGAAGGTCTCACTGAGCAAAGACCCAGAGGAGGTGGGTGGATTGGGGAGAGTGTTGGGGGTGGTGAACATTCCAGGCAGGTTTTAGAGCCAAGAAGGAGGCTTAGGGCAGATGTTTCAGCTGGGATGCCTCCTTCCACATTTTCTGACTGCCTCAGAGCAATGGTCAATTGCATGGCCTCTCTATGCCCTAGGTAAGGGAATCCACGCAACAACCTAAGTCATGCCTGTGGCTCCCGGGAAGGGACCTGGCACAAAGGACGATTTATAAAATCTGAGTGCAGAACATCCCTTGGGGTCCCAGCAAGGTCGGATTTGATACTGGCTCACCTCCTCTGAAGGGACTCTGGGACAGGACCATTCCTAGTTCCTCGTTCAACTTTCATATTGGCCTTCTAGGTTGGCACAGGCTATTGGAGATGAAGGCTCTGGGGCTGATTTCACAGGGAATCCCAGACCACATACCTCTGCTCAATGTTCGAATCAGCAAAACACCAAGTCCTGCTTGCAGCAGCCTCTGCCATCGACAGTTGCAAGCCAAATCCTTTGGGTTTTAGTTTTTGTTTTAGAAAGGACTTAGAAAAGGGCTAATAGTGTTCTTCTCAGAAGCAGGCAGAGAACAAATGCCATATGCTCTTCTAAATTAACCTTCCCACACAATGACCGGGACATTTCTATCTGGGAAGGTCTATTAAATCTCTCGAGCTGGAGGCAGGGGCTGGTTCCCTCATCATTATTCCTCTCTACTCCCGAAACATCAAATCTAGTATTGAGACCTGTACTTCTACTTCCCTGACATCTCTTGACTTTGTCCATTTCTCTCCATCTCACAGGGAAAGCCACCACCATCCCTCATGTAGACTACAAAGGTAGCATCCCAGCCAGGGTCTCTCTACTAACCTTGGCCTCTGCCCGTCACTGTTCCACCGATGCTAGGGTGATTTTTCTTTTCTCTTTTTTTTTTTTTTTTTTTCCTTGAGACACAGTCTCACTCTCTTACCCAGGCTGGAGTGCAGTAACGTGATCTCCACTCACTGCAACCTCAGCCTCCTGGGTTCAAGCGATTCTCCTGACTCAGCCACCTGAGTAGCTGAGACTACAGGTGCCTATCACCACACCAGGCTAATTTTTGTATTTTTAGTAGAGATGGGGTTTCACCATGTTGCCCAAGCTGGTGTTGAACTCCCGACCTCAGGCAATCCACCCACTTCAGCCTCCCAAAGTGCTGGGATTACAGGCATGAATCACCGTGCCCGGCCTAGAGTGGTTTTTCTGATTAAAAACTGGATTGTAGTTCTGCCCTTTGGGCTCCCCTCTGCTCTCGAGATAAAGTCCAATTTCCCAGGTGCATGGGCTTCTACAGTCCTTTATGATGGCACCCTCTGGCATCTCTACCCATGAGTCCCAGGGGGAGCATCTGTGCACGGTGGTTTGGTAAGCTTCACTTGTTGAAGCATCCAGCACAAGGCTGGGCAGAAGAAATTGCTGTTAAATGCGTGAGATGGACCAATATTCTCCAGCTAGCAGGAGGCAGAGGAGCTCCCTGTCCCTGGGCCAGACCCCTATGGGGAGGGTATTTATACAGATGCTGATTAATTGTTTGCCTACACACAGTATTACAAACAAACGGAATTAATTCTTCATCTTTCAGTTCCCATTCTAAGTTTAATTGCCTACATGTCATATAAATATATATATATATATATATGTATAAAACTCTGCCATCAATACGCAAGTTGAGTTACGAACCTCCCGGTCACCTGATGCCTCAGATCAGTGAGTGTGGGGTAGCTCCTGCCTCCTCAGTGTACATCCACCAGGAGGAGGCTGCTTTGGGGAAACAGCTGGAGAAATTCCCAACATATATCTTTGGAAGGGCATTAAAACACCTCAACTGGTGGACCTTTGACCCAGGGAAAGTAAAGGCAAGTGCATATTTTGGGTACCTGCAGAAGAACAAAAAATACAATACTAGGTAATAAAACAGTGATTCAGAGCATGAGCTTTGGAATCAAATTCTTACAAGCTGTGTGATCTTGGGCAGGTCACTTAACCTCTCTGAGCCCCTACATCCTAAACTGATATGAAGCAGATTTGAGGAGCAAATGACATAACCTAAATAAAAAACTGAGCATGGTGGCTCAGACATGGTAAGAAGTCTACTCAGGTTAACTAACATTATAGCTTTACCTACTGTTACTTCTGATGTAGGAGCAAAAACTGTTGTCAAAGTCTCTGTATCACAACAATAAGACTAACCCAGCAGCATCAAGCATTTCTTGAGTACCTACTATGTTCCAATCCTGTTCTAAGAATTTCACAAATATTAATCACTTCTTCCTAAAAATAACCTAACAGGCTAGTACCCCAATTTTACAGATGGTGAAACTGAGGCAAAGTGAGATTTAAGGAACCAGCCCAGGATTAAACAGCATGTACTATATAAATTCAAATATATAAGTGAAAAACACCTTCCTCTCAGTACTGTTTTATTTTGTAACTTTCACCATAAACTATTCATAATTGATAATCCTTCAAACCTCTGTTTAACCCCAATTCCATATGCAAATCTGTAGTTTTATTATATTAATATTTCATTATATAAACAATAAAGTAAAGACATTCCTTAAACCTGTATCTTTAGCTTCTAACAGTCATTTTTTTTTCAGTCTTCTATATTAAGATTGCAAGATCAAGTGTTCAAGAATACAGGTGTTGGTTATTTTTTAATGCGTGTCTTTCTTTCAAAACACAACAGTAATGTGCTCAGTGTAAAAAACTGAAAAATGGGCAAAACCAGACATTAAATTCTCTACAATCCACCACCAGGGATGACCACTGCTCACATTTGTTGAATTTTCCTTTTGGGCTGATTCTGCACAATTTTGTTTACACAGTCGAGTTCACAGGACACACTTGCTCGGCAGTGGGTTTAACTCTGGGTGATTATGCATGTTCTAATTACTTAGCCATTCAGGACACCCACTGGTCTTACAACATAGGTTCTCTGCAGATTATAACTCCACAGAGTTCTTTCTTCCTTTCAACAGAAATTAAAAAGGAAATTAAAGCCACAGACATACCAAATAACACCAGGAACACTGGAGTTCCCGGAGACTAAAAATCAAAAGGCAACTTAGACCACCCAGCATCCCATTATTGCATATGTGAATGAGCTTCCACTGAAAAACCCAAACAAGGCTGATAGCCCTGATGGATGATCCGGGCTCCAGACTCCGCTGCCCCAAAGGCACAGCCAACAACTGGCTTCTTCTGGGGACCAGCCTCCCGACCCTGACCACACCGAGGGCCAATCCTCAACCCCTTCCCTGCATGATGGAATTGGCTGAAATGGGGCTGGCAGGGGTCTTGGTGATAACTTACTCTCTTCAATAAGAGATCTGAGCATATTGATTACATTAGGAGTGATTACAGTGGGATAAAAGAAACCCTGCTCTTGGTGGGTGTAAGCCTTGATTTAGGAACAGGGCACAGGGCTGGAGAAGGTAAATGGTGCCTGATGAGCAGATTCACGCCCAGGAACTGAAGGACAATGCAGTGCCCTTGAGAGGCCAGCAGAGACAGGTGATGAGGGGGCGGGCAGTGCAGGCAGCGGGGACCAGCAGCAGACAGAAGCAAGGAATGGGGAGCAGTGGTGGGGTTCTAATGCTTCCTGCGGGATCCTGCCAAAGGAGAACCAAAGGCAAGAGGAAAGCAGAAAGCAGGACTGAGCCCTCCAAACAGCACTGTACGTGAAGGGTGGGGAGGAGCATCGCAGGCGCAGATCACAATGTGCAGACTGACTTCTTGGTTCCACAGTGTCTCCAAATCGGCCTCACTTGTCCCTGGTGGGGTCCCAGCATAAGCCTACAGCTTCTCTATCAGCTGCCTTCCAAGGGGGGTAGCCTTTTGCAGTAGATCAGGTTGAGGGGGTTATGGGAGGGGACGGAACAGGACCATAGAGCCTACCAGCCACACACTCCATGTGGCTTGAAAACATCTTGTGCACTGCAGGAGCAAGAAGACACCATTCTCCACCACCAAAACTCTGTCCACCTCCACCAAAATAACTTACGGAATCACAAAAAGTGGTCTCCCAAATCTGTTCACCTTACAGCACTGTTTGGGCAGTTGGGTGCCGAGTAGTGGAGATCAGCACACCTTAAAGAACAACCCTTTGATCACCGTGTCATCTCAGATGGAGCAGTCTCACACTGAGCTTACAAACTCACCCCATCGACCAGCTGAGGCCTGTTTACCCTTCTGCGATTAGAAATTCATTCATCCATTCAACAAACATTGACTATCTACTATGTGCTAATGATTTTAATCACGATGACTAACAGCAGTGAAACATGTACTGCTTGCTGCGTATTAGGCACTGTACAAAGCATTTTTATGTCTTAATTCATTCTACACAACAATATCATTATTCCTATTTTACAGACAGAGAAAACAAGGACAGAAAGAGAAAGTCATCCGCCTAAAAGTCACATAGTCGACAATAAGTGGCAGAGCTGGAATTTGAACCCGGGAAGTTGCTTTCAGAGACCATGCTCTAATGCACTCTACTGCCTCTGTGTACCAGGATCTAGGTACACATAAGTGAATGAAACAAGTATGATCCCTGCTTACATGGAATGCACAGATCAGAGTGCAGACCCACAATCATAAAGGCACAACTGATAAGTATGATAACTGCCCTGGAACAAACACTCTGGACACTGTGATCAATAATACTAAGGGTGAGGAGGGAAACAGTTAAGGTAGAACGGGTGACCTTGCAGGAACACAGTTCTAGGCAGAGGTAACAGCACCTGCAAAGACCCTTAAACAGGAAAGAGCTTGGCATGTCTAAGAAATGGAAATGAGGAGGTCAAGGCAGGCAGATCACTTGAGGCCAGGAGATTAAGACCAGCCTGACCAACATGGCGAAACCCCGTCTCTACTAAAAATACCAAAATTAGCTGGGCATGGTGGCACAAGCCTGTAATCCCAGCTACTCGGGAGTCTGAGGCATGAGAATTGCTTGAACCCAGGTGGCAGAGGTTGCAGTGAGCCAAGATCATGCCACTGCACTCCAGCCTGGGCGACAGAGTGAGACTCTGTCTCCAAGAAAAAAAAAAAAAAAAAGAAAGGAAAAGGAGACTAGCGTGCTGGACAAGGTGGAGGATACCAGGAGAAGATGTGCTTGAAGACCAGTTAGAACATACAGGGCATGTAGTCTGTGGTAAAGGGTTCAGATTTCACTCCAGGTGCAGTGAAAAAACTCCCAAAATACCCACCTTGCAGAGCCCAGTTGGGAGAGCCGTGGTTAAGGGAATCACCAGGCTACCCCAAGCTGTGTGACTTTTGTCAAATGAGTTCATCTCTCTGGGTCTCACTACCCTTATATGTAAAACAGGAATAAGAATACCTACCTTATAGGGTTGTTTTATTAAAAAAGTCAGTTACAAATGCTACCTATGCTAGTGCCTGGCATATAGTATATTGCTTCCATGATACTTGGTAGCCTCAGCCTCCACAAACTCCAAGTTTTCTCCATGTATTCAATAGGCTTCCTATTTTAGTAGGGGAAGTGAGACTGATAAGGGTAGAGATAAAAAGGAGAAGGAATGAGGCCAAATTAATTTGTGTTCAATACTTCTTGTAGCTATTACGGTGACAGGCACCAGATAAACACAAATAGAGCTGAAGACCAGCTTCTCTGCCAGCTGTTGCCATCAGTTGCTTTGGACAATTATGCAGGCAAATGCATGACCTTTATATAATTAAGGATTCCCTGACATTCTATTTGCAGCTCTTCTTTTTTCATCCTCCCCCTTTTATTTAGTCTGCTTTCAATTGTGAAGGTCCAGCTGCCGGCTTCACTCGGATGCGCTGACTTACGGTAATTTTGAGTTAAGCTTTATTTTACAGTCTATGTAAATAATGAGGCGGAGGCAGACTCAATAAAAGGCAGCCTGGCTTCAGCCAGAGTTCAACTCTACAGCCACAGCCGGACTTTAGGAGTCTGGGTGGTTGGCACAGACCCTCGGACAAGAGTCAGGGGGTCGGCACTGTGCCACAGCCTGGCTGGACTCCTGGAAAACAGGACATCTGCCAGGCCAAGGGGCAGACATTTGTGGCTAGGGCCTACTCCCCCTCCAAACTTCACTGTGAAAGAGGCATAACTGTTTCCAATTCTTCACCCTTTCCACACCCGTGCACTTGGCCATGCCACCTTGCAGCCTCTCTCGCTGGAGATAGAATATATTTATCTGCCCCACTGATCTTGGGCTTGGTCATGTGACTTACTTTGGGGTCAATGGGACAAATGAGCAGATGCTTAAAATATGCTTATAGAGCTGGGCTTGCGATTTTGTACTTCTAATACTGCCAGGAAAAAACCATGCTGTGGGGCAGCGCATTGCTCCCAGGAGAAAGAAAAGCAGGTAGGGCAAACCTGCACCAGCTTGTAGAATGGAGCTAAGCTTGGTGAGCTACGATTAGCTGAGCTCTAGGCTGGGTTCAACTCTTGTGTTGCACACATCATATTACATTTAAAAATAAGCACTGATGGTTACTCATTTGAAAGTATCTGCTGAATACTTATGTACCACACTTTTATTATTATTATTATTATTATTATTATTATTATTATTATTATTTTGAGACGGAGTCTCGCTCTGTCGCCCAGGCTGGAATGCAGTGGTGCCATCATAGGTCATTGCAGCCTTGACCTCCTGGGCTCAAGTGATCCTCCCACCTCAACCTCCCAAGCAGCCGGGACTACAGGCATGTGCCATCATGTCTGGCTGATTTTTAAATTTTTGTTGTTGTTGTTGTAGAGACAAGGTCTCACTGCGTGGCCCAGGCTGGTCTCAAACTCCTTAGCTCAAACAATCCTCCCACCTCAGCTTCCCAAAGTGCTGGTATTACAGGCATGAGTCACTTTCCTAGCCTTGTATGAAATTTTATTTTATTTATTTATTTAAAAATTGAGATAGGATCTCGTTATGTTGCCCAGGTTGGTATTGAACTCCTGGGCTTAAGCAATCCTTCTGCCATGCCCTCCCAAAGTGCTGGGATTACAGGCATGAACCATCACACCAGGCAGTACCATGAGTGCATAGAAAAGGAAGCAAGCAGTTAGATAGGAATTATCTGTTCACAAGTTTATCTCCTTCACTAGACTACAGGCTCCTAGGGGCTGGGGATGGAGTTTTTTCCTTTTGGTTTCCCAGCACCTAAAACAGTTTCTGCTTAATCATAATAGTAATTATTATTGTTATCATCATCATCATGCAGTAACCACAAAACGAATAATTGCAGTGTCTATTTATGGAGTCCTACCATGTGCCAAGCCTGTGCTAAGCTCTTTACCAACGTTATTACACTTGATAGTCACAATTAAGGAGATGAATCCTGTTTCCATTTTTCAGATGGAAAATCTGAGGCTTGGGGAGGTGGCTTCATCAGTTCCTAACCCTCATGTGTACAGCACAAGCCCTTCCCACTTCTCCCCCTGCACTGAGCCTCCATATCCTTGACCACTCTGTTCTGGATGGCATCTACAAATTGTTCATGCCCATCCTTTTGCTTCCTCGCTTGGGCACACAGCACAGCCCTTCCTCGTCATTTTCTGCTTGTTTACTTGTTCCTTTGGTCCCCCAAACCAAACTAAGAACCTCAGGTAAAAATCCTAAGGTGCATGGATTGTGTCTGTGGAAGGCATAGTTAAGAGCTTGGGCTCTGAGGTCACAAGAGTGTGGGTTCGAATCCTGGCTCTGCCATTTACTGGATGACCTCATGCCTATCCCATTGTCTCCCTTAACCTCACTTTCCCCTCCTGTAAAATGGGGATTGTGATAATAGAAATAACTTCCTCAAAGGATTCCGAAATGGTGTAAAACACGAATGAGCAGTGTCTGGCATGCCGCGAGGGCTCAGTAACACCAGCCATTGCAGTGCCCTCCCTCTCTTTACCCGATGGCAGGTGGGAGGTGCTGGATTTGTGAGGAAGAAGGCCTCACGGCCTTGCCTGCTCCCACACTGGCACAGCATCACCACTCCAAACTAGAGGCGACCTTTTGGGTTTATGTACTGTGTGAGAAGCACAGAGGCTATGGATTCCTAGCATAAATCATAACAGATAGCTCATCGAGCTCTTATTTATACAAACCAGCTCTCCCTGCCTGAACACTTCTGTGCATGTCTCTCTTTTGCGATACTACTTCTCCAAAATTCCACAACCAGCAATTCTTTTCCCGAACCATAATAATTTGATACTCATGGTGCACCCTTCCCAGGAGCCATCGCCATTGTGGTGGTGGACAAAGTGGGCCCTTGCTGTTTTACAGGACAGGGTAGAATGCCCTGGGTGTACGTGCTTACATGATGGCATTTCCATACTTTCCTCAGACTGTTCCACAGGCTGAAATATCAGCTCTGTGGCTCTTCATTTATATTCCAGCCTCGAGGCTGCACTCCACCACCCCACCTCTCTCCCTCCTCCCCTTTTCCTACCATGTGAAACAATTCCTCTCCCCCTGGGTGTCTTCTGGCTCCAGTCATCACTCTCACTTAGGCAAACCCTTTCTATGGATTTCATTCCCCTAATTTTCTCCCATAAATCAATCCTCCCTTCCCTTGGCCACTGCTGCTCTGTCTGGATTATTCCTCTGGTCGTTTGTTCATTTCATCCAATTGCATATTCAACGAATGGTTGCTGAGTGTCTATGATGCCCTGGGTACCGGGGACAGAATAGTGAACTAGAGAGGCGGTGGCTTAGTTGGGGCTGCTCTAACAAAATACCATGGACCAGGTGAACAACAAACATTTATTCCTCATGGTTCTGGAGGCTGGGAAGTCTAAGATCAAAGTCCTGGTAGAATCAGGGTCTGGTGAGGGCCCATTTCCTGGTTCACAGACAGTGTCTTCTCACTGTGTCCTTGCACGATGGAAAGAGAGAATGTGCTCCCTTGTACCCCTTTTCTAAGGGCATCGATGAGGGCTCTGCCCTTATGACCTAATCACCTCCCAAGGGCCTCATCTCCTAATACAATCATACTGGGGGTTAGAATTTCAGCATATAGAATTTGGGGGAGACACAAACATTCAGACCCACAGCAGGCAGTTTAGTCTCACTTGTGGAGGTGTAGACCGGCATCTGGAGGTGGGCTGCTGGGTTCAAACCCGGCCCCTTCACCTACTAGCTGAGTGACCCAGGACAAATTAACTAATGTCTCTGGGTCTCATTTTCTTCATTGGTAAAACGTGGATACTCATCACTGCCTCATGAGGTTCCCCCAAGGTTTCTTTTTTTTTCTTTTTTTTTTAAATTCCTTTTTTCCCTGTGCTAACTTAGTCTAAGATCTCACAAGGTTTAAATAAATAATATGCATAAAGTGCTCAGGAGAGTGCCTAGCACATACTAAACACTCACAGGACAGTTTCCAATGAGTACAACTACTGCTACAACTATCACTATCTGTGGAGTAGAAAATATTCTGGTGAAGGAGATTGGCACTGGTTCTCTGCAGGAGACATGTGTGGTGTTATAAGGTCACTCAGTGAAGAAGAGATCTGACCATTTAAAAAAAAATGCTTGTTACATCATCATACAGCTTCGGCTTGTCCCAACTAAATATGAAGACATAGACAATCACACACTACTTGTGTATTTGTTTCCAGACTAGAAATATAGCCAAGGGAGTCTATGCAGTGTATTTATTTAAAACAGCAGACAAGGGTGCCAAGACAATTCAGTGAGGGAAAAAATAACCTTTTCGATAAAAGATGCTGGGACAACTGGACATCCACATGCAAAAGAATGATGCGTAACTCCCACCATACATAAATATGAACTCAAAATGAATCACAGACTTAAAAATAAGAGCTAAAACTACAAAACTCTTAAAAGAAAACATAAGAGTAAATCTTTGGCACTTTGAATTAGGCAATGGTTTTTAGATATGACATTAAAGGCACAAGCAATAATAACAACAAAATAGATGAGTTGGACCTCATCAAAATTAAACTTTTGTGTGGCAAATGATGCTGTTAAGAATGTGAAACGACAACTCAGAATGAGAGAAAATATTTGCAAATCGTATATCTGATAAAGGAATTGTCTGAAGAATTAAAAAAAGAACTTTTACAACTCAACAATCAAAAGACCTCAACTTACAAATGGGCAAAGGACAGCAACAGACATTTCTCACAAGAAAGCATACAAGTGACAATAAGTACATGAAAAGATGCTCAACATCATTAGTCATTAGGAAAATGCAAATCAAAACCACAATGAGATATTATTTCACACCACTAGGATAGCTGTCTTCAAAAAAAAAAAAAAAAAAAAACACAGAGAATAATAAGTGTTGGTGAGGATGTAGAGAAGTCAGAACCTTCATGCACTGCTGGTAGGAATGTAAAATGTGAAACAATGTAGCAGCTTTGGAAAACAGTCCAAAATAGCAGAAAGCAGTTCCTCAGAGTTAAAACAGAGTTCCCACATAACCCAACAATTCCACTTCTAGGTATAAACTCATGAGAAATGAACACATATGTCCACACAGAAACTTGCACACAAATGTGCATGGCAGCCTCATTCATAATAGCCAAAAAGTGAAAAAAATCCAGAAGCTGATACATACTATAGGTTAGAATCATGAGTGTTCTTTGAATGTGAGGACTTTTTTGCTTATCTTTTGTGGTGGATATCAAGAAAATTATGGATGAACCTTTTTTATTTTTTATTTTTAGCTCATCAGCTATTGTTAGTGTATTTTACTACACTAACAATTGCCCAAGGCAATTCTTCTTCCAATATGGCCCAGGGAAGCCAAAAGGTAGGACACCCATGGTTACATGAACCTTGAACACGTTATGCTAAGTGAAAGAAGTCAGTCACAAAAGAACACATATTATATAACTCTATCACTATAAAATCTCTAGAAGAGGCAAATCCATAGAAACAGAAATCAAACTGGGGCTGCCCAGGGCTGAAGGAAAGGTGCAGGGAGTTCATAGGGAATGACTGTGTGTGGGTATGGGGGTTTCTTTCTGAAGTAATTAAAATGTTCCAAAATTAGACAGTGGGGATGGCTGTCTAACTATGTGAATACACATTGAATTGTGTGCTTTAAATGGGGGAATTAATATGGTATATTAATTACATCTAAATAAAGCTGTTAAAAAAAACCCTAAAACAAAATAATATACTTATTGACTGATACCTTCTGTAGTGGTGCTCAGGACCCCCAAATTGAATCCAGTTCAGTTTAGGGCTTCTACTTGGCAGAAAATGAGGTATTTTTTTTCTCTCTCTCCCTCCTTCTCTCTCTCTCTCTCTCTCTCACACACACACACTCACTCTTACTTTCTCACTTCTGTTTGGAGACATGTGTGTCAAATGGCACAGTAGTAATGTGCTGATACGATATACAATGCCATGCAGACGTTTCCCTCTAATCACTACACCATAAGTTAATTTTTTCCCCTTAACAAGGAGCATGATGAAAACAGACCTCAGTTTTAGAGTCCAAAGAACCAGGTTCCCATTCGCAGTTCTTGCCATTTCCTAGCTGTGTGACCTTGCACAAATTACATCATCTCTCTTGGTCTCCATTTTCTCCTCTATAAAACAAAAGAGTTAGTCTAACACCTTTCAACCAGAGTACTATTGGTATCTAGAGTGGGACAATTCTTTGCTTTGTAAGACTACCATATCATGGAGGACGTTAAGTTTCCCTGACCCTATGATTAAATGCCAATCACATCTCCACCCCTACGCCAACACTGTGGAACTCACCATCCACATTTCCAAATGCCCTCTCTCAGCCCCACATTTTTCTACCACCTTTGGTTAAGGATCTCTATAACTAGATATTCTCCAGGGCAACTCTTCTAGCTCCAAACACACCTTGATGCTGGCCTTGGTGCCTTCTCCTTTGATAAGTTCTGCCCCACAGAGCCCTGATTACACTTATTTCCACTCTCCAGCTCTTTCCACCAATGTTTATAGATATCTTACATAATAATCTGAATTTTACCACCATATTACAAGCTGAAGGGTTGGCATAGCGGAGAAGCCACCATTTAAGGCATCAAGGCCATCACTGACACTGCCCCTGAATCAGAGCAGAGCTGAAGTGGAAGCTCAGTTGCAGACACCACAGCAGCCACGGCTGTCACACTGCCCATCACACCGTCATGCTGGGTGGGAACCAGGGAGCCAGGCAACAACCAGTTCAGTTCCAGCTCTGCTGGGGTGTTCCAATGTTTTAGGTTTGTCCTAGTTGAATAATTCTGATAATTCATGGTATGGTTCAGATCCAAAATACATTACTGAGATACAGAGAGTCACAATGGTGGAAATGAAAATGACAATGGCCAAACCCAAGATCAGTTCAGAAGTCAGCAAACGAGTGTAGTTCTTTCTAGTTTTTGCTTTTGTTTCAGTTCATATCCCAGTTTTAAATATAGTATGTATTAAATATGATGTGAAGTCAGATTTTAACACCCTGCAAGTGTGAGAATTTTGCAATTCTAATAGAAAACACACCATAAATTAGTCTAAGGTGACTCATCTACGCCAAATGTCTCAAAGTGTGATTGTCTAGAATGGATCACTGATCTCAGAGGCTCCTTCCTCCCTTTCCTTCCAGATTCTACCTCACAACTTTTGCTCTAAATGATTACTTAGGCAGGCCAGGTGCGGTGGCTCATACCTATATAATCCCTGAACTCTGGGAGGCCAAGGTGGGCAGATCACTGGTGGGTAGATCACCTGAGGTCAGGAGTTCGAGACCAGCCTGGCCAACATGGTGAAACCCCACCTCTATAAAAATACAAAAATTAGCCGGGCATGGCAGCTCGCGCCTGTAGTCCCAGCTACTCAGGAGGCTGAGGCACGAGAATTGGTTGAACCCGGGAGGCAGAGGTTGCAGTGACCCAAGATTGCGCTACTGAAGTCCAGCCCGGGTGACAGAGTGAGACTCTATCTCAAAAAAAAAAAAAAAAAAAGAAAAAAAGAAAAAGAAAGGTTACTCAGGCAATGACAAGGCAAGTCTTTGTCCTGATAAATAATCAAAATATGGTTAATTTCCCCAAACTAATCAAGAAAACGAATCAAGAATTACACGTGGCTTTTAAACTAGTGCCAGTCTTTATTTTTTTATGTTTTATTTTTTTAGTCTCCACCCTTGATATCTGAGGTGCCAATCACTAGAAATGAAGAGAACCACATAATGCAGGGAGTCTCTCTTGTCCAAGGATGCATCCCAGGTGCCTAACACTGAATTAACAAAGGCTAATACGAGATTCAGCTCTGTTATTTGTAATACAGTTTCTCTGAACACAATTGGGGGAGTTATTATAGTGGGCACTTTAGACAATAGAAGCGCCTTCTGAGCATCCCCCCATCCCCGCCTTCCTGGAAGAGGGTCTGTTTCACCCCCAGCTATATGTGAACATTCCACTGGTATTTCCTTTTTTTGTTAGGCCAGGAAGCAAGATACCAGATGGAACCAAGCTGGGACCCTGGCTTCTTGCTGGTAGGCAGGAAAAAGAAAACCCTTGTCAGCTGTCAGAGACAGAGTATGCTGGGGAACCCATCTGGTTCTTCAATTTGGTGTTTTTCGAAAGATGGAATGGCTTGGGCTGGTAGCTCTGATGGTTGCTGGTTATATAGGGGAATGGTGGTCCATGGGGAATGGAACTTACACTTAAAAGTACCTGCTAAGTGCTGGACAGCCTTTCTCACATTTCCTCCCAGCAATCCTAGAGGCAGGCCTGGTTGCCTTTGTGAAGCTCAGAGTGGTTAAGTAACTTGCTCAAAATCACAGAGCTACTAAGTGGTACAGCTGTTGCCTGACCTATCCAGAACCTGGGCTCTTAATGTTTTATATCATGAATATGTTAATATACATGCTAAGGTAAGGGGGAGGCCTTGCAAAATCAGCTTGCTCCTGAGATTTATACCCAAAGCAGAAGGACTTTATTTTTAAAAACTTTCTCACATCTAATGTTCTCCTCCGTATCCTCCAGGCCTAGCACAGGCCTGGCACAGAGAAAGTAAAGGTATCTCAGGCTTCAGTCTCATGCCAAGGAAGTGAGGGATCAGGGACTCAGGCTCAGCTTCCATCAGAAGCACCATACACAGCCTCGCTGGATGATGCTTGAGGTGAGGAGGGACCGGGGCATCCTTTTGCGGATGTGACCGTGGGGTGATAAGGAATAGCTGTGTGTGACAGAAACATGACACAGCAGAGCTTGAGGTCAGTAGCCTTTCTGGCCTTCGTGTGCAACCTCAGGGAGTGGTCATCTTTGACAGAGTTCAGGAACACAAGGGCCACATGAACACTCTCTTGGGAAGCGGGGGTCCAGTGAAAGGTTCGAGCTGCCCCTAGGAAAAGTAAGACTCTGAAAATGGGTACCTATTAGCTTCTCTATCAAGATGAGCACACTGACGATGCAGCAAGGAGATGCCTTTTTATTGACTGAGGTTCCAATCAGCAACTACTATATAACAAATCATCCCCAAATTTAACACCATCTTTATCATCTCTCACAGTTTCTATGGTTTAGGAATTTGGGAAGGAAGCGGTGGTTCTGGTTCCAGGTCTCACAAGTCATTGCAGTCAGACAGTATCTGCAGCTGGGACAGCAGTGGCTGAAGCAGCCAGGGGTGGCCCAAGCATCTCTCTCCTCTCATTGGCCTCTCCATGGTCTCTTTGTGTAGATAGTTTGGGCTTCCTCACAATATGGCAGTCTCAGGGCACCACATTCACATGGTGGCTGAAGCTTTCAAGAGGGGTATTCTGTACACGGAAGAGGCCATGTCGCCTTTTATATCCTAGTCGTAGAAATCACATAGCATCATTTCTGCCATACTCTACTGATCAAAATAGTCACAATAGCTGGCCCAGTTTCCAGAAGTAGGGACACAGTCTGTACCTCTCGAAGGTAGGAGTGCCAAAGAATCTGTGGATGTACTTTAAAACTGCTGCACTGAGGGTGGAAGAAAGACAGAAGTAACAGGGCTGTGGATAGGGGAAAGGGAATGTATTGGGAAGAGAGACACACCATGGAGTCACGTCCCCACAAATACATAGCACATTTCCAGAAAGAAAGGCAGGCAGGCACTGGCCAACCAAAACGAGTTTGAGGAAAAATCTATAGAAGGTTCTGTGTCACACAGGAAAGACTGCCTGACAAATCAGCTAATGAGGACAAGGCATCTGTCCTTGGAGGTTTCCTTCAGATGCAAATTGGCCCAAATTTGAGGCCAACTGACCTCTATGGAAAAAAGCAAAACCAAAGTCAGATTCCTGTCATCCGGAGAACAACTGTCACCTTGATCACACTCCAAAATCAAGATAAAAGCTTGGCTTTCCAAGGGTCACAATGGGCTTACAATAAATGAGCCCATGTAGGAAGAAATAAATATGTGAAGCACCTCTTCCACTTGACATTTGGGGCAAAGGAGATGGGCAGCCACTACAGGATGTCTCTCAGCCCCGATAGGCAGGTTTCTCCTGGTTGGCACTGCACAGTGTTGCAGATCGACCTGTTTCGCTTGAGTGAGCCCAAGGAGGGACAGCATGGACTGAGAGTTCTCTCTCAGGCTGTGTGAACTGATGTCACTCACAGCAGCAACAATTCTTCTAAAAGTCTTCTAAAAGTTCCGGTGTTGGTCAGTGCAAAAAACCTACAGCCCACGCTACTGCATAAGCTAACCTTTGACCTATCGGCTCAGTCCAAAAGAGTCTGTGGCAAAGACTGTGGCTAATCAATCCCCAGTACCCATCCAATCTCCCTTTCTGCCTTTTCATAATATTATAGAAAGTCCTGACTATTTTGATCAATAGAGTATGGCGGAAGTTGGCTGGGAATGGTGGCTCACACCTGTAATCCCAGCACTTTGGGAGGCCGAGGCAGGTGGATCACCTGAGGTTAGGAGTTTGAGACCAGCCTGGCCAAAATGGCGAAACTCCGTCTCTACTAAAAATACAAAAATTAGCTGGGTGTGGTGGCGCGGGCCTGTAATCTCAGCTACTCAGGAGGTTGAGGCAGGAGAATCGCATGAACCTGGGAGGCAGGGGTTGCAATGAGCTGAGATCGTGCTACTGAACTCCAGCCTGGATGACAGAGCAAGACTCTGTCTCAAAAAAAAAAAAAAAAAAGTGATGCTATGTGATTTCTACACCTAAGATATAAAAGGCGATAAGTACCCACAATGAGAAAGAAAACATTGCTCAGCCTCCCTTGCAGCTAGGTGTAGTCATGTGAATATGTCATGATCAGGCAACCAGATCATCAGTGAAAGTGATGTGTGTAACTTTCAGGTCATCTTCTTATATATCAAGCTATACTGTCCTGGTCTCCCCTTCTTATTTCCTTTTTCTTTTCTCTTTTTTTTTTTTTTTAATTTCAGTCTTGCTCCTTCTGTACTTCCCCCCTTTCTGATGTCTCAGAAATAGTAACCACTGTAGTGGTCTTGGAATTCCTGAGGAGCGGAGAGCTCCTTGTTGGCCTAAACTGCTCATCTCTGGGGTATTCCAAGTGAGAGACTTTTTCTCATTGAAGGCATTTATTAAGCCATAACCTGCATCTCATTTTAGCCACTTCACGATGGGATCTCTTTGTTATGGCAGCTTACCCTATGTTCTAACTAATACAGAATCCCTGGGCCATCTCAAATATTCCACATTAAGAACCTAATGTGAGAAAGAATCATAGAAGAAACCCTAGAAACTAGATCCCAAAAGTCCCTCAAAAGATGTGCACATATCTGTCTTTCTGAACCTTTTCCCTGTCTTCCCATTCCTTCCTATTTGTCAGAGGTATGCAATGTAGGTCTTCCATGGCTCCATGTATGACTGACTGACACTGACCATTCTTGATAAGAGCTTGCAATCCACTCAAATCAGTTCAAATGAAGGGAAAGCCATACTCTAGAAGACAGAAGCTTCACTGAAAAGGCACAGACACTGGGCTTCCTGGGGATTTGGGAAAACATCTGAGGAAAAAAAGCAAATACTCTCCATCTCTCTTTTGGGGATGGCCACCTCTGGCCTCTTGGGCTGGCCTCTAGGTGGACCAGCACTCTCTACTATGAATTCTGCCTTTCCCAGCTGTAGCTTCTATGTGACTGTGTCCTATCCTACGGAATGATTTGCTTAGCATCCTAAGGCTGATTCAGTCCTGAGTGTCTTTGAAAGAGACATTCTGATTTGCTGCTGGCCAGCTGATAAACAGACTAGCCTAGGATCAATTGTCCACTTAAGGTTTGGTCAACAATGACTGAGATGGCAGGGAGGTGTCTTGGAGAGCAGAGGGCTGCCCCTTCCAAAGGTCATGAGTGCATGGTCTGGAAGTTGCTGAGGACAGGGCAACTAATTTAACATACATTACGTCCCCTGGCACTCTGGATATATGGGGAATTCATGTATACTTTTAAATAGAAGGCCTTATGCAACATTTCTCAAGTTAGTAGTGGTCAAAGAGATGGTTGTGTATTCCTGGTCTTTCTCTTCAATTAAAAAATAAGCTACTAGAATGAAGCAGCTCCTAGGAATTCTCTTGACTCTCAGCACCTAGCAATGTGCTCTGCAAAAAGGAGGGTTTCAGAGTAGCAGAGGTATCCATGTTGGCTGGATTTTGAAAATCCAGGAATAATGTTGCAACAACAAGCCTGCATTAAAAAGGATGTGCTATGAGGATCCATTTCATAAAGTATGGTTTGCACAAACTTATTCTCTATTTCTCTATTTCTGCTGTAGAGGTACAAATAAATTTTCTTAAAGAAAAAAAGGAGGGTTTCAATAACAGCTGACCTACTGATGCAAATTTGAGCAGCAGACACATGATAAAGGGCACAAAATCTCAAGGAAGAGAACCAATGGGAGAAGATGGGTAAGTGTCATTTAGAGGCATTCCGCAAAATGAACTAAAGATGAACCAGACTGGGCTGGGCATGGTGGCTCACGCCTGTAACCCCAACACTTGGGAGGCCGAGGCAGGTGGATCACGAGGTCCAGAGTTCAAGACCAGCCTGGCCAACATGGCAAAACCCCATCTCTACTAAAAACACAAAAATTAGCCGGGTGTGGTGGCAGGCGCCTGTAATCCCAGCTACTCGGGAGGGTGAGGCAGAGAAGTGCTTGAACCCGGGAGGCGGAGGATGCAGTGAGCTGAGATCGCTCTACTGCACTCCAGCCTGGGCAACAGAGTGAGACTCCATCTCAGAGAAAGACAAAAAAAAAAAAAAAGATGAACCAGCCTGATAACATGGTGGGTTTCCAGAGAGGAAAACAAGGTGGAAACAAGAAAGAGCTGCTTGGAGTACTTGGGGGATGTGACAAGAACTGACATACTTGCAACACAGAGCACATTTCCACCTTTCACTAGTCACAAAGCTATCAGGAAGTCAAACTGGGGCCAAAAAAAAGACATAACTGACTTGATTGAATAACCCAGGAAAGTTTTTCAAGCCACTTGTTGGAAGCAGGAGGGGGAGGATATCCCTTCTATGGTCACTGAGCTTCCCAAACGCTTCTCACCCCTAGAAATTCACAGGTCTACGATTCCCCGATTCCCCAGGCTCATCCTGCCTGTAGGCTAGCAGGGCTCAGTAAGACACAAGGATAAGCAGAATTCTCACGGCATGCAGTGATAACGAGCTGCTCCTATGAATTTCTTTTCCAGGGTTGAACATCTCATTTCTCCTGGGTTTCTTCCTCTGTCTCCACCTTCTCATTGGATCCTGCAGGGAGGGGGCCCCCAGCAGTCAGCCTCAATGCACCCTAACAGTTTCACGTCTCCCACTCCCCACACATACACATGGACACTTTGCTCCAGCCATACAGAATCTCTGTCTTTGGCTATACTATTCCCTCTCTGGCTAGATGCCCAGCCCCACGTTTGTTTTCAGGTCCATTTTTACGTATTTGTAAAGACTGGGCAGCGATTTCATTTCTCTGAAGCCTTGCCATATCCCCCTAGGAAAAACTGTCACTCCTTGCCAGCCTCAAGCTCCCACGGCATGCTGCTCATTCCTCTATTACAGCATTTATCACACTTGAGGGTAATTATCTGCAGGCTATTATGTTTCTCCCTTGCAGGACTGTGAGCAACTTTGATCTGATCTATAATAGTTTGTATTTCTTCCAGTACCTGGGTGAGACCGGGCAATTGCAGGCACTCTGCAAATGATATGTGCATGAACGAATGTTAGAAAGACCCAAGAGAGTCGAAGGGTGTTGGGGGTTGGGGAGCTGAGAGCCACAGCACTCAGTCCATGGAGGGATAAATGTCCCCTCTACAATCAAGCAGCACAACACAGCAGTCTTAGGGCTCCAGAAACTTGCAGAGCAAACTTGCAGAGAGACAGCAAGCCCTACACCTGATCCCTGACTGCTCTGAAACTCAGTCCTTCCACCTCAGGAGGAATCACACTCTGCCAGGTGTCCAGGATGGACTCCGCCATTCCCCGGGGAGAGAGAGCTAGGACAGAGGCAGGGACCAACTGGAGAGGGACGAGGAGGGGAAACCTGCACCTGAAAGAAATGGGGGAGACTAAAGAAACAGCCCTAAAGATTACCGCAGTAACAAAGTTATCAGGAAGCAACTACTGTCTTTGAGTACAGAATCATGCTGACTTGCTTCTAAATGAAAGACGTTTCAGAAATCTTCAAACTCCTGCTGCTGTGGTTAAAGAAAAGGAAGCTTTTGTCATGCAAACACTCAATTACTAAGAAGAAAACCCCACCTGTACACAAAGGCAGCAATCAACCTCTCCCAGTCTCCTTCAGTTTCTTCGAATGGAGTCAGCATTTTTGCCTCTCTCAGCCCAGCTGGGCTTTCAAACTCTAAATTAAAAGTGGAAAAAAGGCTTCCACATTCTTCCTGTTAAATGGACCTCCAGCAGCTTCATTCTATGAAAATCTACAGGAATTCCTTAAGGGTGATGATTCTTTCCTACGGACTCTCTAATGAAGCTCTTGACATCACTTGGCAGCCACAAGGTTTGGCGTAAATACTGACCACCCTTCAAATTCCAGGTTGTGACATTTTTGATTGGATCCCCTAAACGCAGACTACTATTTTTTTTAAAAAAATATAAAGCTTTTTCCATCCATATTTGGAAAACTAAACTAAAATTATCACTTCTCCTATCACATGCCCTGCACGACTTCTGTAGAAATTATCTCTGCCTGCTTAGTCACTTGGTTCTATTTGGCGACAGAAAAAAGCAAAGATCTCTCTATTCCAAAAGCATAAGCTCTTTTACTCTCAATTACCCAGACTAGTGGGGGGCCTGGAGCAGCAAAGTGGAAAGCAAGCACAATCAGAAAATAATACGGCAGATTCTCTAGTTCCACAAAATTAGTATCCCCATGGTGATAACGCAGCTTGCTACTCTCATCCAGTTTGTCATCAAATCTTGGCGATTCTAGCCTGAAATACTTCCTGAAGCCATCCCCCATATGTTCCCACTGCCCCCACCTTCGCGTGTCTTATCCGTGGCTTCCCACGACCCATGGGAGAGAGCGCAACATCCTTCCCGTGGTTTCCCAGGCCCCCAGTCCACGCAGGCCACCACGGACCACTCCAGCTTCCCTGCAGGCTGTTCTCCCCCCGTCCATGACAAAGATTCTCTCCTTGACCAAACTCCACTCCGGTTCTTCTGAGCTCTCTTCTCAAAGAAGCCCTAGCTTTGGGGCTTCTGCGTTCCTCTCTGCATTGTCTGATTCTAGCAAAAGCCCTATGAGTCAGTTTAGCAAAATCCTCCATCTGCCACATGCTCACCCTTGATATCTGATCCTGTTCCTCATCCTCCACCATCCTCCACCATCCTCCTGGCCTGCCTTCAGTGAGAATCCTGTTAGGTCCATTGAGTCAGAATCCCCCCTTACCCTGATGTTTCCTCTTAGTAATTTTCCACCCACTAACCCCACCCTACTGCTTGGCTAAAAATTCCCACTTTTCCTATTATATTTGGAATTGAACCCAGTTCTATACTGAGGTCTCTTTTCCCTGATGGCAACCATTTTTCTAGATAAAGTTTGTTTTTAGTGCTTTACCATCTAGCTCTGGCTTTTCTTTGACATCCACCCCAGGGCAGCCACGTGGATCTGCCAGTTCCTCAAATGCATCATGCTGTTTCTCACCTTGGGATCTGCTTACCTGCCTTTCTCTCTCTGCCTGGCAGGATCCTTCTCCACTGACCCTCCTCTCTTGTCCAGTAACTCTTCCCCATCCTTCTGGTTTCAACTTCAGCATCATTGTCTTGAGAAAGACTTAGCACCCCACAGACTGCCCTGCCATTCACTTCCAGAGTGTCCTGCGCCTGTCCTTGCAACACATTCCTCACGCTACTGACCAACCGAACACCTGCTCTTCCTATAGAATATGAGCTCTATCAGAGCAGAGACCACATTTGTCTGGTTCCCTATTACCGTTCTTCAATTCTAAGATACAATTTTTATTTTACATTTTAACATTCTGAAATTGGAATGCATCTTTATTTATTATTATTATTATTTTTGAGACGGAGTCTCGCTCTGTCACCTAGGCTGGAGTGCAATGGCGCGATCTCGGCTCACTGGAGGCTCCGCCTCCTGGGTTCACGCCATTCTCCGGACTAGCTTGGACTACAGGCACCCGCCACCACGCCCAGCTAATTTTGTTTTTGTATTTTTAGTAGAGACGGGGTTTCACTGTGTTAGCCGGGATGGTCTCGGTCTCGATCTCCTGACCTCGTGATCCGCCCACCTCGGCCTCCCAAAGTGCTGGGATTACAGGAGTGAGCCACCGTGCCTGGCCTGGAATGCATCTTAAAAACAACACTGTGCCATAATTTAATGGTCAGTATTGTTTCTTTCTCAGCAAAACATAAAATAATGATAGCTCTTACAATAGATGGCATTTTAAGATTTAACAAAATTTGGTACGTGCCTTTGTCTCCTGGGCATAATGCCTGGCACACAGTAGCAATCAAAAATACAGTTATGCGTTGCTTAACGACAGGGATATATTGTAAGAAATGCATCATTAGGCGATTTCATCATGGTGTGCACATCATAGAATTAACTTACACAAAGCTGGAAGGAGCAGCCTACTACACACCTAGGTTATATGGTACAGCCTGCTGCTCCTAGGCTATAAACCCGTATGGCATGTTACTGTACTGAACACTGTAGGCAACTGTAACACAATGGCAAGTATTTGTGTATTTAAACATAAAAAAATACAGTAAAAACATGGTATAATTTCATGGGACCACAGTCATATATGTAGGTTGACTGCAATGTCATTATGCAGCACATGACTATACCTGTTAAACTACAAACAGAGGCTGGGCACGGTGGCTCACACCTGTAATCCCAGCACTTTGGGAAGCTGAGGTGGGCAGATCACCTGAGGTCAGGAGTTCGAGACCAGCCTGGCCAAAGTGGTGAAAGCCCGTCTCTACTAAAAATACAAAAATTAGTGAGACATAGTAGCGGGCGCCTCTCAGCTACTCGGGAGGCTGTGGCAGGAGAGCTGCTTGAACCTGGGAGGTAGAGGTTGCAGTGAGCCAAGATCGCGCCATTGCACTCCAGCCTGGGTGACAAGAGTGAAACTCTGTCTCAAAAAAAAAAAAAGAAAGAAAAAGAAAAATTACAGACAGACATTTCCTGAGGATCCAATATCAATCAGTTTTGCTATGTAGCAGACACATCTTAAAATCTCAGTGGTTTACAACAGCAAAGATTCACTGGCTTCTCCTGGATCTGCAAGCTGGCTGTGGCTCTGCTGGCTTCAGCTGGGACAGATCCTGAGCTGTGGGGTGGGTCCGGGTCAGTTCCATGTGCCACTGCATTCTCCTTGGACCAGCAGCTCCCAGGGTATATTCTTCTCCAGGAAGATCTCTGAGATGCAAGAGGCCATGCTTGTCTCATGCTGACTGCCAACACACCACGGGCCAAAGCAAGCCCCGCATCCACGGGGCAGGGATATTTCCTCTGGCCATTCTGCCAGGTCACACAGCAGAGGGAGGGAGTGAAGAACTGAAAGTAAAAATCCAGTCTATCACAGACCCCATATGGTGGTGGTGGGTTTGGGGTAGGTGGAGCGTGTGAAGGGACACCAAACTCCAAGTTTCAGCAGTAGCTAAAGGACAGTTCCCTCGATGAACCATATACAATATACCCTGGTCATCACAGATGCAGGACACAAAAGCCACAGAGTTAGCAGTGTTGGTCTGATTTGGTGACCCCTCTGCCTAGCAGCCCTTAGGACCCTCCTCCTGGGGTTCCCCACCTCTGAGGTTTTATTTGAGGTATCTATTTGAGAGGGTAAGACAAGAAGCAGTCACTGTCCCTAATTCTTTCTTCTCATAGATACATATATATTCACTGTGAGCCCAGAATCCAGCAATAAATCAAGGTCAGTCACCAGCTAACTTAGGCATTAGAACTCCAAGGGGAAAGTGCAACTGTCCAAGGTCCTTAGAACACAGATATTGATGGATTAGGCTATGGCTTTCAAGGAACATGGAAGGGTTCTGACTCCACTGACTCCAGGTCTGGGGCTGTTGTAGAGAGAGATAATGAGGTCTGTGCACCAAGTACAGAAAATGAACTTGAAATACAGGCTGGGAGGTGTCCTCCTAACCAAGCATGGCTCTACCAAGTCCCACACCATAGGCAGACCAGGAATTCTCCCTACCAAGGCGATTCTTTACCAGCAGCTCTCCTTACCGAGGCAATTCTTTACTTCCAGCTCTCCCTGCCAAGGGGATTCTTTACCAGCAACTGTCCAGTTCCCACACAGCATCCAGCACTTCCAGTCTCCCTTGGAAGCTCACTTTCCTTCGCTCTTGCACTCTACTTTGATCATTCTCTGGCAGTTTCACATCCTCTTGGCTATATTTCGGCTCTGGCACTTAGTGAATGGCTGTGCCTTGCTTAAGTGTGACTTCTCGGGGACTGTATTAGTTGGCTACGGCTGCTGCAACAAAGTACCACAGACTAGGCAGCTAAAACAATAGAAATGTATTGTCTCCTCGTTCCAGAGGCCAGAAGTCCAAGATCAAAATGTCCGCAGGGTTGGCTCCTTCAGAGGGCTGCGAGAGAGAATCTGTTCCGAGCCTCTCTCCTGGCTTCTGGTGTTTGCTGGCGATCTCTGCTGATCCTTGGCTTGTAAATGCATCATCCCAATTTCTGCCTTCACCTTCACATGGTGATCTCTCTGTGTGATGTCGGTGTCCAAATTTCCCTTCTTGTAAGAACACCGGTCATATCAGATTAGAGCCCCACACAACTCCAGTATGACCTCATCTTCACAAGTAACATCTGCAATGACCCTATTTCCAAATAAGGTCACACTCTGAGGCACTGGGGTTTAGGACATTAACACAAGAATTTCAGCGGGGGAGGAGGACAATTCGACAAGGGGCCAAGACCACTTCTATACCCCTGCATGTAGCCAGGGGCCTGGCACAGGGGAGGTAACACCTCACCTACCCATTACCTCCCCAAGGACAAAAATGCCAACTTGAAGAATGCATACACTCTCACAACCACACACACCGCCTTGTCTTTCTCTCTCTCTCTCTCACACACACACACACACACACACACACACATACACACAATTCTGCAGAAGGAACAGGACAAAGCTGTCAATGTTAGCTTCCAGTGAGGTGCCAAATCTCACAGCCAGCTTTTCAAATTCTCCTCAAGCCTTATCACCAGGATACAGCAAGCAAGATAAAGAAACTGCCAAAACACTTAATTAACTCTCCTGGCATTGGTGGCTGCTTGAGAAGAGCTTAACTGCCAGACATTCCTCAGGAGGAGGGAAGGTGGACAGGCACATTATTCTTTTTCATGGAAAAGAAAACTTTTGGAGTACAAAGAGAGGGAAAACATGCCAGTCTTCATACTAACCTCCCCCATAAACTCACAGGCCAAGAGTTGGACTGACTGCCTGAAAGTCCTGGGCCCAGCTCAGTGTTACCAGACAGGAGTCTTTTGGGGTGATGAAAAACATGAGTCTGTCCGTCAGTGTGATGACCCGAGTTCCCATCCTGGCTCCACCACCTGCTCCCTGTGCGGACTAGACCAGGAACAAACTATGTGTTCCTCAGTTTCTTCATCTAGAAAAGGGGTGTGATAAGAGCACCCACTCTCAGAGGGAATCTGTGAGAACTGTACAGGAAAATACTATAATGCTCAGAATGGTGCCTGACATGCAGTTAGTACTCCAAATGTTTGCTATTCTTATAAACCCCTGCATGATCTTCCAAAGGTTTCACCGATCACTGTGACCTGAGTCACCACAAGCTCTCTGTGGTTAGAGCAGTGAGAACTGGAGCTCACCTGAGAAGTATTCAGTATGTCAGCTATCTAATGTGGCAGAAAAAATGACCCCCAAAACTTAGAGGTTTAAACAAACAAACATTTATGATCTCACAGTTTCTATGGGTCAGAAACCCAGGAGTGGCCACACCCTGGCTCAGGGTGTCTTACAAGGCTACAGTCAGCGCGTCAGCTGGGGCTGCAGATGTCTCCGTTTGACTAGGGGAGGACCCACTTCCAACCTCACTCATGTGGCTGTTGGCAGGCCTCGGTTCCCCGCTAGCTTAGGTTGGAGCCCTCCTTCAGTTCCTTGCCATGTGGGCCTCTGAGTAGGGCGGCTCACAATATGGCAGCTGGCTTGCCTCGAGAGTGGGAGAGAGCTAGCCAGCGAGGGCAGGCAAGACAATGCTAGAGTGGCTCCATCATCTAACCTCGGGACTGACAGCCGCCACTTTTGCTGCATTTTCTTTGTTAAAAGCGAGTCACAATCCATACACCCATGTCTTACCATAATGATTCACAGTAGTCAAAAGGTGGAAGCAACCTAAGCGTCCATCAATGGACGAATGGATAAACAAAATGTGACATATATACACCTGAATACCACTCAGCTTTAAAAAGGAAGGAAATTCTGAGATAGGCTACAACATGGATGAACCGTGAGGACATTATGCTAAGTGAAATAAGCCAGTCACAAACATGGAATATGAAGAGAGAGAAAAACAGGATTTAAAAATGCAAACTTCAAACGGCCTACAGAGGGACTTGTCATTCTTCTTAAGGGCAAACAAAAATCTGCTTCAGTAAAACACTGGGATGGGCGTGGAAAAGGGTGTTGCCCAAACCTTCGGCACGCCTAACCTCCACGTCTTAGACTTGGGAGTCTTTTCACCTTTTCACTGAACGTCTTAGGGCACCCTGAGTGAGTCCAGGATACATACACACTTAAGAATGATTAAATACTGGGCCAGGCACGGTGGCTCACGCCTGTAATCCCAGCACTTTGGGAGGCCAAGGCGGGCGGATCATGAGGTCAGGAGATCGAGACCATCCTGGCTAACACGGTGAAACCCCGTCTCTACTAAAAAATACAAAAAATTAGCTGGGCGAGGTGGTGGGCGCCTGTAGTCCCAGCTACTCTGGAGGCTGAGGCAGGAGAATGGTGTGAACCCGGGAGGTGGAGCTTGCAGTGAGGCTGAGATCGCGCCACTGCACTCCAGCCTGGGTGACAGAGCGAGACTCCACCTCAAAAAAAAAAAATGATTAAATACTGTATGATTCCACTGTATGAGGTACCTAGAGTTACCAAATTAATGAAGATAGAAGTAGAATGATGACTGCCAGGGGCCTGGGAGGAAGGAGAATAGGGAGTTATTTTTTAATGGGTATAGAGTTTCAGATTTGCAAAATGAAAACATTCTGGAGATTGGTTGCACAACAATGTGAACATACTTAACACCTACTGAACTGTATACTTACAAACGGTTAAAATGATAAATTTTATGAGAGACAAATTTTGACACACGCCAAAAGAATGGGATCTAAGATCTAGATCACATTTGAAGGGATGAGATTATACCAAGGCATGAATACCAGGAGGCGGGGATCATCAGAGGTTGCCCGCCACATTCAGTCAACATTTGTAAGGCCACCTGAGTGCCTCCGACCCCCAACATGTATATGGCAGGACCTGCTAACTCTCAGATGTGTCCCTCCCACAGAGAGTTCCCAAGCAACAGAAAAGCCATCGAAAGCCTGCTCCACAGCTATTACTTTATTTCTTGGAAATGGGTTATGTTGCCAATCAATGAAGCCCCAATTAAAATTCAGTTCCACCACAACCTTCTTTGGTCTCTAATACATCTCATGTAGAATGCAAAGACAGAATAATGACTGCACTTTCAGGGCCCCATTCTCGTGTCCAGTTCCTTACAGACTGTATGTTAGTTTTCAAGGCCAAGGATAAGGAGGGGAACTAAATCCCAGATAAGGAGAGAGAGGAGGAGGGGCTCCCATAAACTGGTGTTGCTAAAGTGGAGAAACCACTATTTCATACCCTAGTCAAATTGGAAGAAAATTATTTCAAGCACTCTCTTTCTGGTCTTGGAGCCAGCCAGTTTGCTCTACCCCATCAAGATAAATATGATAAAATATCATTTTCTCCCACATAACTGAGAGCAAAGATCTATTTTTAAGGGCTACACACCCAGCAGAAGGAGAGAGAACAAAGTTTGACTATGTGAGCTCATGTACAGAGGTGCTTAGCAGAGTACTCGGTGCATCAAAAAGTATTGTTAAGACGGCAGTGGGTCGGCCGGGCGCGGTGGCTCACGCCTGTAATCCCAGCACTTTGGGAGGCCGAGGCGGGTGGATCACGAGGTCAGGAGATCAAGACCATCCTGGCTAAGACGGTGAAACCCCGTCTCTACTAAAAATACAAAAAATAAGCCAGGCGTAGTGGCGGGCGCCTGTAGTCCCAGCTACTCGGGAGGCTGAGGCAGGAGAATGGGAGAATGGCGTGAACCTGGGAGGCGGAGCTTGCAGTGAGCCGAGATCGTGCCACTGCACTCCAGCCTGGGCAACAAGAGTGAGACTCTGTCTCAAAAAAAAAAAAAAAAAAAGATGACAGTGGGTCAAATCCTATGTGGCACAGGGCAATATTTTGTCTAGTCAAACTATCTGAGATTCTTCAGGAAAATACTGCATGGAGCTCAGTGTGGGTCAGTTTTCCCACAGCACTGATGCGCTGGGGTTCCTTTGGTCAAGCACCAAAATGAGTTAGTCGGTTTGGACATAGAGGTTACATGATGCAAGAAAACACACCCTTAATACCAGAGTCTCACTCAGGGCAGGGAGATGTGTACACCCTACGAGGGATGAGGCTGCAGAATTGCAGACAGCTAAGGGAACTCCAGATTTGTCTCCCATCTCACACTCACTGCAGGGCAGATTCCCACTGAGGAAATGACGGAATTCTCTACCCAATTTAAACAACAATAATAATACTTGCTATTATTTTAATAAACCGTGGATATCTGAACTCACATAACTTAAAAACCTATATGGTGCAATATCACACAGGGTGCAAATTAAAACACAGCATTAATAACAACACTCTACCAAGAAGTCGTTTCTAGTCTTCAGCACTTAGCAAATCCACTATGTACAGAGCACAATGCCACCACGTAGGTTCGGCAGGATTTGAGAGGCAAAATGGGCACACGTCCTGTTCTTGTTACTCTTCTTGGGTAGCTCACAGCAATGCCTTCCACAAGTGGGCACCTTGTGGGGTGGCAGTTATACCCATGAAACTGACAGGTGTCACCAACTGCCTGGTGGGCCTTATTTTCTGGGAGCACGTGCATATGTAGCTTATTTTCTAAGGGGATGCCCTCTGGCTAAGGAAGGCACAAAGCTGAGATTCTAAGGAAAGTATGTGTCAAGAGTTGGGCTTCATATGTATGTGTCCACCACTAACTTTCTCCATAAACCTCATATTTATGGGACGTGGAATATGGTGAGAGAGAAAAAGCAGAATTTAAAAAAATAGGAGCTTTAAACAGCCTACAGAGGGACCCACCATTCTTCTTAAGGGCAAGCAAAAATCAGCTTCAGTAAAATACTGGGATGGGCACAGAAGAGGGTGTTGCCCAAACTATTGACAGGCCTAACCTCCACATCTCAGACGTGGGAGTCTTTTCACTGAACGTCTTAGGGCACCATGAGTAAGTGAGTCCAGGATACATATACACTTAAGAAACTGTATAGGCTGGGCGCAGTGGCTCACGCCTGTAATCCCGGTACTTGGGGAGGCCGAGGCAGGCAGATCACGAGGTCAAGAGATCAAGACCATCCTGGCCAACATGGTGAAACCCATCTCTACTAAAAATACAAAAATTAGCTGGGCGTGGTGGCGCACGCCTGTAGTCCCAGCTACTTGGGAGGCTGAGGCAGGAGAATCGCTTGAACCCGGGAGGCGGAGGTTGCACTGAGCCAAGATCACGCCACTGCACTTCAGCCTGGGTGACAGAGCAAGACTCCATCCACGCCACCACCCCCAAAAAAGAAACAATCGCCACAGAAAATGTTCCTCAATCCTTCCTATCTATGCTAATACTTACTTGATTTTGTATTCTTGTTCCCTATTTGGTGTCCATCACTGGCAAGACATTGGCATGTTTGGTTTTATAAAAATTTGATCTTGTGTAAAGGCCAGCAATACGTTGCGTTCAGTCAGAAGTTTGGAAATTTCTAGGCAAATGGCAGGATTATAAACCTCTCTCAGGTGACTGTAGAATGGTGGAGCTCAGCCTTCAGTGTGCATTAGAATCACCTTGAGGGCTTCTTAAGTAAAACGCCGATGGCTGGGCCCACTCCCGCCAGTTGATTTAGCTGATCTAGAACAGGGCCTGAACAACTGCATTTCTGGCTAGGCCCACCGACACCAGTTGATTTAGCTGGTCTAGAATGGCGCCTGAACAACTGCATTTTCGGAGTTCTCATGTGATGCTGATGCTCCCGGACTGAGGATTATACTTTGAGAACCACTGTGAAGGGTCGACCCAAGAAAGGCATTTTCCAGGCAAAGACAATCAGAAGCTAATTCTATCCAAGACTCGCCTCCCACAGCTGTTCTCTGCACAAATCTTGGCAAATTCTATGCCAATACACATTTTGTCTTTTCTTTCCTATGGACCTCAGGCATATAGATTTAGATTGACCATAATCCTTGGTTTGTAGCCCACTCTCACCAGTGGTTATGTATGACCATCTGTTCATTCACTCGTTCATTTTTAATAGCATAAACACCAATCAAAATAAAAGCTAGGACCTTGAAAATAACCTACATCTAACTACATGGAACTTATCCATCATCTATCCTACCTCCCAATATATGAGTTAACCAGCTAAGCAGTTAACCATCATTCTCTTACTTTTCTTTTTACACTTTTATTAGATCTATAAACTATGGTACAATCATACAGTAGAACACTGAACATCAGTCAAGACAAACAATCTCCAACAACAAACAATACAGGTGAATCACAGCAATATAATACTAAGTGAAAATAGGAAAGATTACATACAGATGATACCAATTTATAACATTAGAAATATATATTCTTTTGGATGCCTTAAAACAGATGTGCATTTTAAATCTTAGTATTTCTAATCACTGAAGAAATGCTAAAAAAAAAAAAGTCCATGAGTAAAGAAATGTACCCGGTCAGTTTTAACTAGGGAGGACATGACCTTATCCCATTGTGTCCTCCTCAGACTCCCTAACAAAGCTCATCTTCCCATCCTCCAGCTGCATCCCTCAGCTTCCATGAGGCAGCCCCAAAATCAATAGCCCAGACACAAGGAGGCAATTCACAGAAAAGGAAACAAAGTAGTAAACAAACATGACAGGAAAAAATGTGAACTCTGCTCATAATCAGAGAAATGCAAATGAAAACATTTGGGGAGGTTGTTATTCTATGACTACCAAATTAGCAAAAATGGGAAAAAAAAATAGGGCAGCAGTTGTGATGCCTGTGAATGTCTGTGATAGCACAGTAAAACTGACAGGCACAGACAATGATGTCAGCAATGTAAACTTAAAAAAGAAAAAAAACACAGCTGCATGCTGAGGTGTAACAGACACCTGTGCAGACATCCCACTCTGCGGACTTTATCCCAAAGAAGTAATTCAAGGGAAAGAAACAACCTGGATTGCCCCAATAAAGCATTGTCTCAGAAAACCACAGGAGAGCAACATGACAGTATGTAACACAGTTGGGGCATATTACAGTTTTGAAGAGAAATGTATAGATATTTAATTCAGGAACAATACAAAATTCAAATTGTAGGTGTGTTGTAGTTAAAGCCATGTAAACACGGGTACCTACCTGTACAAGGGCTGCAAGGCTGAGTGCAAAAACTAACAGAGCTATTGTGTTTGGAAGTGGGAATGGGTGTTGCTTTCTGCCTTTCAGTGTGTTCCATTACTGCAGTGTTGTGTTGCAATTATCTTTTTAGAGCTTGAGAGGTTCCTACCTTGAGAACTTTCACAGCTTTCCTCATCACTGTTGTCTTGACAGTTATTCTGTCCGTCGCAGATGAAGCTCTTGTCAATACAGAGGCCGTTCTTGCAGTGGTAGCGGGCGGTGGAGCAAAGCAGAGGGTTTGCTGCTGCAGAGGGAAAACATGGCACATTACCAGGGAGGCCAGCAAGTTCCCTTGGGGACCCTGGAACTTCTTCCAGCCTGGGGTGTGTCCCGCTCAGGAAGCAGTAAGCTTATCTTCTAAGCTGGCAGACTCAAAGCCCATCCTGTAAGGCTGGCCAGCCAACCTGGACACAAGACTTACTCTGCCTCATTCTAAAACCTCCTGGGGGTCTTTGGAGAGATCTGCCACTCTGGTTAAGTAAGTCTGCTTAATAACTGAATATTTATGCCTTTCAACACCAGCAACAGGAATCTCTCTGAGATGCATCAAATCTTGAGTTCATCAACATTTACCTTTTTTGGTGACAGCACAGGGTCATTCTTAGGAACATTAATTTTTAGACCAGGCTATAATACAGGGTTGCCTTTGGCTCCTTTTTAGAACTTTCTAGTCTCTTTTTAAACTATCCTAGGCTGCTGTGCTTTTGGAATTCTTTTTTTTTTCCATTTTTGTTTTATTTATGCAAATATATGGGGTACAGGAGAAATTTTGTTACATATACATAATGCATGATGTGATCAAGTCAGGGTATTCAGCTGTCCATTACTCAAGTGCAGTACATTTTTGTTAAGTATATTCACCCTACTCTGGTTTCCTTTTATCTCACTGTATGTTTGTATCCTTTAACCCACTTCTCTTCATCTCTTTATCTTCCTCCCTTCCCCCCACTCACCCTTCCAAGTCTCTGGTCTCTGTTATCTATTTTGCCACTCTCCACCCTGACATGCTAAATGCCTCACCCGAAATGGTCAACCCGAAGGCTGGCCAGCAGCCACTGAGGGGTCTGGGCAAAACCTGAACCTCATGGACATATCCTGGAGGAGGCAAGAGTGAATTGCTGGTAGCATAAGAGACACATGGAGCAAAGCCAAGCCAGAAGGAGTAGCTGAGGCAGGGACTGACGCACCTCTCTGCCACTGTGGAGGTAATGACATGATCTGATCCTACAGCCGTGTAGGATGCTTCCAGTTCCCTAACTATGTATCAGCCTTTTAACTCCTCACTTATTCTTTATGACTCACTAAGGTAAACTTAGTAGCCTCGATTTCTTCTTTGCAAACAAAAAAGCCCATGAACCTAGTTGGTCAGTGAGCATTTTCTGAGCAGCTCCTCCATGAGGCTCCTGTTCTAGGCACTTTCTGAGACCTCAAAAGAAATGACAGATCTGGGCCCTCCTCTTAAGAAGAAGTGTGACAACTGGCCAGTACAAGGTCAGCACAAAGCTACTTAACAACACAATAGCAAATCTCCACAGAAAACTAGTATTTCTACAGTACAATTTACTTGCAGTGTGATTCAAACAAGGTCCATTCCAGGGCTCTGTTTTCAATAACTGAATCAGCCAAGTAGAAATTACTCCAATCCCAGCTCTGCCACTTATTAATCTTGGGCAAATTACTTCACCTCTCTGAGCCTCAGCTGCTTTATCTGTGGACAGGACCCTCTACATGATTTGTGAGGTCCAGTGCCTACTGAAAATGTGGGATCTGCTGTCAAAAATTATTTTAAAAACTCAAGATGGCAAGAGCAGAACATAAAACCAAGCATGGTCCCCTTCTAAGCTAAGCACTGGCCCTGTATGGCTACGCCAGCCACAGACCAAGAAGCTGATACTGCTACTTACGGCATTAATCTGCACATCAAATGATATCCGTGGGAAAATGTACAGTGCCCAGTCTGACAAGTAGCACAGGCTCAGGGAATGTTACACTCATTCCCCTCATTATGTGACTCTTGGTCCTACAGAGTGTGGCCCTCCCACAAGGAGCAACATCTGTAATGATGAAGAGGGGTCATCCCAGACCTCGGGGAATGAACTGAGCTGGCACCCATATTCATGTGGTGGGTACAGCACCAGAACAGATGCCAGGCCCAGCACAGAAGATTGCTATGTTGCTACAGGATCAGGGCCACACCAGCTCCAGCGTCTCTCTGTGGTCCTCAACGGCAAGATGGCAGTTGTAATCTACTCCCTATGCTTCGCTGAGCTGTTGTGAACACACAGAGATCACAGCTGCAAGGACTTGGTTAACTTCACAATGCTATCTAAAGCTGAGGAACTGAAGACTTTTTTATTTTAACTATTCAATTCCAAAAGTTTGATTTGAAAGGTCAGAGAGGTGGGGAAATGGAGGAAACCAGTGCTTTCAGTGTTGAGGATGATGGACCAATGATGTAAACTCAAACAAAAGTGGTCTGGCCTGAAAATGGAAGTTTTAATTATTGACATCGCTGTGGGCCAGAGAATGGCTCAACTGGATCAAGCTGAAACCGAGGTCTGACTTCAGCCAAAACCGAGATGGAGAAATCCAAAACCACAAATCACGTCTGGTTTTTGTCCAAGGCAGCTCTCCAAACCCTTGTGTCCATCAACATCCCACCATGGTGGCCTTCAGCTTCTCTAGGACCTTGTGGGTCACATCTATGCAACCAAAACATCAGTAACCACCTGCTCACTCAGACAGCCTGGGAAAGGCATTCTAAATGCTCCAAGACAGGGCGTTCATAAGCTTATGTAAACGTCCTGATGGGGAAAGCTGTGCAGAGTCATCCTTGCTGAAACCACTGTCATCTACTTACTTTTCCTTCAGTCTTAGACCCTTTCAACCTCTCAAACTTTCCAAGGAAAAACGCCACATACGTGTTTATGTGTGTGTATGTCTACAAGTAAGTGTATGTATGTTTAAAAACCAAGTCACAGATTGGTTTTAATGCATATAACCCAAAAGACTAGTAGCAAGAATATATAAAGAACTCTCAAAAATCAAAAAGAAAAGATAACTCAATAGAAAAAAGGGCCAAGGATGTAATCAGGCAATTGATATAAGAGGAACAGCAAATGGTCAGTAAAAACGTGAAATAATGTATACTGTCACTGGTGATGACGTGCCACTATGGATAAGACTTACCACACTCAAGGTCTTAAAGTACCAGGTCATTGGCAAGAATGTGGAGGGAGAGGAAGTCTCATAAGTTACAAGTGGGGGTGCAAATTGGTACGTCCACCTAGGAGGCCCATTTAGGAATAGTAAAGCCTATGGTGCACATGGCATGGCCCAGGAATTTCACTTCCAGCTATATACTCTTCTCTAGAGAGACTCTTTTTTCTTCCTTTTTAAGAAACAGGGTCTCAGTCACCGACTGCAGTGCAGTGGTGTAATCATACCTCACTGTAGCCTTCAACTCCTGGGCTCAAGTGATCCTCCCACCTCAGCCTCCTGAGTAGCCAGGACTACAGGCATATACCACCAAGCCTAGCTAATTATTTAATGTTTTGTAGAGACAGGGGTCTTGCTATGAAGCTCAGCTTGGTCTCAAATCCTGGCCTCAAGCAATCCTCCCACCTCAGCCTCCCAAAGTGTAATTACAAGTGTGAGCCACTGCAAGACTCTTGAAGAAACAAAAATGTTTACTGAAGCCATTATTTGCAAAATTTAAAAATCAGAAATGACTAAAATGGGCCAGACATGGTGACTCACACCTGTAATCCCAGCACTTTGGGAGGCTGAGGTGGGTGGATCATTTGAGGTCAGGAGGTCAAGACCAGCCTGGCCAACATGGTGAAACCCTGCCTCTACTAAAAATACAAAAATTAGCTGGGTGGTAGTGGCGCATGCCTGTAATCCCAGCTACTTGGGAGGCTGAGGCAGGAGTATCGCTTGAGCCTGAGAGGCAGAAGTTGAAATGAGCCGAGTCCATGCCACTGCACTCCAGCCGGGGTGACAGAGTGAGACCCCATCTCAGAAAAGAAAAGAAAAGAAAAGGCTCAAATGTTTACTTATAAAGAATAGATACCATGTGTTATACTGTTACAATGCCAGGGCTGGCTAACTGTTCCTATCAAGGGCCGGACAGTAAATATTGTAGGTTTTGGTAGCTGTTTGGTCTTTTGTCTCTGTTGTAATGACTCAACCTTGCCATTGTGTCACAAAGCAGCCACAGGCAATTTGTAAATGAAGGGCATACTATGTATGCATACAGCTTTATGTACAAAAACTGGTGCTAGGCAAAATAGGGCCATAGTGCATCAACTGATGCTGTATTGTAGTGAAAAATCAATGAACTGGTGTCAAGATGGATAAATCCCACAAATACAATAGTGAGGGAGAAAAGCAAGCAGTGATGGTGCCAGGAAGCAGACAAATGCCTGGGCAGACAGGGGCGAGTCCCCGGTGAAACCCCACCTCCAAGCCAAAGACAGTTTAAAGCCTGAAAGCCAAGCTACAAGTCAAATCCACAGACCAGATTGAGAAACTGTCTTCTTATTTGGTGCACTCTCCTCTGATGGATCCCCACCATCACCTATTTTACATATACCTACCCTTTCCTAATTGGTTTTCTACACTGTCACGCCCACCTTTGAGTGGTGTCTTCACTTTAACCTTTTTTGCACAGTCACAAACCAATCAGCATGGACTCCCCATTCTGAGTCCATAAAAAGCCCTGGACCCAGACACACTGGGAGAGAAAACCACCCCTGCATCCCCTCTCCACTGAGAGCTGTTCTATCACTCAATAAAAATCTTCTCTACCCCCACTCACCCTTCAAATTGTCAGTATATCTCATTCTTCTTGGACATGGGACAAGAGCTCAGGAACCACTGAACATGGGTACAACCTATAACACAGGTGGGCTGAATGGGCAGGGTGCCTCCAGCAGCAGACCTGGGGTGCAGTAAGGCCCGGGCGGGGCAGGGAGCATCACTGCCTGTGGAGGTACCCGACTGGCAAAGTGGCCCAGAAAAATCCTGTGTCAGTAGTAGGCTATGTACTGTACTATATTACGTTAATATGAAGTTACCCCATGCAAGAGAATGCTACTTATCATAGCAGGATTAAAAAAATATATACAAAAAGAAAAAAAAAACCTTAATGGGAATAAACAACCCCAAGTCCAGAGCAATGGATGCCTCTGGAGAAAAGAGAAGATCCCAAAGAGGCATGGCTGAGATTTCTAATTATATTTGGTAATATTTTATTATTTTAAAATTCTGAAGCAAATACAGCAACACAATGATACATTTTTGAAACTGGATGTTGGGAATGCAGGTGTTCATTTTACTTTACTTTTCCTTTTCAGTATGTTTGAGAAACTTCGCTAAACATTTTTGAACGTCTAGTCTAGCAGAAATGTTTCAGTGAGCACTCACTTCCCTTCCCTTTTACTCTCCCATCATAAAGCTCTCCCTGGTCCACAAACACCTCTTAATATTTAGTATCTTTCACACTCAGGGGCATAGTTACTCAGGAGACATAGCTATATCCTTGTATACAACCACACCTAGCATTCCACCTTGTCAATGACTCCTCATAAAACACAGTGTAATCTGCCCCATCCTTTGCAGGGCAGAAAAAACAGAAGCAGAGGATGGTAGAGGAACACAGCCCAAACCTAGCAGCAAGCCACAGAAAAACGCCTCCCAACCATCAAAATATACATCACAATGTTCATGCCTTGAAAGTGCCAGGAGCTTCCTCAAGGAAAAGGCCTCAGGCCATCACCTCTCTCAGGGTCTATGGCTTCTCCATTTACGTAAATTCCAACAAGTTCTGTATTCCAGCTCCCAAGGACAAAGCAAATAAAAAGGGAGGGGGATGCCACTTACTGCCTTGCAGACAAACTGGCAGCAAGAAATAAAAGCTGACAGCCAGAGAAGGGGACAGAAACGCTCTAAAAAGCAACCTCAAGAATTCCAAAAGCTAAAAATTTGATCACATGGTGGTAGAGAGTGGAAAAATAGATAACAGAGACTGGGAAGGGTGAGCAGGGGGAAGGGAGGAAGATAAAGAGATGAAGAGAAGTGGGTTAAAGGATACAAACATACAGTGAGATAAAAGGAAACCAGAGTAGGGTGAATATACTTAACAAAAATGTACTGCACTTGAGTAATGGACAGCTGAATACCCTGACTTGATCACATCATGCATTATGTGTATGTAACAAAATTTCTCCTGTACCCCATATATATGCATAAATTTAAAAAATAAAGATAAAAATATTTTTAAAAGAATTCCAAAAGCACAACAGCCTAGAATATTTCAAAAAGAGACTAGAAGGTTCTAAAAAGGAGCCAAAGGCAACCCTGTATTATAGCCTGGTCTAAAAATTAATGTTCCTAAGAATGACCCTGTGCTACTACAAAAAAGGTACATGTTGACAAAGCCAAGATTCGATTCATCTCAGAGAGATTCCTGTTGATGGTGTTGAATGGCATAAATATTCAGTTATTAAGCAGACTTACTTAACCAGAGTGGCAGATCTCTCCAAAGACCCCAGACAGCTCAGATTTCACTACATTTCTTCCAGACCCTCTGCAGCTATTTACTTGGCTCAGCCAGATTTCAGAATGATTGCATTTGGGACTATGGTAGACAAGTCTTAGGGGTTTCTGTGGTCCCATTGGGCCTGGTCCAGGACCCTGGAAATAGTAAATGCTCAATGAACAGATCATAAACAGACCAGGAAACATTTCATCCTCTGGGATGTTATGTTTCACTATCTTTTAGCCATATTTAACGTGCTCCAAATGTTTGTTTTCTTTGTCCTCATTGTGGCTTACCAGTCACTGAGAAATGTATTATGTTACTCAGTTAACTGGGGAGAGGAACATTGTATTTTACAATATTTATTTCACTAGCGGTGGAAAAAATTGTCTGCAGAGTTAACTTCAAAAACTGAAATCATAGGCTCAAAAGCTCCTTGGTTATTATTACCCAAAAAAACACAGGGTTCTAAAGCTCTATTTCCCAAGCCACAACACTCAGGAAAAAGAACTTGTCTCTCTCTCTGGCAGAGGAAGGGAGGGAGGGAGGCAGGAGTGAAGGGAACCGCTTAGTGGTTAATTAAACTGGCAGGGTTTACTTCAACCACATCTAAAAGATAAGACCGAGGGACCACTGCGGTCTCCCAAAAGCAACTGACCTGCTTCAAGGCAGGAAATGAAGCAATCTGTCTACAGTAGGACTTAGGAAATGTACTCTTTAATTCATTTAAAGTCTGTGAAGTCAGCTCCTCTCCTACCTCAAAGGGTCTTGACAAAAACACATAAATGAGAAACTCCTTGTCATTAGCCCCCACAATTCCCATCGGCTCCTCCATCCTGAGGTGGTCACCACTCACTTCCCAACCTCATAGCCTCCACACGGTCCTTGTCTTCCCAGCCCCAATTTCCCTGGAAACCAGGCAACTGAGGGAGAGGGGGCTGCACTGAGACTTCTCTTCTAGAGGATAGAGGGCGCCTGGCCCCAGGAAACCAGAGCCCACTGAAGCAGTCTCCCTGCAAATCATCCCAACAACAAGCCCTGCACCCTTTGTGACTTGGAAAATGCTCGCTGCCTTGACCTTGGCTTGCCTATGGACACCTGTCAGTTCCTCCTTCCTAAGTCTGCTCAACAGGTCCTCTGGGCCTCTCCCAGCCCCAAGGCTACCAGGTCCCCCAGCCTCAGCAGCCTTTCCCCCTCGAAGACAGAACATAGCCTATGTACAGCCGCATTCTGCACATGGAACTTCTTCTGTGTCTGTAGGAGAGGAAAGGGCCGCCACTCTGGGTAAGCAGGCAAGAGGCAAAAATACTTCAGTCTTGCTTCCCTTTTCCTCAGGCTCTAAGGACTCGAGGATTTTAATTTTCAAAACCCCTCTAGAGTCAGTGCAAGGGGCCACTGGCAGAACTCAGTCATTGCTAATGGTAGTCTGTTTCTTCCTTGTCGGTAAAGGCTTCCTGGACATGGTTATCTCCTGTCCAACACCCAACCCTGCCTTTTCCGGGAACAAGTCCAGTATCACTGCTTCAATCACCACCTTTCTGTGGATAGCTCCCTAAACCTTCCCCCAGAAATAAACATCTTTCTCCTACTGCCTCATGGGTTCCTCTGCCTGAACATGCTCTCACCTCAAACTCTGCATGTCTGAAACTGACATTCTCCCTTCTGCTCCTAGCCTCTCCCTCTTCCTGTGGTCCTACTGCTATGAAAGGGCCACCATTTCCCAGTTCCCCAGTCTCCCATCATGTGATCTTCTTCCTCTCCTCATCCTGCATCAGCTCAGTATCAACTGCTTCTCACTGAGTATAAAATATAACCTTTTATATTCTCAACTTCTTATGATCTGCCCCAGCTGACAATTCCAAGCATACATTTTGCTGTAGTGGTTAGAAGTGAAAGTGTGAAGTCCACCTGGGCTCAAATTTCAGCCTACCACTTCACTAGCTATATGATGTTGGAAAAATTATTCAACTTCTCTAAGCCTCAATGTCCTCATCTATAAAGTGAGGACAAAAATAATGTCTCTGTCATAAGCTTTTATAAAAATTAAATGAGCAAAGCACGGAAAATAGCAGGTGGGCCATAGCAGGTGCTCAATAAATGTTTATTATAATAATTATTAGCCAGGCATGATGGCTCAAGCCTGTAGTCCCAGCACTTCAGGTTGCTGAAGTGGGAGGATAGCTTGGGGCTAGGAGTTTGAGACCATTCAAGGCAGCATAGCAAGACCCCTTCTCCACTAAAAAAAAAAAAAAAAAAAGTTTAAAAATTAGCCAGGCAAGGTGGCATGCACCTGTATTTCTAGCTACTTAAGAGGCTGAGATGGGAGTATCAATTGAACCCAGGTGTCTGAGGTACAATGAGCTATGATTGCACCGCTGCACTTTAGCCTGGGCAACAGAGTAAGACCCTGTCTCTAAAACATATGTATTGGGCAAAAATTAGCTGGGCGTTGTGGTACACTCCTGTAATCCCAGCTACTCGGGAGTCTGAGGCAGGAGAATTGCTTGAACCCGGGAGGCGGAGGTTGCAGTTAGCCGAGATCGTGCCACTGCACTCCAGCCTGGAGACAGAGCGAGACTCCATCTCAAAAAAAAAAAAAAAATGTATTGGGAATACACATTCATATAATAGTTAAAAGTTCAGGCTCTGTATTTATACCGCCTAGGTTGATACCTCAACTATGCCACTTACTAAGTGTGTGAGTATGGGCAAGTTATTTATCCTTTCTATGTCTCTGTCCTTTATAAAAAGGAGGTAATAATACTATCTACCTAAAATGAGATCATCCACGTAAAGCATGTAGAAACAGGCCATACACAAGGTAAGTGCTCAGTAACTGTCAGCCAAGCAGTTCACTTGCCCTGAAAGTTTGTATACAATACAGGCAAGTCAATATGCCATTACGAGAAAGCATGAGAAGTACCATTTATTCAGTATATGTTTGTCGCTTGCTAAGGCTGAGCCTGACAATATACATGGCGCTGGAAATATAGCTGTGAGCCACACTATAATACCACCTCATGGCTGTCACAATGTAGTAGGGAAGACAGTAAGTGTGGGGAAGGATGAAGCAGGGGACAGAAACAGAGTGTGAGACTGGGGAGGAGAGGGGTCATTTTTCATAGAGTGGTCATGGAAGGCCTCTCTGATGAGGTGACATTTGTTTGAAGAAGGTCCTGTATGGTCTGAGAACACACAGGAGGATGACCCAGCCCAGCCTTGGCAAACCAGAAAGATTTCCAAAGGAAACCAGTCATATAAGAGTCTTTAAGGAGACCTTGATGATGCAGCTTTGGAGTACTGGGAGGAAAAATTCTCCTGTTGACACTTTTAGCTCGGCTAGTCCACCCAATAAACGACACAGCTTTCTGAGGCTACAACTGATGAATTGGCTGAGAGGTGAAGAGGAAATGGGGACTCTCATCTGGATTGACATGAATAGAGCTACAGAAATATGCCAGCAGTGTGGAGCTCTGTGCACAAAAACACAGACATACTAGCTAAATGATTCAGTGGTACTCAGAATTCAGGCAAGAATTTGTCATCAGTGGAGAGATACAGTCCAGGACACAGTGGTTTTTCTGGGCACAACTACACTAAAAGCTGTAGCAGAAGATCTTCAGCTTGAATCAATTTTCTATCGTGGTCCCCCAGAAACCCTGCCATTTCAGTTCTTGGCTGGAGTCCTCGTCCTTACTGAATGAGGACTGGGGTGAGAGCCGTGCTGCCAGCCAACCCAGGGTTTCACCTCCAGCCAAGAACGTATGAGGACAGCGGAAGAAAGAGGCCAAACAGCAAAAAGCAGAAAGGAAAAAAAGTCAAAGGGCAAAATCTCAGCATTGTGAAGCTCTAAAAGAAAATACTGGTTTTGGGGGGCTGGGTGGGGTGGCTCACACCTGTAATTCCAGTACTTTGGGAGGTCAAGGCAAGCAGTTGGCTTAAGCTCAGGAGTTCAAGACCAGTCTGGGCAACATGGCAAAACCCCATCTCTACCTTTTTTTTTAAATTTGGCTGGGTGCAGTGGCTCATGCCTGTAATCCCAGCACTTTGGGAGGCCAAGCAGGGTGGATTTCTTGAGGCTAGGAGTTCGACACCAGCCTGGGTAACAGGGTGAAACTCCGACACTACTAAAAACACGACAAAAAATTTAGCCTGGTGTGGTAGTGTGCGCCTGAAGTCCTAGCTACTCTTGGGCGGCTGAGGTGGAAGAATCACCTGAGCCTGGGAAGTCAAGGCTGCAGTGAGCTGTGTTCGTACTACTGCACTCCAGCCTAGAAAATGAGAGTGAGACCCTATTTGGAAAAAAAAAAAAAAAATTATATACACTGGGTTTTTGCTTATCCTCACTCCTGAGTGCAAAATGAATGCTAAACCTGGAAAACACATGTCTGCAAACCAAAGTTCTTTAAAAATATAACTCTCTAGTTATTTTTGTTAAAGTCAAGACATCACCAAACAGAACCACTTCTTTAACTTTTATTTATTTCTTCTCACCATTTCATTATGGAAGATTTCAGACATATACAAAAATACAGCCTGGTTTATTGAACTCCATGGGTTTAACAATTATCAACTCACTGAACATTTTGTTTCAATCCCTGATGGAATTGGCTTGAAGTGCATCCCAGATAGCACATAATCTCTTTATATACTTCACTATATTTCTAAAAGATAAGGACTTTAAAAAATAGACACAATATCATTCTTACAATTAAAAATAAATAATAATGCCTTAATATCAAGTATCAAACCATGATTTAAATTTCTCTATCTCAATTTTTTAAATAGTTGATTTGTATGATCAGCATTCAAATATGGTCCACACATCACATTTAGTTAATTTGTCTTTTACTCTCTTAATCTGTAAGTTCCCTTTTCCTCTGTTTTTTTTCTTAGAGTTTATTTATGAATGAAACTGGGTCTTAAAGAATTTCCCACATTCTATATCTAAAACTTTGCCTCCCTGTGGGGTCATTAACATATTCCCCTGTCCCTGAATTTCCAGTAAACTAATGGTTAGATTTAGAGGCTCAATCAGATTCAGGTGGGATGATTTTGGCAGAACAATCTCATAATGGTGATGTGTATTCCTTTGCACTGCATCAGACGACTGTCTTTTTGTACTGCTGAAACTGGCTTATAGAAGTTCCTGCTCCAGGTCAGATGCAGTCATCACACCTCACTCTGGCTTTCCCACTGAATGTCACTTAAAAAACCTGAAGAGAATGCATGCAGTAGCTGTGAAGGGTAATTTGGAGCAGGCCAAATGGAGAATAAGACCAAAATTTAAACTATCACCAAAATGGTGGCGAGTTTACCGTATTTTCTCCCTTTTGGAGCCTCAGCGAACTGGAAAGAACCAGAGACACTAAGAAGAGAAAAGAGCTCAGAAAAGCTAACCCATAAAACTGTTTACAAACTCCTAGGATGATCCCCTCAAGCTGCATGCACATGGACCTGGTCCTAATCAGCACATTAAAGACTGAACTCACAAACTACTGGTAGGGGCATAGGCAGGATACATCCAAATAGCATTGCAAAAACAGCGTGAAAACGATTGTAACCATAGCCCACAGAGGGCTGGCAGAAAACTGTGGCCTGACCTGTGCAGGTCATTTACCTACAAAAACACATATATAAGCACTCCTGCTAGGCTTCAAATAAGACCCAGAGTGTCACACATAATAATCAAAATATCCAGAATATAATCCAAAATTTCTTGTCATATGAAGAACCAAGAAAATCTCAATTCATTTGGGTTAAGACAATCAACAGACAAATGCCAAGATGACACAGATGTTGAAGTTATATGATGAAGATTTTATAGCAGCTATTACATAAATGCTCGAGTAAGCAATCACACACACTCTCAAAACAAATGGAAAAACAGAAAGTCTCAGCAAAGAAAGATATAAAGAAAACCAAAAAGAAATTTTAGAACAGAAAGATACAGTAACTGAAATTTAAACAACTAAACAAAACAAAACACTATATAGGCTTGAAAGCAGACTGGAGATGACAGATGAAAGAGTAAGTGAGCTTGATGACAGATTAATAGAAATTGTCCAATATGAACAATAAAAAGAAAAAGGAGTGATTAAAAATGAACAGAGTTCTGGTGTGGTGGCTCACGCTTATAATCCCAGCACTTTGAGAGGCTGAGGCGGGCGGATCACTTGAGCTCAGGAGTTTGAGACCAACCTGGGCAACATATCAAAACCCACCTCTACAAAAAATACAAAAAAAAAAAAATTAGCCAGGCATGGTGGTGCATGCCTGTGGTCCCAGCTACTCAGGAGGCTGAGGAGGGAGGATCACTGGAGCTCAGAAAGTTGAGGCTGCAGTGAGCCATGATCGCACCACTGCACTCTAGCCTGGGTGATGGAGTGAAACCCTGACCTACCCCCCAAAATATAAAAAAATAAAAACTCACAGAGCCTCAGGGACTTGTGGGACTATAAAAACAGATTTAACATTGTTGTCATTAGACTCCCATAAAGAAAGGAGAAAACGTATAGTACTTTTAAAATATCTGAAGAAATAATAGCTGAACATGTATAGCAAAAGACAAAAACCTACAGATTCAAATAGCTCAGAGAACCCTAACAGGATAAACTCAAAGAAATTATACCCAGACACGCTATGATCTAACTGATGAGAACTAAAGACAAAAAAAAAAAAACACTTAAAAGCAGCTAAAGAAAAATGATATATAATCTATGGGGAAACAACTTGAACGACTGTAAATTTCTCTTCAGAAATCGTAAAAGCCAGATAGAAGTGGCATACTTAAAGTGCTTATAGAAAAGAACTGTCAGCTCAGAATTCTATATGCAGTAAAAATATCCTTTAGGAATGAAGGTGAAATAAAGACATTCTCAGATGAAGGCAAGCTAAGATAATTTGTTGCCAACTTCAGAAGAATTGCTAAAGGAATTTCTTCACAGAGGAGGAAAATTATACTAGAAGAAGACTTGGCAATATCATGAATGAAGGAAGAGTGATCAAATGGTGAATATCTGGGTAAATACAATACCTTTGGAACTCTTCAAAATATGTTTGAATATTTAAAGCAAAAATTAAAACACGGTCTTGTGGGGTGGCTAATGTACACAGATGTATTATATAAGACAACTATACTCTAAAGCGACCTAGAGAGTGGCAAGGTTTCTATTAATACATTCTACTTGAAGTGAATCCATACAGATTCAAAGCTGTGAGAAGACTGACTGGTAGATTCAGGAGTTTTCAGCCTGATCTCTCCATTATGAAGGCCCCATCAATTTTTTACCTAATGGTTTTAAGCAGTCATTGATGATCATTACCTAGACCCATTTTTCATTAGGAGTTACAAAATGAAGATACTCTAACTTCTTTATTCTTCTATTAGCCAGTATTCTTCAATAAAAAATAACCTTTTAAAGTCAGCTATTTGATTACTCTGAAGTATAATTCACATAGGAACGAGGGGATAAATAGTTTGACTCATACTTTTATTTACCACTTTCCAACATAGTGAGCTAGAATCACTATTTTTTCTAATTAAAAAAATTGTATTTACTTATTTATTTTTATAGGGATGGGGTCTTGCTATGTTACCCAGGCTGACCTTGAACTCCTGGGCTTAAGCAATCCTCCCACCTCACACTCTCGAGTAGCTAGGGTTAAGACGGGTGCCCCACCTCGCCTGGCTTCAGAACCACTATTTTTAAACGGTAGCTACGTCAGAGGAAGATGCTGGCTTAATCCTCATTGGCATAGTTTGGAATGGGTATAATTTACTCATTTAGAAAATTAAAGACCAGACCAGGCATGGTGGCTCATGCCTATAATCCCAGGACTTTGGGAACCCAAGGCGGGAGGATTGTTTGAGCCCAGGAGTTCGAGACCAGCTTGGGCAACAGGGTAAAATGCCATCTCTACAAAAAAAAATTGCTTTTAAATTAGGAGGGTGTGGTGGCACGCCCCTGTGATCCCAGCTACTCACAAGACTGAGGTAGAAGGATTAGCTGAGCCCAGAAGGTTGAGGCTGGAGTGAGCTGTGATGGCACCACTGCACTCCAGCCTGGGTGACAGAGCAAGACCTTGTCTCAAAAAAAAAGAGAAAATGAAAGACCAATGTCCAAACATTTAAATCATACAAGGTCTTTAACTATGGCAGGGAATATATAGGATGACATAATCATTTAGAATGCTTATACTATAATGTGTCATACTTGCATTTTATTGCCATTGGATTATTCTGGTGTGTGTGTGTGTGTGTAATTTCTCCCTTAGATTATAAGATCCCCATGGATAGCAGGAAGCAGAGATCAAGCTGATACTCACTTACTAAAGGATTAACTAAAATACAAAAGAAGTATATTGTAAGTCCAAAATGAAAGGCAAAATCCTAGTAACTATGGTCTTCTCTTACAGTTTTGTTTTAAACCACTATTTTAAAAAATCAATTACTCTGTGCCAGCCATTATACTGAGTACTTTTCAGTTATTATTTCATCTAATTCTCCAGCAATCTAATATCTCCAACAATGGGATAAATATGAATAGTGTCTCATTCTAACTTACGGGATATGGGCAGTTTTGCTTTCTTCTTTATACTTGTCTATATTTTCCAAGTTCTTTACAATAATGAGAAGAAAAATATTTATTAAAATATGTGGTGGGGGTACAAAAAGGGATGAATAGGACAAGCACAGAAAATGTTTAGGGCAGTGAAACTATTCCGTATGATAGTATAATGGTGGCTATGTGTCATGATATACTTATCAAGATCCATAGAATGTTCAACACCAGAGTGAACCCTAATGTAAATTATGGACTTGATGTGTTAACACAGGTTTGATCGTAAAGACTGTATCACACTGGCCGGGGATATTAATAATGGGAGAAGCTGTGTATGTGTTGGGGCAGAGGATATGGAAAATCTCTGTACCTTCCTCTCAGTTTTGCTGTGAACCTCAAACCCCTCTAAAACATAAAGTCTTTTATATATATATGCACAGAAAATAAACGCGTAAGTTTGTTCAGAGCCAACGATAATTATGAAGGCTCAAGTAGTCTAAACATTTTGAGGAATGAGGAAAGAAGAAGAAACAGTGACCAGAGTGACCAGTGGCAGGTATGAAGCAACCTGATGGGCGAGCTGGGCCAGTATTAAAAGCGAAGAAGAGAGGCTTGAAGGTCACTGAGGCTGCTGTACGCAAAGTCATTGTGGACAGCAGGATGCTAAAAGGAAGGATCTGCATGTATCCAAGGCAAGGAGTAGTTAAACCCAACAGCAAGACTGCTAAGCTGCAAGGAAAGAGGGAGTGAACATGAGTGTGTGTGTGCATGCACACTGATACCAGGGGAATATTATACAGCAGGTAAAACAAATCAGGGTGGTCACAGTCAAGGACATTAACTTCATCTATGCTACTTGAACTGTTTTTTCAAGAATAAATTTTTATAGTATACATACAACTAACATATAAACACTTTTTGTTTGAGACAGGGTCTCGCTCTGTTGCCCAGGCTGGAGTGCAGTGGTGCCATCTCAGCTCACTGCAGCCTTGACCTCCCAGGCTCAAGCATCCTCCCACCTCATCCTCCTGAGTAGCTGGGACTAGAGGCATGTGCCACCATGCCTACTTAACTTTTGTACTTTTTGTAGAGATGGGGTTTTACCTTGTTGCCTAGGCTGGTCTTGAACTCCTGGACTCAAGCAATCCTCCCTTCTCAGCCTCCTAAAGTGCTGAGATTACAGGTGCAAGCCACCACACCTGGCCAACTTTTTAAATAAAAGAATTCAAAGTAAGAAAAAAGTAAGCAAACACATAAACATTAAGTGTTGTATCAATCAGATGAGGGTTTGAATGAACCTAGAAATGGCTCTGCTTCTTATGAGCTATGTGACCCTGGATGAGTTAATGTACTTCTCTAACTTGAAATTTCTTATCTGTTAACTAAGGATAATACATCTGCATTTGCAGAGCTATTGTCAGAACTGAAAATACAGCAAGCCTCAGGCTCAGTGCACTTGGTAGAGCCCCTGATAAATGGTGGCTGAACATTTACAGATTTACACAAGAAGTAGGAAAGAACAGAATCTGGGTAACAGAAGAGAATGCCTGAGCCTCTAGGTATAAGAAGCACATGATGAGGGTGACCAATGTGGACAAGTTTGGCTGGCGGGAAAGAACAAGGGATCACAGTGTTCAAGTGCGCAGCACTTACTGCAGTTCTCTTCATCGCTGCCATCGGGACAGTCCTCAAACCCATTGCACCGGAAGCGACCAATGATGCAATGGATGCCGCTGGCACAGGGGAAGAAGGTCGGGCCACATTTCGACTTAGCCTTGGCTGCAGGAAGAAAAAGAAACAGCAAGACATCAGGAGATGTTCTCAGATGACTGCATACTCATCCCACTAACACTGAATGTGAAAATAAGTCCACTTAAGATTTATCTTAAAGTCCTTGAAGCTTTCTTCTCATTACCACCACCCACCTCAAACACCCAGACAGATTGGACACCCACACGCCGCATTGTCTAGAGAGGAATGCTTCAAAAGTACCCAAGAGGATAACATAGCCCCTGCACCACAGCAGGTGCCAATCAAAATGTGCTGAACAAAGCCATGAACGAAGAACAGGTAAGTAAATGGATGACGAGTAGATGAAGGTGCTGAAGCACCAATCAAAATTCATTCCCTGAATGTTAAAGGAACTGTAATCAACATTAAGTAAGTATTCACCGTACTAGAAAGTGTGCTGAGAGCTTTGTATGGATCATCTCATTTAATCCACCCAGCAATCACCCAGTGGGATGCAGAAAAGAGGTAACAAAACAGAACTGAAACTGCTACGCTTACAAAGACCTCCTTGCAAGGTTGGCTCTTCCTTGGCTGGAGTCTGGGAACTTGGATTTTGGGAGACTTTGCACCACCCTAACTAACAAGAGTGGCTCACTGTGCCTAAACTGTTTATGCAAACAGTACAACTTACACCGAACACCCCTGCTTTCCTTACTTCTGGGAGGCTATAATTTTGGTACATGCTGAACAGAGGGTGCCTACGTGATCAGCCCCTGATAAAAATTCTGGATACTGAGTCTCTAGTGAGTGTCCCTGGTGGATAACCTTCCACATATGTTGTTACATTACAACTCATTGCTAGGGGAATTAGTGCATCCTTTGGACTCAACTGGGAGAGGACTCTTGGAAGCCTCAACCTGGTTTCCTCTGGACTTTATTCCATTCGTCTTTCACCTGTGTTGATTTTGCTTTGTATCCCTTTGCTGTAATTAATCACAGCCATGAGTATGATCATATACTGAGTCCTGTGAATCCTCCTGGCAAATCACTGAATCTGGGGTGGTCTTGGGAGCCCCAAACAAATGAGTATGGTTCTTATCACCACTTCATAAATGCGCTTTGAGAGATGAAGTGACTTGCCCAAGGTCACACAGCTGGAAAATCAAGCACCGGGTGAGGCCCGGCATGCAGATTCCAGAAGCCCTGATCTCAACCAACTCAACAGCATTGCCTCTCTCTCTGCCAGAGGCTGTCACTTTTCACAACAGAAGCCAGACTCCTGCTCCAAATAAATTCTTCTTCCACTCATGCTGTACAAACAGTTTTAGCAGAAACTGCTGTAACTTGGGCTTGACTGAGTGTCCTGCTAAACCAAACAGCCCTGTGGGGTAATGTACTCTCCCGTTAATGGTTCTGGTGCTCTGGCTTGCGATTAGGAGATGTAAGATGAGATCTATTGCTACATCCCAGGTAGCAGGCCCTATGTAGCATCCCTCTTGTCTCCTGTCTTAGAGGCAGGACCCATGGTCCTCCAAGAAGGAAGGGCCATTTCTTTGAAACAAACAGGCAATAAATTACCTCCATGTTCTTGCTGTCTGTAACATGCTGACTTTGGCAACAGCCAACCCACAATCATCAGGGTTTTAAGGCCTGAAATGTTCCAGGTTTCAAAAACCCATGTGGCTTTGTTTCACCTTGGAACTTCTGTCATGGTACTGGTGTACTCTTCTCAAAGCATAAACTCCGGACAGTCCTGGGTTCAAATTCCAACTCTATTTTTTATGACTTTGGGCAAGTTTCTAAATTTTGCTGGACTTCAGTTTCCTTACTGTGGCATCCTGATAAGTAAGCAACAACAAGTAAGAGGGCCCAAGTCGGGGAGAACAATTGTTCCAAGAAATGGCTAATCACAAACCCACTGGCCCAACATCCTTTCATTAAATACCTCGTACCACAAGTAGGCCCCTAGTCTAGCATGACCCTATAAAACTTTCCTCCAGCCCCTGCGGCTTTGCAGATAGCCCCTTCGCTGCTGTGCTGCCTCTTGCACCCATGCAACATATTTTTGTACTTTCGCTAACAAATCTGCCTTTCTTTACCTATGACTGTCTTGGTATTCTTTCACACCCACGACATCAGCCCCAACCAGTTGTATCCACAGCACTTATCAGTAAATTGGAGGTAATATCTACTTCCTTGGGCTCTAGTAAAGATTAAGTGAGATAATCTATACAAAACAGTATAGAGCATGGAATACAGTAGATGCTCAATTAATGGTAATGCTTATGCTATTTATCATCATCCTCATCCTCATCATCATCATCATCACTAAGTTCATAGAATTTAAAAACTGATCCTTGGGCTGACAGAAATTTTTGTCTGATGACCAAAGTTTAGAAAGCTTATTATGAAAGGTCTCTATAAACTGGTATGAAGTGATTTCTAGGACATACTGATAAGTCAAAAAAGTAAAGTAGAAAAGAGTATCTATAGTACTGATGGCAGCAGTGGGCTGTTCAGAGTGGCCGCTGCCATCACACTAGCTGCAGTGAGGAAGCGTGAGCTGTGGAAGCAGGAGCGGCTGCAGGAGCAGCAGTGGCGGCAGTAGGTCCCCTGTGCCCTGCGTCCCTGAGGGAGCCAAAAACCCCACCCTCACACGGCCTGGTAGGATCCGCTCCCAGACCTGAAGCCTCTGCCACAGTCTTAACCTCGCTCTCTGCTGTATCCCAGGGGCCTGCGAGCACCCAGCTGATGGCACAGCTGGGACTTATGGGACTGGCCCTGGAAGCGTCAGGTTCATTTGTGTGGGGTTGACTGGGGCTGCCGTACCACCTGCACCTTGCCCGCCACCCTGGGAGCCACTGTGACGGGGCCAAGCTGAATCATCCGCTGGTAGGGAAGCAGTGTGGTCGGTCATGGAGAGGCAGGCAGAGAGGGGCACTGAGGCAGAGCTGGGCCCAGGGCAGTGCCACACTCTACAGTGTCAGCAGAAGCATAGAGCAGGCAGGAGTCTCACCCTTCTGGGCATGGCTGCAGCCACCCAAATTGCAGCTGCAGATGCAGACATCTCTGTACTCCCTGGGCCCCCCTTACTCCCACAGGCTCAGAGGTGTCTGCTCCAGCTCCCTGGCCTCTCCCTGCTGTCAGCACCCACTCAGATCATGGAGCAAAGTTGAGGCTGAGCCTGGGAACTGTTGCAACCCAGCCGGATGTGCGGATGCTCAGGGCAGCACTGACACACAAGTCCCCTGCCACTTCAGCCGCCTCCGGACTTTGGGTGAAGACAAACATGGGAGGGAGACCAAGGGGGTGCTGAAGACAGCTTGGCACTGCCCTGCAGGTGCCCCTTGGTACAAACCTGGGCACCATGAAAGGCAGCAGGAGGCAGACATGCTCCTAGGCGGAAGGGGTAGGTCCCAGGTGAAGCCTAATCTTCAAGCCAGGGAAGGCCTGAGGCCTGAGGGCCAGGCTGTGGGTCCCGCAGACTGGAGTGGGAACTTTTCCAGGCCTGCCCATGGATTAATCAGCATGCACTTCCTCCCCTCTGAGGCCCATAAAAACTCTGGACTCAGCCAGACTTGAGGAGACAACAGGACAAGCCGCAGAGAGGAGCTACTCTCTCTGCTGAGAGCTGAACACTCATCAAGATACCCTGGCTATGGAGAGGAGCTGCCCACTGTGAGTCTCCTCTGAGCTGTTCTATTACTCAATAAAGTTCCCCTTTGTCTTGCTCACCCTCCACTTGTCTGCGTACCTCATTCTTCCCGGATGCAGGACAAGAACTAGGGACTCACTGAATGGCAAGGCTAAAAGAGCTATAACAGGGCTGAAACATGCTGTTTGCCCACCATGTTGCAGGAGACAAGAGGAGAGAAGAAGGAAGAGAAGAGCTGTGGCCCTTTGGGGAGCCCAGACCTAGGAGCAACCCCAAGCCAGGGTTGTGATACCCTCTTTAGGGCTCTGTGGTTGCTGGAGTCTCCAAGCTTCTGGGCACCACACTGCATTCCCCAGTGTCAGCCATGGAAGCTGCTTATGGTATGCCTGGTCCACCTGCAGCCTTGCAGGGAGCTGGCACCCATGCTGGTGCCTGGAGCTGCCTGCCCCACCACAGCTGGCATATCTGGCTGTGCAGTGGCTGAACTCCACGCTCGCTCACACAACCCTCACTTTTCTGCAACTGGCTTGCCCTTGGCAGGTATGGGATCTAGGCTGGTAGTGGGAGCCGAACGCTGCCTGCCAGGTCAAGTAGGCAGAGAAGTCCAGCAGGCCAGAGCAAAACTTGGGCAAAGGTGTCCCTGGCCACAGAAATTTCCAGTTGGCAAAGTGATACCCCAAAGATCCCGTAACAGTACTTTGCTGCCCTCCATATAAGAAGAGAAGGGGTATAAGAAAACATACATGTATTGGCTTATCTGTGCAAAAGAAATACAGGAGGATAAACCAGAAACTAAAGAGATTGGTTATCTACAGGGCGTGAGTGGGAAAGGAGTGAAAAAACATGGGGAACTGATATCAGACAAGATAACAGGATAAGAAGGTTACACATTTCTCCGAGTATATCTATCTGACTTAACATATACTTGTGTAAATATACTCAGAGCAGTGTTAGAACTATGGTAGTATTTTATATACCCCAAAAATAAACACTTAAAATCAATCACATGTGGGGAAAACTCAAAATGAAATATAAACAATAACAACTAAACATAACTGTATTACTAGTAAATAACACCACCACACTGAAGGGGATGGGGAAGAAAAGAACCAGCCTAAGTAACTCAGGAAAACAGTATGTTGACTAGATTCCATAAAGCTAAAGAAAAAAAAAATCTACAATACTGTACACTAGTCATATTTGTTTCTCCCAAGGGTATGGGTCATCAATTCTGAAACTGTCTTCTGGGTGCACTAGGGGTGAACAAATATGTAAATATATTGTAAGATTTCTGTCAGAGAAAGAAGTTGCAATAAAGAAAGTCGGAAGGCTAGGCCAGGCGCGTTGGCTGACGCCTGTAATCCCAGCACTTTGGGAGGCCGAGGTGGGTGGATCACAAGGTCAGGAGTTCAAGACCAGCCTGGCTAAGATGGTGAAACCTCGTCTCTACTACATATACAAAAAAATTAGCCGGGCGTGGTGGCAGGCACCTTTAGTCCCAGCCACTCAGGAGGCTGAGGCAGAGAACTGCTTGAACCCGGGAGGCGGAGGTTGCAGTGAGCCGAGATTGTGCCACTGCACTCCAGCCTGGGCGACAGAGAGAGACTCATCTCAAAAAAAAAAGACAGTGAGAAGGCTAAAGTGAATCCTGAGGCTTTGGTTCATTGAAACTGAACCAAAATTTCCAATGGAAATTTGAAGGAATTGGAGGTCACCAGTATGAACTCAAGGTCTTTAAAAATTAGACAGACAGGATGGATGGATGGATGGATGGATGGATGGATGGATGGACGGACGGACAGACAAAAATAAATATTGACTTGTGGGTATGTATGGGATAATGCACATACATACATTTCCTAGCTCTGTCTGCTGAGAGAAGACTAGAAGCAGTACATCTCAACAACAATAAGCACACCTAGCACCCAGATCTTGGTTTCTAAATACCATTATCCAGCAAAGAGAACCAACCTCCTTGGAGAAATAGTTGATTCCAGGAAGAATATACAAACAAGATGAACCCAGAGTATCTTCTGTTGCCAGAAGTGTCAAAATAAAGTAAATAAGTGTTCAAATATCATGGGGGCATGTCAAAAGGACACAGAAGTTAACCTGAAGTTCCCAATAGCCAAAGCTAGAACCATCCAAGCAACAAAATCAACAACGGTATCAGATTATGACACAGAGAATAAAATAAATATCTGAGGCCAACAAAATAAGGATCTAGTACCTGAGACTGATACCAAAAATTGTTGAATAAGTAAGTAAAAGGGGGAGAAAGGAAAGTTCTTCCTTATTGAAGACTTCTCATTAATAAATGTAGAAGAGGTGCAGGAAACAGAAAGTCACCACGAAGCAGACACTATTGTAATAACTGTTACAGGCAAGATCTGGCAATGGATGCTAAAATTAGAAAATAAACACTTGAGGAGAAATAGGATATGCACAGTGTCAAAGTATCTTCCGCAATATGTTATTAATTACAAAGAAAAAAATAGTAACTTGACAGTGGAGAAACTTGGTAGATACCATCTCAGCCAAGGGACCATGGTCAACATCATCAGTAATGAGATACACCAACACTACAGTCCCTTCATATAAGATGCTGTGTCAGGGGTCCCCAAGCCCACACAGATTCAATGATTCACTAGGCTAACTTCCAGGACTTGGCATATAATCAAAGCTAAGATTTCTTACAGTGAAAGGATAAAAAGGCCAAGGAAAAAGGTATATGAAATGAAGTCACAGGAAACCAGGCTCAAGCTTTCACAAGTATTCTTCCAGGGTAGACACACAGGATGTGCTTAATTCCTCCAGCAACAAGTTGTTGACAACATGTGTGAAATGTCATCCACCAGGGTAGCTCATTAGAGGCTCAGTGCTCACGGTTTTTATGAGAGGCTGGTCACACAGGCATTCTCGGTACACCAAATTTCCAGACTTCCAGCAGAAAAACAGCATCAACTACACTGTCTGCACAGCCAGTTTAGGCACAGTGAACCACCATTAACAGTTGGGCAATGGGAAACCTACTGAAATTTAGGTTCCCAGATGCCAGCCAAGGGCCAATGTTCCAAGCAGACTTTTCAAAGGGCAGCAGTCAGGCCTGCTGCGTTAATGCTTTTTCTGCACAGATGGGCATTTTAGCTTCTGCTGGGAAAGTCTACAGTAACGGAAGAGCAGAGGAGTTCCATTTTCCAGGGTCAGGTTTGCCCCTCTGCCAGCTCTCCAGCCATCGTGTCCTTCCAGACAGGTTCAAGCTTCTGACACACGGTCCTTGATCAGCCAGTCTGGTTCTGATCACCTTTTGAGGGATGAGGGAAGAATGCTTATAGGCTTTGCCATCTACGCTGAGAGTGTTTCCTCAAGCCTCAGCACATCACTCCTCTAGTAAGAACGTCACTGCCTTCCCATTACATTAGAATAAAACCTAGAGTCATCATGCTGCTCTCCAATTCCAGGCTTTCTCATGAAGGCCATGAAGATCTTCCCATCTTGGAAATCTTAACTACACAGGCTTCCTTGTTCCTTCTCAAGCCCAGCCAGCATATTCCCACCTCAGGGCCTTTGCACTCTCTGTTCCCACTGCCTGGAATGTCTTTTTCCCAGGGCTCAGCATGGCTCACTCCTCCATCTTACTCAGTCTCTTGAATCATTGCACTATCTGCAGTAGAACCTACACTCCCACCCTTAGTCGCTCTAACCCTCAGCCTTCTTTTCTTTCCCTTCACAGGACACATCACTACTTGGTCTCCCCAGTTTTGTATTAAGCTGTTTGGCTAATGCCTCTGCCTTCCAGCCTCCAAGAACGTACACTCATTTGCATACTTTCATTTACCATTTTTAAAGGAGCTGCACCATACAGTGCCTACACCATGTGCCTCATAAATATTTGCGTAATGTCCAAATGAACCTATAAAAGGAAAGAGTGAGGCCGGAGAACATGGCTAGCATTTTCTGAATGCTTAGTATGAGCTAAGCATTGCGCTCTGTTTCACAGATATCTTTTTCTTTAAGTTCTCACACACACACAAAAAAACATTTTACAGATAAGAAAACTGAGGTCCAGAAGTGAAGTAACTTGACACTGCTAATAAACAAAGTCAAGGTTCAAATCTTTCCCATGGCACAGCTGCTCTGCCGCCTCCTTAGATTTCTCTAAGGACCGGCCCAGCTCCAGAGGACTAGGTTTTATGGGAGAAAGAGAAAAGAGTGAAAATATGAATAATTATAAATGGATTAGCCATCATTCAATTAACCAGCTCTTTGGCCCTGCCCTTGCACCCTTTTCAGGAATTACTAATGAGACTTCCTGCCTGGTCAGCATGCTCAGTTGCTATTTATGTCAGGGAAGCCTGTCCTGTTATGATTTACATTTGCATCATCACATGCCTGCAAAGCAGATCACAGGCAACCAGCCGAGTGCCTGGCAGGGGCAGAGAGAAGCCTATCCCAGACAACAGCTGTCAGCTGCTCCCTGCCTGCATGACTTGCTACAGGGCTGTGGGGAAGGGGGGTCCTGGGCAAGGCCCCGACTGTCCCTCTCTCACCCCCTATTTTCACAAAGGGGAGATTTCCTCGTAGAACTCAGCAGCGCCCGACAGAAGGCGAAAGACTGACCCTGCCTGTCTTTAAAGTAGCCCTGACAAAGGCAGACAGGGTGACTCTACTCCATTGAATACTTGAATTCACCACTTTTCAAGGATCTGGTCCACAAACTTTTCAAAGCGGTAGCTTTCATTAGCAGGAAGATGGGGACCAAGGGTCTCCTGTGAGTTGGGTTTATTTCCTGATCTAAGTCATGTCCCCACTTTTTAGAGCCTACTTCCCACAGTCCTGGAATTCACAGATCAGCAAAATAAAAAATAAAAAAAGTAGATGAGAGTGGAGGAAAGACTAATACAATTGCCAACTTTTTATTTTACACTAAGACTTACAAAAACACCAGCAATGAGCTCTACTTACTAATACCCTAAATAAACAGCTGCCTTAGCATCCGAAATACAGGAAGGCAAAGTCTCAGAGTAAAGAACTCTCCACCCTGAAAGGGTAGAAACTTTATAGCTACATGTTCACTAGATGTCTTTATTTTTCCCATTTCACCAGAGGCCAGTGACAACCAGGTCATAAATCAGAGACAGTCCTGGGACCCATATTTGGGGTCCACGTGAGAACTAGAGGGGGCCAGGAGGCATTCCAGTGTCTCCAGGTTGTGATATCCTAAGGACAAAGACTGTGTGCTGGGGCACACAGGCAGTCCACATAGGTGCACTCAGTAACTAATTCTCACGTTCCACAGATGACAAAACTGAGGCCCAAAGAGGCAACTGGACTTGCCCAAAGTCACATAGCTATTTAGGGTCAGACTGGTCTATAGTCCAGTTCTTCTGCTCTTGAGTCCAGCTTCTTTTAACTACACTACACTTTAGGCAGGGTACCCTAGAGCCATACCTGATCAAACCCCTCATCTGGGACAGGTACAGGAGAGACTCCCAAGAAAAAGCCCTTCTCCCACAGGAGCAGAACTTTCCAGGCCTTGTATAGAAGGCTCTTCCCCAGACATCATGCCTGTAGCTCCCAATCTGCCTGGGAAGGGCTCAGGGCTGCTCAAGGTCCGGGAGGATGATGGAAACTTCAGCATGGGCTTGCTGTCTCTGGCCACCTCCCCAGACTCTTCCCAGGCAGCAATCATACAAAAGAGCTGGACAGAGGCTGCAATGTGGAAGCCTCTCTGTTCCACCAGAACAGCCATGAAGTCAGCTAATCAGACCTGCTGCATCTCTCAGGCTATGGCAACAGCTCCTGCTGTAGCTGTGGGTCTCCAGGATCTCTCTTCTAGACCTCTGTGGTTGGCCAAATGAGCAACAGCTACTCACCTTCAACCCCTGCTCACCTCCCACTCCTGCCCCAGGATCCTGCCAGTATGTGGCTGAGAGAGCCCAATGAATGAGGAGCTGTTCCACAATATCACCACCCTTGCTTTTATAAACACAAGACATAGCTCACTGTGAAAAAGTCAAACCATGGAGAAACATACAAAGACAGATGTAAAATTTATAACAAATTGCCACCACGTGGGGAAGTATTCTGTGGACATTTTGGTAAACATGCTCTTACATCATGGTCTCAAAAACTAGTGTGTGCAAATGGATTGCCCCAGGACCTTGTTAAAATGCAGTGGGTCTGGGGTGGAGCCTGGGGTCCTGCATTCCTAACAAGCTCCCAGGCGATGCTGCTGGCTCCAGGTACCACACTTCCAATAGCAAAGGGCCACTGTCTTGTTCACTGTGTATCTCCAATGCCCAGAGAAGTGCCAGGCACACCGACTACTCAATAATTACTGACTGAATTAATAGGCAGAAATCCGAGCATGCAATTTTACTTAAATGCACCCTTAAAATATATGCTGTTCTGAAACCTGTTTTTGCTACATAATATATTGTGACAACTTTTCTTGTCAATAACTACTGGTACATATCATCATTTTTAATGGCTAAGGGTAACTTTACTGTGTCTATGTACCCATAAATCCCGTTACTGATGGACATTTGGGGTGTTTTCAATAAATAATGCACAGCCAGATACATATATTATTTTTCCCACTTGTATATTATCTCGTGAAGGTTTAACTGCTAGGTTAAAGGATATGCATGTTTTACATTTTGGTATCCTTTTGACTGTTGACTGCCTCCTCCCTGAGGAACTGGTATTGTCTTCTGGCCACAGACGGCTATGAGAAAAGCCTCCAGCCTAGGATTGTCTAAGATGGGCTGATTCTCTCATGTTGGCAATGACGCTCCTAGAAGCACAAAGGCTGAGAGCATCCCATGGTTCTTCTGCATTTTTGTTAAGTTGTTCCTTAACTGCTGCTGCGCTCTATTATTCTCCATCCATCTCTGTCTCTTTTCATTTTAACATCTGTGTATTTCATTATTTTGCAAAGTAGGGGACACTCCTGTCTGGTCAAGGAAACCATGACTCTTCTTTTTATCATTCTAAATTTGCACCGGGTACAGGGCATCAATCTTTGCTGGAATTGGTTTCCCTGGGTTGCAGCAATCATGGAAAAATGCAGCATCCTCCTTCTGCGAGATGCTCCTTGAGTTGACTTTCCTGGGCTACATGGTCTCCTTTGACTAAGGACCTTGACAAAGGGCAAGGGCAGGCTCTCGCTCTTAGGACTGTCCTACTTGCCAGTATTTCTCCAGAATTCCCCATCCTCTGGGGCAGTGTTGCAGAGAACAAGTCAGTGATCCACCTGCAGCAGGATCCCCAGGGACGCTTGTGAATATGCAGATTCCTGAGTCTCTCCCCTAGGGGAATCTGCATTTTTACTAAGCACACTAAGGATCTCAATGGGCACTAAAATGTGAACATCCTACTCTGACCGATTCTACCACCTTCTTATACCCACAGAGCAAATGGCCTCATGATTCCTTTCTTCCTGATGTTACTGCCGCTCCAAGAATCATGGCTACACAGCCAATGTGGGACCTACTCTGGCCATGACTCCTTCAAGCCAAGTCTAATACACCTCAGATAGAGGAGTTACCATGAGATGAATATCCACAAGGAAACAACTGGCCTCTTTATGATCTTTCCCCATTTCAACACTGCTCTCTTCTTCCCCATTTGTGTGCAAGATACAAATTCTGCTTCACACACAAAAGCTGTGGGCTCATATACAAATGGTTTTTGTTCAAGCAAAAAAGGCCCTTTTCAGAGCTTTGAAACTTATTCAGTTCTGTCTACTTTGTAAGGATTTACATTTACCTGTGCCCAACAGAAAATAGGATTAAAGAGGCAATAAATAATCTGCCCCTATTTGGCCAATATCAAAATATTCCTAAGCATTCTATTACCTGTCTGGTGCTGAGTTAGTTGTGTGGGGATTCAAAAGCGAAGCTGACAGGCTCTCTCTGTGATAGTGGAAGACAGACAGGTAAAGGAGCCTCTGCATGTAATGCAAATAGTGCCCTGATGGGGGAGCTATAGGATGCTTAATCTCAAACTAGGAAGGAGGCTGGCATCAGAACAGACTTCTCAGGGGAAGGTCGGTTTCAGCTGAGGTCGGCCATGGTCTAGGCGGAAAAGCAATATAATATTTACAGCGTGAGGCCTTACTCATTCCGTTTTTCATTCCACTAATATTAATTCACAAACTCTGTGTCGCAACTGCAAAGAATGAGAATACATAGAAGACACCTAGGCCACATTTGAAATTTTAGTGTTTGTGGAATTGTGGAATCAAAGATGTTCCAAGCCGCCTGTGTAAAGGCCTGGAGGCAGAACAATGTGGTAAAGGAGGAACTGAAAGGAGGTCAGTATGAACATACTTCTCATATACGCAAAAGTACCTGGTATCTTTTCATTAATTTAAAAAAAAAAGCCCTATTTCTCATAAAAAAATGTGCTATGAACCAGTTACAATTCAGCTCACTGTAAAGATGTGAGAATGACAAGGGCTAATCAAAAGTATATGTTAGAAAAGAATCAAAGTATAAAATTCACATAATTTGAATCAACATGCACAGCTCCCCAAAGTGAAAACCGACATGTGGCCATTGCTAGCTAAAAACTGCAAAAAGCGGTCGATCTGATGTTGCTGCTATTAATATATTCAGTCCTCTAGCTCATTTGGTAAAAGGTCAAACTGTGGTTCCTTTGAAAATGACTTCATGGTTGGGGACAAGAAAGCAAAGAAGGCCTTGTAAAAATAACTGACTTCTAAAAAGTAATCTGCCTGGATTCTCCAGGAAATCTGGGGGCTAAACGGGGGAGCTCCTTTATTGTGGTCCCAAGGCAGATGACAAACAGCCCAGAAAGCAAACTCACTCCTGGAATTCTAGTCTTTGCAAAATTTATGGCTTGAGCAAAAAGTCCTTTGCTTGTTGCAACAGTTCAGCTCCACATGACTACTGGAGTAGACTCCAAGTTTTATTGATCAGATATTGCAATGTATTATTTCTTCCTAAAATAACATATTGGCTGTTTCAGACGTACACACTGGGGAGTGAAAGAGCAACAGACCATATGCTAACTGGAATATAAATACAGAAAGAAGGCATCCAGTTGAAACAGCTTTGCCACAAGATTCTCTCGTAGAAAATTCTTTCCAAAACTCTTCTCTTTTATGCTGAGAAGAGGAGGTCTACAGCCTAGGGTTAAGAGGTCAGAAGGACTCAGAGATAAGAAGCATCTAGGTTTCTGGGCTGGGCGCAGTGGCTCACGCCTGTAATCCCAGCACTTTGGGAGGCTGAGGTGGGTGGATCACGAGATCAGGAGATCGAGACCATCCTGGCTAACACGGTGAAACCCCATCTCTACTAAAAATACAAAAAATTAGCTGGGTGTGGTGGCACATGCCTGTAGTCCCAGCTACTCGGGAGGTTGAGGCAGGAGAATCGCTTGAACCCAAGAGGCGGTGATTGCAGTGAGCTGAGATTGCGCCACTGCACTCCAGCCTGGGCGACAGAGTGAGACTCTGTCAAAAAGAAAAGAAAAGAAGCATCCAGGTTTCCACCTCAGTTCCACCACGTAATCACTGAGATCTTGGATGAATCACTTAACTTCCCTCAGCCTCAGCGTTCCCATCTGTAAAAGGAAGATAAAGATGGTATAGAACTCCCAAACTGTTGTGAAAATAAAATGAGATTTTGCATGTAGAGAATACAGCAAAATGCTTGCTATCTGGTAGAGATTCAGTAATGCCCTCCCTTCCCTAACATAGTTCATGGTTCTACAAATTGCTTTTCACATAGATGGCTAGTCCTGAGAAAAATGAGGTGGAAATCAATGTAGTGTTTAGACAGTCTGAGCTTTGCTCTTTCAGTTATTCATTACACCAACATTAATTCTCAAACTCACTTTATGCCACACACAGAACCAAGTGTGGGGGCTGCAAGAATGATTCCTGCTAGCAAGAGGCCCTTAGCTAAAAAAAACACCTGGCCAAGAGAAAGAGAACGAAAAAGAGACAATAAGCAGATGATTGCAATGAGATGTGGTAAGCACAACATAAGCTGTATCAACATTTGCCTTTCAACAGTTAATTATGGCTAGGTGTGGTGGCTCTCACATGTAATCTCAGCACTTTGGGAGGCCAAGACGAGTGGATTGCTTGAACTCAGAGTTCAAGATCAGCCTGAGCAACATGGTGAAACCTTATCTCTACAAAAAAAATACGAAAAAAAATTTAGCCAGGCACACGCCTGTAGTCCTAGCTATTCTGGAGGCTGGGGTGGGAGGATCGCTTCAGCCCAGGAGGCAGAGGCTGCAGTGAGCTGAGATTGCACCAATGCACTCTAGCGTGGGTGACAGAGCAAGATCCTGTCTCAAAAAAAAGTTAATTACAGCAGTTAAGCAGTTAGATGTCAGCCTGCCTGGGTTTAAATGTTGTGTCTACCACTTATTGGCCATATGATTTATGGTAAGTTGGTTACCCACTCTGTGCCTCAATTTCCTTATCAGGAAATAGAGAGATGAACACTACCAACCTTGCTCAGTTGTTGAGGGGATTAAATAAGACAATGTAATAATTACTTGGCACTTTTTCTGGAACAAAGTATTAGCTATGATAGTTAATACTAAATTTGCTATTGTTTTATACATTACATCTTATTATTTGCTATTACACTATAAAATACAGTATTATAAAATATAAAATGTAGTGTTATGTAGTATTGAGTGTTACAGATTATCCAGCATTATTATACAGTATTAGCTATTATTACTATTCCCATTTATTATTATTATCATTTCAGACACTTTCTGCCCAGCAGTGGATGCTTAATTAATACGTGGGGAATGGCCAGAATGCAAAAGGAACTCAGAAAGAGTGGGACCCACTCAGCCTGGGGAAGCCAAGGAGTACTTCATAAACCCGTGCTATTTTAGTTGGGTATGAAAGATTATTAGGAGTGTGTTAGTGAAAAAAAAGAGGGAAGGACACTCCAGACAAGAGGAATGGCATGAACTGAAGCTCAGAGTTGAAACAGGTTATGGCTTGTACAGAAATCTGGGAGAAGTTAGGACACCTGGGACATGGGCTATGCGGCAGGAGATGCGTCTGGGAGTGAGGCAGACAGGAGTCTGGAATTATCCTGGAAGCCAACAGACATCTTTCTAAAGGAAAGTGATGAGTCAGATTTGTTTTTTTGTGAAGAAACTTTTTATATGAACTCACAAAGATATCATGAGGCTATTGAAAGTCAAGGAAATCTCCTCATCCCCCCAACAGCCCTGAGGGAGCAGAAGAGAGACAAGCCCATAATATTCTTCGTACTTTTAGAAAGAAAGACACTATAAACCATAACAGAATTCAAAGTGGCTATCATCGACCTTTAAAGTACTTTTATTACGAAGAATGATGAGGAAAAAAAGGCAAAATTTCCACCAAGCAAGTTTGGGATTAGGAAATTATAATGTAAAGGGGTTTTTAAAGGTTATTTATTTTGGCTATTTGTAATGCACACACATATGTGGATAAAGAGGTTTTTGTGTGCATATACATTGGAATGAAAATTCTAGAGAATTTATAAGCAGGAAACTAAGATATTCCCAACCGCTGCTTCTACAGACAAATCTTGAGGGGTGAGGAAAGATCTAAAAAGATAATAAATAAATGTGGGTTAGGTAACTGAGCCTCTGGAGGCTTTTCACTACTTGGTGGAAAAACTTCCTGACAGTGGATCCAAGTCCCTGGGATTAAGACCAGATGTGGGCACAGAGATTCAGGGAGAACAGAATAGTTTCCACCTAAAAAAAGAGTCTTTCAGTAAAGGTATCATCCAACTGCATGAAAGGTGATATCTAAGGGATGACTCCTAACAAGCAGTAGAAAAAAGTAAGAAAAAAAAAAAAAAGAAAATGAGTGAAGAGTGTAAGAATCACAGACAGTTTTCAAGTCTGAATGAACTCAGAGAGGACTCCATTCTAGACCCTTTTCCATCTCACTTAGGCAAGGAGGGTTATCTTTGCCAAAAGAAGAAGGGTTTACTTTTCAGAGCCTCCACCCTCTCCCATCCCCCTGGCTCCTAGCAAACCTTGAGGTTTTCCTTCTTCAAACATCCTCGCTTCCATGGCATATTCTTTGCCTTCGGACTCCAAAGAGGAAGCTCATTTCTGATGAGCTCTCTAGAGGCATCTCTGAAAGGTTTTCTTGGCCCTCCCCACATGATCCACATAAACAGCAGAACCCTAAAACTCAGGTTTTGTCTCAAAACACCTGCAAAGGGCAGATATAAAGGCCTACAATGTGAAGATAAGCCACTGTAACACCCACGGGAACTCAAGACTTCCATTCAGATACATCAGAGGTGAGTGTGTCAACAGGGCAGAGAGGGAGGGAGGCTCCTTCAGGCTGTTCCCACAGCCTGCACAAGAAAACATTCTCTGTGTCATGATGTAACTTGAAAACAACTCTTTAGGGAAAATAGTACGTTAGTGCACCACAAGTCTTGCTCTAGGAAAGGTTTCACCAAGGCATCCTGAAATTTCTATAATGCCTTCTACATCAGTCACAGGAATCAGAAAATCCCATGGCTATCATCTCTTGGTAGCTATGAGCTAACTTTAACAACAAAATACTGATCCTCAGCTTCTAACTTATCCAAAAAAGCAGTGCCTTCAATCCTGGCTGCATATTAGAATAGCCTGGGAGGCTTAAAAAAATATTTGAAATCAGGAGAGTATAAATGGCTATACTAATATCAGACAAAATCGAATTTAAGACAAAAAAAAAGTTCAATTCCTAGAGTCAAAGTAGAACTTTTATGATAAAATAGCCAATGTCTTCTATCAGGAAGACATAATTACATGTACTTAAAAACAGAGCCCCAAGATACTTGAAGCAAAAACTGACAGAATTAAAGGGAGAAATAGTCAGTTAAACAATGATAGTTAGAAACTTCAGTACTCCATCTTCAATAATGGATAGAATAACTAGGCTGAAGATCAGCAAGAAAACAGAAGGCATGAACACCACCACAAAGTGGACCTAATAGAAGTCTACAGGACACGCTACCCAACAACCACAGAACACATTCTTCCCAAGTATACATGAAACATTCTCCAGGACAGACCAAATGTTAGGACATAAAACAAACCTCAATATAGTTAAAAGGAATGCAATCATATAACATATGTTCTCCAACCAAAATGGAATGAAATTAGAAATCAACAACAGAAGGAAATTTGTGAAACTCACAAGTATGTGGAAATTAACACACTCCTAAATAACCAATGGGTCGGAAGATCAAAAATAAAATTAAAAAATAATTTGAGATGAATGAAAACAAAAGCACAATATACCAAAACAAGGCTGAGAGTGAAAGTTATAGCTGTAAATGCCTACATTAGAAAACAAGAACGATTTCAAACTCACACACAAAAAAACTATTAGAACTAGCCGAGAGTGGTAGCTCATGCCTGTAATCCCAGCACTTTGGGAGGCTAAGAAGGGCAGATCACTTGAGCCCAGGAGCTGGAGACCAGCCTGGGCAACATGGCAAAACCCCGTCTCTACAAAAAAAAAAAAAAAATTTAATTAGCCAGGTGTGGTGGCCTGCACCTGTAGTCCAGCTATTTGGGAGGCTGAGGCAGGAGTATCACTTGAGCCTGGGAGGTCAAGGCTCCAGTGAGCTGTGATCACACCACTGCACTCCTGCACTCTAGCCTGGGCAACAGAGTGAGATCCTGTCTCAAAAATTAAAAAAAAAAAAACTATTAGAACTAACGAACAAGTTTAGCAAGGTTGCAGGAGACAAGGTGGATACACCAAAATCAATTGTATTTGTATACACTAGCAATCAGCAATCCAAAAATGAAATTATGAAAACAATTCCATTTCCAATAGTATCAAAAATAATAAAATACTTAGGAATAATTTTAACAAAAGAAGTGTAAGACTTGTACACTGAAAACTACAAAACATCACTGAAATAAAGAAGACCTAAGTAAACAGAAAGCCAACCCATGTTCAAAAATTGAAAGACTTAAAATTGGTTAAGATGGCAATACTCCCCAAATTGATCCACAGAGTCTATGGAACCCTTATACTAAAATCTCAGCTAGCTTCTTGGCAGAGTGGACAAGCTGATCATAAATTCATATGGAAATTCAAGGGACTCTGAATAGCCAAAACCATATTGAAAAAGAAGAACAAAATTAGAGGACTAACAGTTCTCAATTTAAAAATGTACTACACAAAGCTAGAGTAATTAAGACACTGTGGTTATTGGCATAAGGGTACACATATGGATCAATAAAATAAAATTGAGTGTCTAGAAATAAACCTTTACTTTTCTAGTCAATTGATTTTTGACAAGAGTGCCAAGAAAATTCACTGGATAGTCTTTTCAACAAATGGCTGAAACAACTGGAAATTCACATATAAAAGAACGAAACTGGACTCCTATATTCCATATAATGGAATGAAGTACTGATACGTGATACAACACAGATGAACCTTGAAAACATTCTAAGTCAAAAAGCTAGACACAAAAGGCCACATATTGTATGATTCCATTATATGAAATGTCCAGAAGAGGCAAATCTGTAGAGACAAAAAGTGGATTAGTGGTTCCCAGGGACTAAGAGAGGGAAGAATGGGGAATGACTGCTAATGGGTACATGGTTTCTTCCTGGGGTGATTAAAATGTTCTAAAATTAGATAGTCGCAATAAATTGCACAGCTCTCTGAATATAACCAAATAAAGAACAAAACTTTCTGGTAAATCCTGAGATCTAAGAAGACTGGTGACATCAGAAATGAAAGAGTTGCTTTTTTCCAGGAAAGTCCTAATTAGCCAATTCCTCCCCAGGCAAAGTTAGGCAATACTGGGGGATGTAGTGGGGTGGGTGTGGATAACCCTTCTGGTCTTAAGTTTGAAGTTTACATTTGTTTTATTTCAGTTCCTTCCTCAGAGAAGGACTTTCAGGCCTCTCAAAAAAGTATCAAAGAGCTGAAACTCACCAGATCACCACATCCAGACAATGAAATGCAGAGACTCTCTATTCATCATAATCGTTTCCTTGCCCTTTCCCAGTTCCTGTTTTCTTACACATTGTTACATTTCTTCCCTGCTATACAAAGCTAGTTTTAGTGGGTCAACGTATTAGTCCCTTCTAATAAAGATACACCTAAAGACATACCCAAGACTGGGTAATTTATAAAGGAAAGAGGTTTAATTGACTCACAGTTCAGCATGGCTGGGGAGGCCTCAGGAAACTTACAATCGTGGTGGAAGGGTAAGCAAACACGTGCTTCTTCACATGGAGGCAGCGAGAAGTGCCAAGCAAATGGGGGAAAAGCCCCTTATAAAACCATCAGATTTCAAGAGAACTCACTGTCATGAGAACAGCATGAAGGTAACCACCCCCATGATTAAATTACCTCCCACCAGGTCCCTCCCATGACATGTGGGGATTATGGGAACTACAATTCAAGATGAGATTTGGGTGGGGACACAGCCAAACCATATCAATCAGGGAGACGGATTTGAGACTGACTGAGCTCCCATCTCCTAAGCTGCAGCACCTAATTAAAGGCTTCTTCCTTGGCAATAATCTTCGTGTCAGTGATTGGCTTTCTGTGTGTCAAGTAACAGGACCTAGACCGAACCCCTGGTGTTTCAGTAACAAAAAGAAAGACTTAACCTGGCCCCAAAATGTCAATACTTTTGAGGTTGAAGAACCAACCCTGTACTAGGGAAAGGTCAATACTCTTGGATTTTTTGCCTTTTCAGATTTACAGAAACTTTATATTCTATATCATATGGGCTATAGCCCATATTAATGGTTAAGACTATAAAGTTATTTTTATCATAGAAATCAAACAGACATGGATTCAAATCCTGGATCTACACCTTACCAGAACTGTGACCTTGGACAAGTTACCTAACTGCCCTGGGCTTTTCCTCTCTCATTTGTAAAATGGGAGGTGAAACTGACCTTACAGAGTAGCTGGGAGGATTAAATGAGAAGATGCCTGTCTAAGGCTAAGAGTTTTTATTACTATAACTACTGTTTTTTTTTTAAAGTTCCCAAAGTGGCTTGGTATCAGAAAATGGGTGACTGGGTCACCTAAAAATAGGGCTATTTTATCCAGTAACAATTAATATGCAAACTGGCAATTTTATGAGCTAATAAGCAATTGAAACATACAGTTGATATTCCTCACTACTACATTATAATCTAGCTAAAGAGAGACTTACCAAAGACCCAGTTGCCATAGTAATAAAAGTTTCTGTGGGTCTTACTGATAAATGCTTTCCATTTTCCAGGCTGGGCTTTATGCACAAGCCCCCTGTGGTCGAGACTTTTCTACTTACTAAACCTATTATCTTTCTGCTGCTCAAAAACCAATTTATTATAGTGAAAAGAGCCACCCAAAACCGGGCATGATGACAGCCTATCATTTATTGTGGGTTTTTGTAATGGAGCTCCCCAGTTAGTAGTATCAATTAGCAGCTCAATAAGACATGCAGCTGCTGCTTAGCAGCTCAGTAAGACATATTAAACCACCTTCTATCACCTCCACTATGCCAGGTACCAGCACAAGATTGCTTCATGCTTGGCCAGGCGCAGTGGCTCACACCTGTAATCCCAGCACTTTGGGAGGCCAAGGCAGGCAGATCACTTGAGGTCAGAAGTTCGAGACCAGCCTGACCAACATGGTGAAACCCCGTCTCTACTAAAAAAATACAAAAATTAGCCAGACGTAGTGCCACGTGCCTGCAGTCCCAGCTACTCAGGAGGCTGAGGCAGAAGAATCACTGGAACCCAGCAGGCGGAGGTTGCAGTGAGCCGAGATCGCACTACTGCACCACAGCCTGGGCAACAGAGCGAGACTCTGTCTCAGGGGAAAATAAAAGATTTCCTCATCTTTACCGTAAATGAGGAAGAGGAAGAAGACACTCTTACTAAATGTTTATTGTGTGTTCTGGGCTTTCATGGACTTTACCCCACTTAGGCTCCACCAAAAAACTGTGAGGCAGGAATGATTACCAACACTGCACAGAAGACAGGAAGCATCACAGTGGTTAGGTAACCTGTCCAGGGACACACTTTTATACACATATTTATCTGTTATAAATTCATATTTTCATAAATTGAGTTGGCTGAGATAAATAAATAGTTTAAAATGTGGAAAATGGGATGTTATAAGGAAAAGCAGAAAAGAAAGGTAATAGGCAAAAGCATTCCACAAACTATTACATGATTACTAGTATCAGGGCTCAAATTTTAGTTGAGTTTCCTTGTGTCCAAAACAACAAAGGAAGCACGATCAATAGTGAGGATGGAGAGAAGTATCCAGAACATTAGAAGTGAACTCTTTATAAGACAAGAGATTTTTGGTGCTCCCACACCATAACCCCATCACACAAGCAAGTAAATCATAAAATGTGAGTCAGTTACAAAATTTGAACCCAGATCAGACTGAATCCCAATCCTACAAAGGCTACCCTAAGGAAGGATGAGTGTGAATTCATCATTCAAATTCCACATTCATTTCCTCAACAAGCACTGTGGTGGGGTGATTAAGAGCAACAACTCTGGAGTTGGACCACTTAAGTTAAACCCCAGCTCTGCAACTTTCTAGCTACATGGCTACATGATCTTTGATTGTGAGTTATATAACTTTTTTTTTTTTTTTTTTTTTTTTGTGACAGAGTCTCGCTCTGTCGCCCAGGCTGGAGTGCAGTGGCGCGATCTCAGCTCACTGCAAGCTCCGCCTCCCGGGTTCACGCCATTCTCCTGTCTCAGCCTCCCGAGTAGCTGGGATTACAGGTGCCCACCACCATGCCCAGCTAGTTTTTTGTATTTTTAGTAGAGATGGAATGTCACAGTGTTACCCAGGATGGTCTCAATCACCTGACCTCGTGATCCACCTGCCTTGGCCTCCCAAAGTGCTGGGATTACAGGCATGAGCCATCTCACCCAGCTGAGTTATATAACTTCTGATGTCTCCGTTTCCTTATCTGTAAAATGAAGATGCCAATCATGATACCCATCTCACAAAACTACTTTGGAGATTAAATGTAAAGCACTTAGACTTTTTAGTCTCCATTACCTAAGTGTAAACTATTACTATCCCTCCTATTCCCATCACTGTCTATTGATAATTGGCTATGTGCTAGGCATTGTGCTAAGCATGGGTGGATAGAGCCTTTCACAAGGCAGGGGAGGTCTCACTCTCAATGGTGCTCTAGTCAGGGGAGGATGAAAAAGAAAAAACAAAAAACAAATCAGGCAGTGCTAAGTGCTAGGTGGTGATGTACGGAGATGTGATAGTCGGCAACTGTACAAGTAGTTTGGGTGTTGATGAAAGGAATATCTAAGGCAGAAGCAGTTCCAGAGAGGTTTAGAAGACAAGAAGTCAGCCAACCAAGGGTAAGAGGGACAGCAGCCCAGGCAGAGGCAACATCTCAAGAACATACCTAAAGCCTGGGAAGAACCTGAAACAGAAAGAAGAGTTGTGGAGTGGAGCTGAAGCAGAGTGCCCAGGGATGGCAGGGGAGGGTACAATGAATCAGAGAGGTCAGCAGGAGCCAGGTCAGGTAGGGCTTCTTCAGCCTGGCTAAGGAGTTTGAGTTCAGAATTCTAGCTGTGATGAGAAGTCATTACAGGGGAGTGACCTTATCTTTTTTTTTTTTTTTTTTTTTTTTTCTGAGACAGGGTTTCACTCTGTTGCTCAAGTTAGTGTGCAGTGGTACAATCACGGCTCACTGCTGCCTCAACCTCTCATGCTCAAGTGTGCCCCAGCCTCCTGAGTAGCTGGAACTACAGGCATGAATTACTGACCAGCTAATTTTCTCATTTTCTGTAGAGACAATGTCTCACTATGTTTCCCAGGCTGGTCTTGAATTCCTCGGCTCAAGTGGTCCTCTTACCTTAGCCTCCCAAAATGCTGGGATTACAAGTGTGAGCCACTGTACCTGGCCTGATTTATCCTTTATAAAAGACCACTCAGCTGCCCTGTGAGAAATGCTCTGACAGCACAGAGGGAGGCACAGAGGGAGGTAAAGGAAGCAGGAAGACCAGTCCAGGGAGTGACAACAGTGCCTTACACTAGCACAGGAGTGGGGAAGACAGAGAGCTGTGAATGAACTTAGTATCCTCTAAATCAGGGTTCCTCAACCTCAGCACTCTTCACACTAAAGCTGGATAATTCTTTGTTGAGGTGACTGTCCTATACATTGTAAGGTGTTTCACATCTTTCCTAGCCTCTATCCATATACACCAGCTGCAACCCCAATTGTGACCATCAAAAATGTCTCTATACATTGCCAAATGACTATGAGGGTTAAAATCACCTCTGACTGAGACCCACTGCTTTAGAAGTAGAGTTGACTGGGCTTGCTAATGGATTAGAATAGGGAGAGTGGGCAATTAGTAAAACAGAGGACTCAAGAAGGATTTCTAAGTTTTTGTATGTAACAAGGTAAGATCATCTCAGACATTCAGAGGGCTCTCCCTCTATACCAGTGGACTGGGTTTTGATTTGCAGTGCCACTCAATCGTTCATTCATTCAAACAGTCCACAATGAGTGTCAGCCAAACCCGATGCCAGGGATGCAAGCATAACTTAAAGAGCTCGCAATCTGACAGAGACACAGACCTATAAGCAAATGGAGTTGATAAAGTAGGTCATATGCTTCAGAAAAACCCCCAAGACTGACCAGATGTGTGAAGGAAGACGTGGCTTTTTGCTTCTGGGGGAAGTGATGTGAGTGCTCCAGTGAGATTCCAGTGTTGTGCCTGGAAGACAGAGGCACAGAGGGAAATGGCATGTGCCACAGCACCAGGGTGTGAGACAGAGCTGGCGGGCGGAGAGCAGGAGGGAAGGAGCTGCTGCTGAAGAGACAGGACGGACCAGCCAGGAGGGCTCTCTAAGACACACTTGATTTCATGTGCAATCTGGGAGCCACTGGAGGGTTGCTGTTGTTATTCCTACTCCTTATTACTAATGATTAAAGGAAAATCAAAGAGACATCTCCTGAGTGCTCAGAGGGCATCACCCCAGTGCTGGGCGCTCTACTGAGATGAGGTACTTCATCCCTCCTCCAGATGAGAAAACTGCAACCTAAAGAACTCAGTGACTTGCACAAGATTTCTTGGCTGACAAGTGGCAGAGCCAGGATGTGAACCCAGACCAGCTGGCTCCAGAGTCCACGTTAAGCAAGGAAATGGTGACGCAAATGTGTGGTTTAGGAAAATCATTCAGGAAATAAAAATATCTGAGGATCACTAGTTTATGGAAATAAATGAGCAAGGGAAAATGTATTAGATGGAAAGGTCAGAATTCATTTCCAGGCAATTGACGATCCAGGGAGGAAGACCAAGAAGGTAGAAGGGCAGCCAAGAGATAGTGGGGAGAATCTCAGCAAACAAAGGAGAGAAGACAAAGAGGCAGTCTGCAGTGTCCAGTACTGCTTCAAGGCCAAGTAATAGCGTATTTCAACATTTGCTGGATCTGACAACTAAGAGATTGTTGGAGCAAAACATTACTGTGGAGGATGCAAAAGCCAGGTGCAGAGGGCCGAGGAGTCACACACTGGCTACAGCAAAGGAGAAGGAACAAGAGCCAGTGGGACACTAGCTTGAGGAAGAGTTTGGGGCCAAGGGAGAGACGAAAGATGAGGAGGTAAAGAAGTAATTACTGCGAGGAACTCACAAACTTGAGTGTAGATTAGGCTCCCCTGGCGAAACAGGGTACAAGTGGGCTTCTGGCCCCATCCCAAACCCAATAATCAATGTTTCCCAAGTTGGCCTCAATCCACCAGGGACCCTGACGATCACAGGAACCACTGAGTGAGGCAGCATTTCTCATAGTGTGGTTCCTGGGACACTGGCAGCTTCCTGAGTCTATCCTAGGCCTCCTGATTGAGAATACCCCAGAAAGGTCCTGGGAAGCTGCTTACTGAAGACTCTAGGTCATTCTGATACAGCCAGCTTAGCTCCCTGAAAATCATAAACTCTAGACCCTTGTGGCTCAAAGTGTAGACCTCAGACCAGTGCATCAACAGTCACCTGGGGGGTTGTTTGAAATTCAATCAGCCTTACCCCACATACCTACTGAGCCAGACTCTGCATTTTACCAAGACCCCCATGCCTTTTGAATGCATATAAAGTTTGAAAAGCTCTGGACTGCAATACAGGGAGGATTTGGGGAGTGAAGGGAGAGGTATCGTGTACCCTCCTGCCAGACATATTTAGTGGAGAGTGCCCTAAGAATGCTTGCTGCTAATTTTTACAGGAGATAGCAAAGTGTTCCTCAAAGAAATCTCCTTCAAGGTTCTGATGCTTCAAGCCACTGCTGCATCCTTCAGGGCTGAGGAGCTAAGTCAATCATGATTTCAGACATTTAAAATGCAATATCTTTTTGCAGCAATGGGAAAGTATTACACTTTATGCATTCCCAGAGCTCCAAGTGAATCCTGAAAACCTCCTTCATACAGACCTGCCGTGGTGTGCACTTACCCACAGGGGGCAGCACAGCGGAGTGGTTCAGCGGCTCAACTCAAGCCAGAATGTCTGCTTTCAAAACTTGGCTAGGCCACCCAAGTGCCTCAGCCAGTTACTTAACTTCTCTAAGCCTCAACTCTCCAACTGTATAATGGGGATACTAGCAGAACTTAGGTGATGTGAGGACTGAATGAGATCATCCATGCAGAGCATTGGGCACAGTGCCTATTATATAAAATTCAGTTGCTGTTTAAAGGCAGGCTGTCAGCCAGGCGCGGTGGCTCACACCTGTAAACCCAGCACTTTGGGAGGCTGCGGCGGGCGGATCACAAAGTCAGGAGTTCGAGACCAGCCTGACCAACATGGTGAAACCCTGTCTCTACTAAAAATACAATTAGCCAGGCGTGGTGGCGCATGACTGTAATCTCAGCTACTCAGGAGGCTGAGGCAGGAGAATTGCTTGAACCTGGGAGGCAGAGGCTGCAGTGAGCCGAGATCACGCCACTGCACTCCAGCCTGGGTGACAGAGCAAGACTCTTGCCTCAAAAAAAAAAAAAAAAAAAAAAAGGCAAGCTGTCTGACCCCAGAACCCCTACACTACATGCTCACTTAGAGTCTCTACCATTTTGCATAACCCTAAAGCTACCCAAACTCATTCCTACATGTGTAGATCCACCTGCAAGAAAACCATTCTGTATTTTCACAAGGAAGAGAACATTCCATTGAAAATTACAGAGGTCTGTAGTTGTAAGGGTGCTTGGAGGTAACAGAACCACTTTATAGATGAGAAAACTACGGCTGAGAAAAGCCAGAGTGCTCACCCACAGCAAGAGTTCATTCTTTGCACCAAAGTATACTAACTAGGAAGACCACAGGCAAGTGTCTTTTAGCGCTGTGGTTTCTACCCTGCACACGGGCACTGTGGCTGCACAGGCAATGGCTGAACCAGGGAAGACTGGCCCTTCTGGGCCGATAGTGCCATCTGCCAGTTCCCCAGTCTGTGCTAAGCAGTGGGAGTGCCCCTAGCACCATGGAATTAAATGGAGAAGCCAGTGAGGCTGCCAGGAACCCTCTGTTTCTGAACATGAAAGCCCTTCATTAGCTTCTGCCTCTGGTCTTTAAATCCAAGCAAAATATCTGGATACCATGGCTTGAACTGATGATAATAGGCATCTATGCAAGGGCTGAGAAAGAGAGGGAGGGATAACACTCTCCAAGAGTTCATACCCCTTGGGACCCAAATCAAAAAGGAGAAAAGTTGAGAGAATATTTCCCTTCAGAAGAAAAATTAATTACAAGCAGGAATTGGGGTCAGGGCAGGTGGAAAGGGAGGATATGAGGCTGTTAAAGTGAATCAATCAAGTGATCCTTTAAAAGTGCTGAGAAAGCAAGTGTGTGTGTGTGTGTGTGTGTGTGTGTGTGTGTGTGTGTGTGTTACAGATGGAAGGAATCTTATTCTTGCTCAGCAATCCCATCTGGCCTCCTGGTAAGAGAAAACTAGCTCTGAGACAGCAGTAGTGAGAGAGATGTAAGAATACAAGCAATGATTTGCCCCCACAAGTACTAGTAAACAGTCACTGTTCTTTCATTGATTCATTCAACAAAGGTGTACTAAGCATCTCCCATGTAGCAGGAGCTAATGATGTTTGGTGTGGGGATAACAGTGAACAAGGTGTATCAGGCCTTTTCCTGGCTGTACTGAAGCATCTGATTCCTTGGAAAATGAAAACTATATCAGTTTACTGTATCTTCTTGTTTACAAGTCAAATGTAGAGAGAGGCAATGCTATGGTAGCAGGGACAAGGGGCATCTACCTAGCCTTGGTAGGAAGGGAGAGAAGGCTTCCAGTAGGACATGTGGTTGTGGAATGAGGGCCTCTGTCCTTTACACATTGGCCCATAAATCTACCCATTCATCCATCCACCTACTCAACCACCCAACTATCCATCCATCCATTGACCCACCCATCTATCTATCTACCTTTCACCTACACATCCATTCATCCATTCATCCATTTATCCATCCATCCATCCATTCATCCATCCAACCATGCATCTATCCATCCATCCATCCATCCATCCAACCATCCCTCCATGCATCCATGCATCCATCCATCCATCCATTCATCCATCCATCCATCCATTTATCCATCCATCCATCCAACCATCCATTCATGCATCCATCCATCCAACCATCCACGCACCCATCTGTGCATCCATCCACCCATGCATCCATCCTCCCATGCATCCATCCATCCATGCATCCATCATCCATCCATCCATGCATCCATCCATGCATCCATGCATCCATCCATCCATGCATCCATCCATGCATCCATGTATCCATCCATCCATTCATCCAACCATCCATCCATGCATCCATCCATCCATCCATGCATCCATCCATGCATCCATGCATCCATCCATGCATCCATGCATCCATCCATGCATCCATGTATCCATCCATCCATTCATCCAACCATCCATCCATGCATCCATCCATGCATCCATGTATCCATCATCCATCCATTCACCCATCCATCCATGCATCCATCCATTCATCCACACACCCATCCATCTATCCATCCATCCATTCATCCATCCATCCAACTATCTATGCATCCATCCATCCATCCATCCATCCACACATCCATCCATCCATCCATCCATTCATCTACCCATCCATGCATCCATCCATCCAATTATCCAACCATCTATCCATCCATGCATCCATCCATCCATGCATCCATGTATCCATCATCCATCCATCCATCCATGCATCCATGTATCCATCATCCATCCATTCATCCATCCATCCAGGCATCCATCCATCCATTCATCCACCCATCCATCTATCCATCCATCCATCCATCCATCCATTCATCCATCCATCCAGCCATCCATCCACACATCCATCCATCCATCCATTCATTCATGTACCCATCATCCATCCATCTATCCATCCATCCATCTATCCATCCAAGCATCCATGCATACTTCCATCTATCCATCCATGCATCCATCGAAGCATCCATGCATACTTCCATCCATCCATCCATCCATCCACCCACCCACCCATCCACCCATTCATCTACGTATCCATCCATGCATCCATCCATCTTCACTCTTTTTAAGCAGCAGCTTCTGTTGATGTTTTACAGTTCTGTTCTTCCATCAGCAGAGAAATCAAAGAACTGGGTGATGTCGATCCTGTAAATAACCAGCATCTCTGGGAAGATGCCAGAGGGCATGTTTCTATTTAGAAGGAAAAGAAGGCTCACTAAAGTAAAACCCCATGCTCTAGGTTCCATGCAGGGTCAAGAAGAGCTGCTCTTCTACCTTGCTCGGCCATGGCATACCAGTCTACTCTGGAATTCACTCACAGAGGTACTGTTTTGTTTTGAAAATTGCTTGTTTTGTTTTGATTTTACTCACATCCCCTGCAGTCATACAAAGGGTAAATACAATGCTGCTCCTATGTAATTTTCCTCAAGGCCAGCCTTAAATATAAGACTTCAAAAAGGATTGCCAGTTGGTGGGAGAAAAATCCTGGCAGAATTAACAAATTAAGTGATGACACAAATCTGCCTTTGTACTCCCACTGTCTGGAATGAAAAACAAAATATTTCTGAAATGCAGAAAATGGGGGGGAAACCTGGCACACAACCTGGGACGTTAAACAGAGCGCGCAGGGAAAGTGTGTTTCATATATGCATTGTTTTCATAATCGTTTTCACTTGCCAAAGTTTGGTTTGCATCAGAGGATGATTATACAATCCACAGTTTATGTTTTCTTCTGAAATATACCCTACAGGGCAAAGGGAAGAGTGCAGGATTGATGGACTCTAGGGAACCCCAGCCATCACCTTGTCTGTGGGCATAGCTAACTGCTAGCATTAGGGTGACTCCTTATAAGAGTCACATGTCCACAACTTCTTGGAGGTGCTCACACAATGTTTCCAGGTAGCCCCTGTAGTGACTATGAAAGGCCCCATCTCCTAATGGTGCATGGCCCATTCGCAGTGTCAAGGGCACTGAAGAGAGATCTTAATGGCATCATCTAAAAATTATCCTTAACCATGAACATAAGACTCTCTTCTGGGGTCACGGGAAGAGGATTCTAAGCAGATGTGCACCAGTCACTTCTGATTGTTAGAACAGTAGTGTTGCTGCTGCTAGTGGCAGCCAAGGCTGATGCATACCAGGCACTATACCAAGCACTTTGCATACATCCTCATATTTATTTCTTGGACAGGTGGCAAGACTTACCCAGCCACACAACACAGCCAGTCATGAGTGAAGCTGGGAGCTGAAACCATCACAAGCCTGAGCATTTCTATTAACAGGGAGCTCATTAACATGTAAGGCGCTCCACAGCTACCTTTAAAGAGTTGCAGAGAGATTTTGGCTCATTATGAGAAATAAATTTCTGAGTACTCTCATGCTATGATAGTTGGAAGTGAGCTCTGTTCTGAAAAAAGACAATTATGGTGCTGTCTTTGGAATCACAGATGTCAAAATGAGATTTTAAATAAGAAAGAAAGAAAAGGCTGCTTAGAGAGCAAGTCCAGTAGGAATCAACTCTTTGGTCTGTTTACCACAGAAGCCTCTGTGAAAATCAAATCTCAAGCCCAATAGATATTTTTTACAAAATAGACTTGTAGCTGCTTTGTTTTCGGCAAGGACAAGAGTCCATGCTCCAAGCCCCCATGGCTCAGGTGCACTCCTTTCTCCCTTTGGCACTCCAAGAAGTACAGTTAGAAAAACAGATAGGAGTCCTACTCCTCACTGCAGAGATTAAAAAAAAAAAAAATCAGACCCCAAATCAGAGAGCTGGGTCCTAGCAAATCCCGATTGGTCCTTATGACAGATATGCTAGACCCTTTACACATCAGCTTCTAGGACCTGGGCAGCATTTCTCTTTATGCTTTAATTTTTCTTTATGGTCCAAGGACTACCAGTTGCATGTACTTAAAGATGACATTGTTAATAACTATAGCTAATTCTTTTCAACAACTAAGAAGGGTCAAGCATTGTTAATACCTGTTAAACACTTAACAGGTATAACAGGTATAAATGTATTTAAACTCTAGGAGGTAGATACTGTTTTATTATTTCCCTATTTCACAGATGAGGAAACTGAGGCACAGAGAGATTAAATAATGTGTCCAGTATGCAAAGGAACTAGGACAAACCCAGGTTGGCCTCTGTCAAGCTTGTGTATTTTCAAGCACTCCACACACCACCTCCCATGCAAAAATAAGATGATGTTAGAAATGAACAATTATCATTATCCCACCTTCCAGAGATACCCACTGTTAACAGGGATATAATCTTATTGGCAATATTTGTTGAAATTTCCAACAGACAGGTGTCTCTTGCTGAGAATTTCATTTCTGGCTCAGATAAAGTCATTTCCTCTCATGGGCATTGCAATAAGAGCATCTGCGATCTATTTGATTTCTTTAGGAGATAATATGCATGAAAGAACTTTAAAAGCAAAACAAAGCAATAACCCATATCATGTCGCCATCCCATTACTTAGCACTCCCTGTTCAAAACAGTTTGCTTTTGAGGCCACCATACTAACTGCAATGCATCTGCCTGGACTTAGCAGAAGGAATGCTCTGCTGAACATTCCCCCTACCCAGACATCAAAAGAGGGTGGCAATGTAAGATTTGTCCAACCAACTTCCTTACTCAGTGAGACTCAGTCTAGTCCTATGACAGATGAGTTTCAAAATTCAGTGAGCACCAGACTCCCCTGGGCGGCTTGTTTAGATGCAGATTCCTGGGCTCTACTCTGTTACTAAGAATTCTATTCCAGCAGCTTTTGAGTCATCCCCAAATCTGCATTAACAAATGAGTAAGGTGACCCATCAAGCACAGTTTAGAAAGTACTGGTTGGGCACTGTCCCTAAGAGCCCAGGAGCCCAAGGTGGCAAAGAGCTTAGCCCTTTATTTTGTGGTTATTCGAGAGACGACTCAAAACTTCGTTTGTTTCACTTTTCTTTTTCTTTTTCTTTTCTTTCTTTTTGTTTGGCAGCACCATGCTGAGCCACCAACATAACACTCCAGTACTCCTTTATTCATTCAGAAAATTTATGAGTCGTGTCATTATGGTTAGTCTGGTGACTGACAGATGATGGCAGGCAAGCGTTTACAACTTTTTTTTACCATAACTTTTATACAGGAGAATTTAAAGCATGAAGTAATGTCAAGAACTGCAACAAACATTTATTGAATGCTTACTGTGGAGCAGGTGTTGTTCTAAGAGCTTTCCAGAGAGTCATTTAATCTTCACCAGCCCGTGACATGGGAACTATTCCTATCTCATTTTACAGATGTGGCAACTGAGGTACAGAGAGGTTAAGTAACTTGCCCAGGATCACACAGCTAGGTAGAGGTAGAGCATGATTTGACTCACTCATCCCACTTTGGCGCCAATGCTCTCAACCATGTTGACCACTAAGCACATGGCTACTTCCTTCCCTTGGCTTATGTGGCCCTGCCTGACTGACCCACCACATACTTCTCTAGGTGCCCCTGAAACCTTTCCTCTCCCTTCCCACCAGCCATAGGAATCACCATAAGCAGGCCTAAATATGCAGCATCCTCTTCTTTCTTTACCCTCAGGGCTATATTTAGGCTTTCTTTTTCCATGAAAGTCCTTCCACCCTGCAATGGACTGGATGTTTTTGTCCTCCTGAAATTATTCTGTTGAGTCCCTAGTCTCCAATCTGATGGTAATAGGAGGCAGGGCTCTTGGGAGCTGGTTAGATCATGAGGGTGGAGCCCTCATTAATGAGATTAGTGCCATTATGAAAAAGGCCCAAGGGAGCTCAGGCATCCTTTACACCGTATGAGGACACAGTGAGAAGACGGCTGTCCACAAACCAGGACGCGAGCCCTCACCAAACACCAAATCTGTCAGTGCCTTGGTCTTGGACTTTCCCACTCCAGAACTGAGAGAAATAAGTGTTGCTGTTTATAAGCCACCCAGTTAGTGGTATTTGAATGGATTAAGATACTGTCACTCTGAGAAGATTAAATGAAAAAAAAAAAGCAGAGGGTCTTCAACTCTACATCCTTCTAAAGGGACACTCAGTATAGGCTCTGAGTGCCAGTAGTGACGAGAAATAGAGAGGATGCAGCAGTCAGGTCTTGAATCAAGGCAGCCAACACTGTCACCACTGAACTACACTCAACTTTCCCTTAACAGCATCAGACTGGCCAGTGGCCTCCATTCCAGGGAACTGGGAACAGCCCTAGTTTGGATTTTAATGTCAGACAACTGGCAGAGACCCACCATGTTCTGCATCAGGGCCATATGCTCCCTGTCATCCAACAGCTTCACTCAGTGGCCCACCAGACTGCCTGCCCTGCTGCCTGGGGACCAACAACAATCTGAATATGTGGTCTGAGCATCAAAAAGCAGGCACTGCCCAGGGTTCAACAGGACAAGGTCTACAGACATGCAGCAGAGTGATGGTGATGGGCTTGCACAGACTTAGGAACATACATACAGCTACCAGCAGGATCCTGCTACAGTTCACTTGTCATTGGCTAAAATGTTCAAAACAGCTGAGGGAAAACATAGATCATGGAAACCTCCTTACCACAATCACTTACTCCTCCAACAGTGTCCAATCCATCTTTGAAGCATTCTCTCTTAGCTCTCTATGTGATTCAAGAAAGCAACAGGATGGCCTCTCTCCCTCCTCTCTCCAAATAAACAAAATTCTCGGGTCTATTCTCCTCACCTCTCTCTCAGAGGTCAGTAAACATCACAGGCTTTATTGCTAGATCCTGAAAGAGCAGGAGAGGCAAACAACACTTCACTTGACAGGAGACAGCAGGAGCCAAGATGGTCTTCAGATCCTGCATATTTAAATCTCATGGAGAATCTGAGACACTGATTTTTTGCCTCTCCACCCTTATCCCACCAAAATGAAGGGCAAGGATAATAGAAATAAGTAACTCAGGTACATGCAAGTGATGCCTTTTCAGGGGAGTAAGGACTGTATTTTAATTTGAAATTAACCTAAAGCTCTGCAGTGCTATAGAACATGGAATACTTGCAATGTAACCTACCTGAGTCCTTTGCCTTCCAATCACTGATTCTAGAACACCCAACAGCCTTTCAGACCTAAGACATTCCCTACATTTTATGTGACTCCTCTTGTAGTGATCTGAGAAAAGGACATGACATTAACCATGTCAAAAGCTAAAAGTTTCTGAAATGCTTTCTAAAGAGGGGTATGCAGTTACCTTTTGACTTCAAAGATTCTCTACCCCCATCTCCTCCCACTCCCAACCTTTAGAAAATGTTCAAGTGTTACTAGTGAGAGAGTCTCTCTGGTCATGTGTCTGCACTATATGAATGCACCACATTCTCTTTTTCTAATTATTATTTTCTCATCTGTCTCAAGATTTTTTTAAAAAGCGATCTGGCAACTGCACACTAGCTATGTTGCAGATAAAAGTGCAAGTCTGCATTAAAAAATAAAAATAAAGACTGCACACCCTAACTTGGATCAGCAAGATTTGTCTGGATGTGCCAGGAGAAAATTTTTTTTGATGTTCTGTGATTTTGCAGCCATTTAAATTTTATTAGCCATTACCAAGCGTATTACCACTGACTATATTTTGCAGTTACAGCCAAGTCCTGGCAATGAGAGCATGCTGGAATGACAGGGGCCCAGGCAACCTGACCACACTCATTCCAGAAACACAGAAACATGACCCCTGCCCCCCAGCTCAGAGTTATTTCATTAAGATTCTCCCCTTGCAGGCAGAGAAAAGGCAGCACACAGTGCTGATGATAATGAAGCTCTCTGGAAGTGGGGAAGAAGACTGGCGAGATGGAATGAAGCTGATATTTGTGCAAAAGAATTGGTTTAAAAGACAACTTTAAGACGACTCCATACCACTCACTTCTCAGCTGGTGACAATATTGGCATTTAAATTGGTAGTTTCCAAGAAAGCAGTGGCAGGTCCCAAACAACAGCTGCTATCACCTAGGAGGAACCAAGGGAGATGGAAGAGGCCTGGTGGGATTCTTGCAGATGCCGTCCAAGTCCCCCTGTCACCACCAGAATAGGATTAGAATGGCACCAGCAGAGATATGTGACAGGAGACTTAACTAAATAATGAAACAAAGGTTCTAAGAAATGGGAGATTTAGTCACTTCAGAAAATGAAACAGTCACTCTTCTCCTGGGAGATACTTAATTGGATAATTTCTTCTCAGTTTTTCTCTAGGCTCCAGGAAGCCTTATCTCAATAGACCTGACTCAACTTCTTCCCAACCAGAGTCTTGGGTCTTCTGTCCCAGCTTCAAGGGAGGGAGCACCGGGACCCCAGGTAGATAGTCTGATTCTTCTCACCTCCTGGGCAGGGGGTGGGGGTGTCAATGGGAACTCGACAGCATTGTAGTTGGAGTGGGGCTCCCCATCCTAGGCTGTCCCCCAGCCCACTCCTCAGAACCAGACTATCAAGAGATCCCTGGATTCCATCTCCTGAAAATGGTTCAGGGAAGAGGAGGTGCTAATTTTGACTAATGTGCTGTAAACCTGAACATCCACAGTATTTCTGAAACAGAACTGTCACCTGTTAGAAAGGAGAAACTATGGAGAATCACCCAGCTCATCTTTGACACCTGAAAAAGCCTGGATCGAAAACTCTCGCCAACCCTGGAGGCTCTCTCTCTTACATGGCACAATGCATCCCTGGGGAAGGCAGAAGATGGAAAAGCGTATCGTATTAAGTGCCTGCTATGCACCAGGAGCCAGCACTTTCATATGTATTCTCACCCTGCCCCTTTTCACATCTGCTCCCATTTCCCAGACGAAGGAACTGAGATTCCAAGAAGAGAAGTGACTAGCTAGGGGCAGAGCTGGGATCGCCACACCGCCAGGAAGAGTACAGCTGACATTGATTGTGTGCTTCCTCTGTGCCAGCTGCTGTTTGAAGGGGTTTCAAGGTTTCAGCTCATTTAACCCTCACAAAAATGCCATGGGAATGATGAGGAAACTGAGGCCAAGTACCTTGCGTAGGTTGCACAGCTCCCAGATGATGGAGTCAGGATTCAATACTGGCAGTGTTGGCTGCAGAGCCAGGTCCTTCTCACTTTGCACCCTGTCTGCTATCCTCTAAGCACAGCACCCAAAGGAAAACATACACACATGGTGCATTTATCTGTTTGGAAATGTTCAGCACCATTGGCTGAAATATCATATGCTAACCATCAGAGAAAATTAGTGCATTTCATTGAATCCAAGATGCCACTGAGTGCAAAGCATGCTACTATTTTATGTACAACTAAGAAAGAAACAACTCTGCCAATTAAATTAGGACACTGTGTTTTCTTAGCCCATTGAAAAATGTGGGGAAAAAATGTGTGTCTCGGAATTTAAAAAACACTGGAGGCCTTAGAATGATCAAGACGGTGAAATGCATGAAAGATGCAGAATGGACATGGTTCTCTGTGAGTGCAAAAAGTAACCTAATATCTGATTTCTCAAGAAAACCTGATAATCTAATTTTTATGTGCAAGCTCTTGCTTTATAAACACAGACAACTAATTATTGTTTTTAGTGTCCTTGTGTAGGACAAACAAAACCTGACAGCAGTCCAAACTGGCTGGGACCCCCAGTTGGAGCCCTCCCAGGTCCCAAACAGGGCTGGAGAGTGGAGAGCTGGTGACACTGTGTGCTTAGTCCACAGCAGCCCCCTCCAGCCCCAGGGCTACTAAAAGCACAGAACTTTCACAGACTGCCATACACACTAACTAGCATTTAGAGTATCCTCACATTATGGAAATGGCCAAATGAAGGCATCAGATTATAGAAGAAAAAAGAGTACATCCACCTGACTTTTAAAATATATATATTTATTTATTTTCTCATTTGAATCACGCTTCCTGCTTTATTGACACACTTGGTTTTGTTCCATAACCACCATGCTACAAAGGCAGAGGTAAAACAATTAACAGCGATATTCCCCAAGTGAATGAAGTGAGCATCCACACAGCTTGGAGACCACCAGGCAGCTAAGTTTGCAAAGGCCTCCTCCGGTGGTAGCTGCTGGTCACTGGGAGCTTTACCTCCTCAATATTTACCCAGTGTAGCAGGTTGAACAGTGCCCTGGGACCTGTGAATGTGACCTTATATTTGGAAATTGGGTCTTTGCTGATATAATGAAGTTAAGATAAAGTCATACAAGATTAGGGTGGGTCCTAATCCAATGATCAGTGTCCTTAAAAAAGAAATCTGGACAAAGAAGCAAAGAGACACAGGGAGAGAACCATGGGATGATGGAGGCAGAGACGGAGTGATGTATCTACAAGCCAAAGAACACAAGGATGGACAGTGTATTAGTCTGTTCTCATGCTGCTAATAAAGACATACCTGAGACTGGGTAATTTATAAAGAAAAAGAGGTTTATTGGACTCTCAGTTCCACATGGCTGGGGAGGCCTCACAATCATGGCAGAAGGCAAAGGAGAAGCAAAGCCACGTCTTGCATGGCGGCATGCAACAGAGCTGGTACAGGGGAACTCCCATTCATAAAACCATCAGATCAGGCTGGATAAAGAAAATGTGGCACATACATACCATGGAATACTATGCAGCCATAAAAAAGAATGAGTTCATGTCCTTTGCAGGGATATGGATGAAGCTGGAAGCCATCATTCTCAGCAAACTAACACAGGAACAGAAAACCAAACATCACATGTTCTCACTCATAAGTGGGAGTTGAACAATGGGTATGCATAGACACAGGGAGGGGAACATCACACACTGGGGCCTGTTGGGGGTGGGGGACGAAGGGAGGGAGAGCATTAGGACAAATACCTAATGCACGCGGGTCTTAAAACCTAGATGACAGGTTGATGGGTGTAGCAAACCACCATGGCACATGTATACCTATGTAACACACCTGCACTTTCTGCACATACATCCCAGAACTTAAAATAAAATTTAAAAAGAACTTACCATGTAACCAAAAACCACCTGTTTCTCAAAAACTACTGAAATAAATTTTTTGAAATGAAAGAAAAAAAAAACCATCAGATCTCGTGAGACTTATTCACTATCATGAGAACAGCACAGGAAAAACCCACCCCCATGATTCAATTACCTCCCACCAGGTCCCACCCATGACCACATGGGGGTTATTACAATTCAAGGTGAGATTTGGGTGGGGACACAGAGCCAAACCATATCAGACAGCTAATCAGTGGCCAAAGTATATCAGACAGCAAATCAGTAGAAGTGAGGACAAGGCAAGGAAGGATCCTCCCCTAGAACCTTCAGAGAAACCATGGCCGGGCCGACACCTTGCTTTAGACATCTAGCCTCCAGAACTGTGAAAGAATAAATATCTGTTGTTCTAAGCCACCCAGTTTGTGGTATGTTGTTACAGCAGCCCTAGGAAACTAATAAAACCAGAAAGATTTGGAGCACTTTGTACTTCCTCCCCTTAGTGTAAAATTACCAACATCTTCAAAAATCTACCAGGGGCCTTTAAGAAAAGTTTGAGTACAGTCAAACGCATGTTAAGTGCAGCCTGACAACCTGGAAACGTCCGTATGTAGGTGGGTGCCTATCAGATGCCCACCTCAAACTTCATGCTGTGATTCCAACATCTGAACTGAAAGTCTGTCCTCATCATAGGCCACGAGGCACAAAGAGCACATCTGGAGTGGCAAGAGGGGGTCAGGAAGACAGTAATTTTTGCAAGTTCTAGGCCTACAATGCTGAAGGCCATAGGGAGTGGTGCTGACTTCAGGCCAGTGTGGTGAAGGTGGAAAAGACTACATACTCATGGAGGCTGAGAAGCCTGAGCGCTGAAGCAAAATATCGTCATTAAAATCCACTTAGGTGTTTAATTGTGCAGGGCTCCAGCAGAGCTGAGAACAGCGGATGGCAGCCACTCTGGGGGTGGGTGCCCACTGCAGGTCCATTAAGACATAGGTCCCCATCTGAATGCAGAAGAGGTACCTCCAAGCTTCCTTCCCTGCAACCTCAAGAGCCTGGCTCACCTCAGCCCCTCAAATGTTTGTTTCCTTCCCTTTTGCACCAGTTTGGGCATCTGGCTGGCTCCCTGGAGCTCTAAGCTAAAAGCTATTCCATGTGAGCTCATGAATGTGTGTCCAAGACTGGACAGTGAAAAGCAGATACTGACCTAGCAGATGAAGGTGTTTCTGTGGCACAGGCTCTCAAACTAAGAGCAAGAAAAGACCGGGTGTGGGAAGGGGAAGTGGAGGATGGAGGTGTTGGGAACAGGCGAGTAATAACTCCCAGCATTGCGCTGGCCAGGAAATGTCACCAGTATACATGTGTTTGAGGGAATAGGGTCAGCTAGCATTCACTGAATGCTTAACTCACACCAGGCACCAGCTACAAGCCTCATATTAGCTCATGTCAGACTCACAGAGCTGATCTTCACCTTCTCTGCACCAGGAAACAATACCTATTGTTTAAATCCAGTCCTTTCTAACTGGCTTAGGGCCTGGACACAGCACTTACTAGATGTTTGAAACATCACCCCTGAAATATCACATCTCTGGGATAGGCACTGCTATTATCTCCATTTTACAGATGAGAAAATAGGTGCATGGTAAGCCCCGGGGCTGCACATGTCATAAATGGAAGCTGGGGGGAGAACTCAGTACTGTCTGGGCCCAAAGCCCCTGTTCTTAACCATAGCATTAATGGTTTTGCATTTAAGACTAAAGAAATTTAGTGAAGTGAGGATCATGCCAGGAATTAGGTGAGACATTTAAAAACCAAATACAAACAGAATGACTCAATGAGAAAAGAAGCAACGCTAATATACATAGGTCTTGGATTTCCCGCACACCGTAAGCGCTGTGAAAGAGCATGTCTTTTCATTCTGAAGTGTTTAATGGACAGAGCTTTAAACCACGATATTCTCTAGACCCTTCAGAGTGCCAGTTATGTTTTCTGAGGCTTAACTCCTTCAGAAGGCCCTTGGAATTCAGCCCTTGGCTAGCAGTGGCTTGCCAAGAACCAAGATGCAGAAAAAAAACCGGACATCTCACTCATACGAGAAAGCCAATCTTTGGCACTCCTTGGCTTGCAGGTGCCTCCCTCCAGTCTCTGCCTCTGTTGTCACATGGTCTTCTTCCCTCATATCGTCATATTATCGTCTTATAAAGACAACATTCACATTGGATTAAGGGCCCACCCTACTCCAGTACAACCTCATCTTAACTAATTACATCCACAAGGACCCCCATTTCCAAATAAGGTCACATTCTGAGATACCGGGGGTTTGGATTTCAACATATCCTATATCCTTTTGGAAGATACAATTTGACCCATAACAGTGAGATTCTTACTTGCAAATTGTTAAAGGAAAAAAATGAAAGCAGGATGTCTGCAGACGTCAGCCTGTTAGACAGCTGCGGGAAGCTATCATTCACCATATAATAATTTTTGGGGTTTGTTTTGAGATAGGGTCTCACTCTGTCACTCAGACTGGAGTGCAGTGGCACAATCTCAGCTCACTGCAACCTCCACCTCCCAGGTTCAAGTAAATCTTGTGCCTCAGTCTCCCAAGTAGCTGGGATTACAGGCTCCCGCCAACACATCTAGCTAATTTTTGTATTTTTAGTAGAGTCAGGATTTCACCATGTTGCCCAGGCTGGTCTCAAATTCTTGGGCTCAAATGATCTGCCCACCTTGGCCTCCCAAAGTGCTGGGATTACAGGCATAAGCCACCATGCCCAGCCTATAATAATTTTTTTTTTTTAAACAAAGGAGATAGTTTGATGGTCGTATTAGTTTGCTAGGGCTGCCATAACCAAGTACCACAAATTGGACAGCTTCAACCACAGAATTCACTGTCTCACAGTTCTGATGGCCAGGAGTCTGAAATCAAGGTGTTAGCAGGGTTGATTCCCTCTGGGGGCTGTGATGGAAGGATCTGTTCCAGGCCCTCTCCTTGGAGTGTAGACAGCTGTCTTCTTGCTCCAAGTCTTCACATCATCTTCCCTCTGTACATATTTCTGCTTCCAAATTTCCTTTTCATAAGGACTCCAGTCGTATTGGATTAGGACCCACCTAACAACTTCATTTTTACTTGGTTACCTTTATAAAACTCCATCTTTAAATAAAGTCACATTCTGAAATACTGGGGGTTAGGACTTCAACACAGGAAAATTGTGGGAGAAGGCTGGGCTATAATTCAACCCAAAATGATAGTGTTGTGCCAGTTCTGCTTTCTACAGAGTGGTGGGGAGAACTGAGCCCACTGCAGCTGCACACAATGACTGACAGGTTGCCTTTCTAAGCCACAGCTCATCAGCCAACACATCCCCTTCTTTGAGAAATGACAGAACAGCCCAAAAGAAGCAGCAGCAAGCTCTATCCATCCTATGAAAGCTTCCTGATTTCCAGAGGCATTTTGTGTGTGGAGCCGGCATTAGGTGCCCTAGAGAAACAGCTGAATTCCTGGTAAAGCTTAGAAAAGGTAAAGGATAACTCAGAATCCAACTTTTTCCCCACATCTCTACTTGCCCTGCAGTGCAAGTTTAAAAGAAAATATATGTGGCACCACCTAGAGGCAGAAGACGAGGCAGATGCTAAAAAGGAAAAGAGGAAGAGTATGGAGCCTGAACAATCTCAACCCCAGCTTTCTTGCTCTTATATTTCGTGGTGATCATTTGCCCAAACTTGCCCTCTCAACCCTATCTCATGGATTTATGCCTTTACACCAGAGCAATAATAACACATGTTCAAGAAACAGTCAGGAACAGTAAAAGCAAGTAAAATTCAAATCCCATTTTTGCACCTACTTTTCTATCTCTGGATTTGGAGATTCATTAATATTTTATCATTTAACAAAGTCCTCAAATTTATCCCTCCTCCACACCCCCCCACCAAACACACCCACCAAACATAAAGGGCCAGGTCTGTACATGCAAAGTCAAAGACATCAATCAGTGTAACTTTCCAAAGAAGAAAATGAACCGCCTTGGGAAGACGACCCCAAACATTCAAGATCCCCTCAACCACTTGGTTAGAACACGGAGAGACAGCAGCTAAAATCAACACAGAACTGGAAAAATATCTTAAGGCTCTTGACCCCTGGTCCCCTGTGGGTTCTGGAAATTTGGACTGCTGCTTTATTACAGAGGGGAGCACTAATCAAAGGACAGTCTCTTCAAGGAAAACATTTCAGAGACTCCCAGGACTAACGGCCATGTAAATATTCATTTCTATAAGAAACCATTATCGACGTTTTTAGAATCTTTTTAAAAAGCAGGTTTGACATGATAATATGTCATGATAGCAGTAAGATTCCATTTCAGCAGGGTAACAGATACCTAGAGAAAAAAACTGAAAGCCCCCACTGGGGGTCTCTGATGGAGGAAGGTTATGGAGACTTATTTTCCGGGCCAACAGGCAAGCTCCATGTAATCGCTCTACTGCTCAATTTCCTCATCTGGAGATGACACCAGCCGGTTACTAATAAGGCTTCCGCAATAATCAAATGAATCAATAGAATGTAAAATGCCTGGGATAGTGTGGCCTAGAGGAAGCTCTAATAAGCTCTCCTCATAATCAGGACTTCCATGGAGCTTCCTCGTTTTTGTAAAACATTATCTTTATTCCTTTTATTTTATTTTTAAGTTATTTGGATAAAACTATCACTGAGGGCACTCCACTAACCAAGAACAGAAATATACTTAAAGTGTCCCAAAATGAGCCTCTTCTACAGATTCAAGAGGCAGAAAATCTAATGTCTTAACTCAGCTGGAAATTAATATTAGTCCATCAATAGGTATCTCACAAAGAAATAAAACTAGTAATTAGAGGTAAGGGAAAACACTCAATCTAGCTAGATAATTTTTTTTTAATTAAAAAAAGTAACTTTTCAATTACTAAATTAACCAGAAAAATATTTTTTAAAGATATTACCCAGGGCTGCCAAGACTAAAATAAAGTCATAGTTTTCACATGTTGCCAACAAACTGGTGCAAACCTTTAGCAAAACAAGTCGGCAGTCAGTGTCAAGAGCCAGAAAAGGCGCCTTCCCTCCAACCCAGTAATTTTAATTCTGAGAATTTAGCCTAAGCAAATTTCTCAAAACACAGGGAAAGTCATGTCCACCCTCCTGTTCACAAGTGAGCACTGTTTCCCATAGTGGAAAACTGGAAAGAAGAGAAATGCCAAATTATGTGTAAATAAACCATATTATAGCAAGTTAATGGCACTAAAAATGATAAAGAGAAAAATGGGGGGAGATACAGAAAAACTGTTAACAGGTTGAAATGTTACATGAGAAAATGTCAAAATATAAAACTGTACACCCCTGGCGATTACACTGGGGAAAAGCCTGAATGAGAACTTCCAGGATGCCAATAGTGGATCTGAGTACAGATGCTTTTCCTCCTTCTCTGCCCTCAATTTTTACAATATGTGATCTTATTACCGTCACGATTAAAAAAAAAAAATCTTCCTGTCTGGTAAAAATCCTTCCTCTGCTGTGGATACAGAAGAGCTGCTCACTGCCTCATATCCCACCATGACACACCTCTCCAGGCTCTTTCTTGCCCTTTGAAAAGGGCAAGAATTCTCTTTTTTAAGAAGCGTATTATCTTTCCAATGCCAAAGCTCCACAGGGCACTTGAAGTAATCACCTCTCCGAGGCGAGAACACTGCCACCTTCACTCACCTCCCCTTAAGTACCCAGTTGCTCCAAAGAATCAGAGAAAGGGCTTTGTAGCTCATAAGCAAGACACAGAACCAGTCTCCCTCCCTCCGGGAAGGTGGCAGAAATTCCACATCAGCCGTTTCCATCATCCTTGAAAAGGTTGTCAAGTTGGTCACCCTGGAGACCTCAGCCCTGTCCACCCTGACTCTGGCTGAAACCATTGTATATTTCTGTCGTCTGGTTATGCATAAGTTCTTTAAATTATCCTAAACATTTTGACCAGCAGAAGTAAAAGTGCAGAAGAGACTGAAACAGAAGAGACTGAAACGTAGGGGGATGGTTAAGTTACAGTGTCACTACTTGACCGAGCATTAGGCAGCCTCCCAAAACAACTGTGAATCCTCAATATAGAATGTGGCCAAGGGCCTCTAATGTTAAGTAGAAAAAAGCAGGTAATTGAACGGTATTTCCCCATGACAACGACCAAATAAAATAGTTGATACAGATTTAACCAATAATAGTTAATGTTTACAAGCCACTTACTGTATACAGGCACTGTGCTGTGTGCTTCATACAGGTTAAAATTTCACAACACTGTTAAGTATCAGAAGCCTTATTACCCCCATTTTGGAGAGGAGGAAATTGAGGCACCAGAAGGTTAAAGAATTCTCTTTAATCCTCCCAAAGGCTAAAGTTTAGAACATTCTGGTAAGTTTCCCACGATCACACAGCCCCCTAAGGGGGAAGAAGGGCTCTGATTTTGACACAAATCGGCCTTCTCAAGGGCTCACACCCTCAACTCCTAGGCTGAAAGGGAATATATAAGAAATTTTAGGCCGGGCGCGGTGCCTCACACCTGTAATCCCAGCACTTCGGGAGGCCGAGGCGGGCGGGTCACGAGGTCAGGAGATCCAGACCATCCTGGCTAACACGGTGAAACCCCGTCTCTACTCAAAATACAAAAAATTAGCCGGGCGTAATGGCGGGCGCCTGTAGTCCCAGCTACTCGGGAGACTGAGGCGAGAGAATGGCGTGAGCCCGGGAGGCGGAGCTTACAGTGAGCCGAGATCACGCCACTGCACTCCAGCCTGGGTGACAGAGGCAAGACTCCGTCTAAAAAAAAAAAAAAAGAAAGAAATTTTAAATGAAAGTAGAATTTGTTTTAGAAAAGGGACTTTTTCTCCTTCCCTCTACTGTCTAAACTTTCTAATGTTCTGTTTTCACGATTTAAAGACAAAAAAAGAAGGGCTACAGAGAGAGGTTAATGTATGTTTGGGGCGCATGGTTTTTTAATTATGTTTTGCTCAAAGGACTAAATAAATGCCACTCAAACCTCCACCACACTTGGGGGCTAAGGGTAGGAAGTCAGGGGAAAAAAATAATGGAGAATAGCCAAGAATGAGCCTGTTCCAAACCAAACCAAGCAGCTCCAGGCAGCTGCCGGCAACATCTTTTTAAAAAACATTTGCTCTCCACCATGTCTTCCAGTTTGAGCATGAATTCTAAAATCATGAGACTGGAGTGACAGGACACAGAATGCCATAGAATGCACTAATATCACACAGCTGCTACTGACAAAGCTGGGCATACAATTTAGGAATCAACTCCTTAATCCTGCGTTCTTTCAGAAACTGATCATGTGCCAAACATTCCCAGGTCAGCTAACAACAATCCGTATGTGCCGAAGTTGAAATATACACCGTATCTCAAAAATGGTAACTTGGCACACTTGTACAGTGTTTAATAAATCCTCAAAACCAGACAGATGACAGAGCTCACACATACTATGTCATTTGCTCAGATTACTAATGTTATAGCTCTAGTAATTCTGAGGCCATGTTAGAAACAGAGAAAAGCTAAAATAGACATAATAATACTTTTAAAAAATAATTCTGCAGGCCGGGCTTGGTGGCTCACATCTGTAATCTGTAATCCCAGCACGTTGGAAGGCGGAGGTAGATGGATTACTTGAGCTCAGGGGTTCAAGAGCAACCTAGGCAACATGGTGAAACCCTGTCTCTACAAAAAATAAAAATACATTAGCCAGGCGTGAGGGCGCACTCCTGTGGTCCCAGCTACTAGGGGGGCCAAAGTGGGAGGATCACTTGAGTCCAGGAGGTCGAGGCTGCAGTGAGCTGTGATCATGCCATTGCATTCCAGCCTGGGCTGGAAAACAATAAACAAACAAACAAACAAACAATTCTGCAAAAATAAAAATTCAGTGTGTATAGTGATCAATTCAGAAAGATCATATGAAACAAGCAGTATGAAATATTCTCCCCAAATAACACACCCCCAATTTTCCCATCCCAAAAACTTCTCTGAAGGGCAGGAGCAGGCACTGGGGATACGGGACCCCTTGGATGGGCAAAGGACCAGTTTCAGAGGGGGCAGCTTGCTCCAGAGGTGTGTGAACTCCAAAGCCAGTGCCCCTTCCCATGCGTCAATAGACTCGGCCCAAATTCTGGTCAGAAATATGTTAAAAATTCAAATGACTGGCTGGGCACAGTGGCTCATGCCTGTAATCCCAGCACTTTGGGAGGCTGAGGTGGGCGGATCATGAGGTCAGTAGTTTGAGACCAGCCTGGCCAACATGGTAAAACCCCGTCTCTAATAAAAATACAAAAATTAGTTGGGCACGGTGGTGGGTGCCTGTACTCCAGCTACTCAGAAGGCTGAGGCAGGAGAATCGCTTGAACCCGGGAGGTGGGGGTTGCAGTGAGCCGAGATCACACCACTGCACTCCAGCCCCGGGTGACAGAGCAAGACTCCGTTTCAGGGGGAAAAAAAAAGTTCAAATGATTAACCTGTCTTCAGCTATTTCCTCAGCTGGCTTCCAGGGAGACAGCAGGCTCAGAGCCAGGACACATAGTTCTCCTGTCAGACAGGCCACGTGGCCTGGTGCCCAAAGCACATGAAAGAGCCAGGAACCATCGTCCAGTCATGTGGTCTCAAGGCAATCCCCTGTGAGACAACCCTGTGCCCACCACTTGTCAGTCATACTTCCTACCTACCAGAGCACCCAGGAGGACAACCACACAGGGCACCATGGCCAAGCTCACTCTGCAGAGACAAACTGAAGAGGAAGAGAAATACACCTCTGCAGGGCAGGGAGCAGGATCATTTGACACCACGGACCCCTCTCAACTCACATCCCCGGTGCCTCTTTTCTCGTAGATGATCATCAACCCAAATCTCATGCACGTTTCGGCGTCATGAAACAGGTAAAGGGCAGAAAAGGAGGTGGGGTGGAAAGGATCACAAAACCATTTGATCCTGGTGGTGCCCATTAGAAGATGATGTCCCCAGCAAAGCTCAAGCCATATCTATCGGCAGAGAAAAGGGGATGGGAAAGCACGTTACTATGTATTCAGTGCCAACTCCATGCTGAATACTTGGCAGGATGCTACGCCTCATTTAATCATCAAGAAAATTCCACGGTGCTCTGTAAGATGGTCACCAGCATGGACTCTGGTGTCAGGCAGCCCTGGGTTCCCAAGTCCAATGTGCCACTTGCTGGTTTTAAGATGCTGCAGCCACATAACCTCTGGGATGCTCAGTTGGCTCGTACATAAAGCGAAGGCAAGGACGGGACTCCAGGGTAGGGATTAGTAGAGCCTGATGGCAAAACCTTCTGCTCTCTCAAAGCGTTGGCTCCACCACCACCAAGATCCCTGTGTCTACACAGAGCATGTGACTCTGAGATGGAGATACAGCAAAGAAGCAGGACTGCTGGCAAGAGGCACAAAACCACCAGCTTGCAGCAAGCAGAGTGTGCAGGGTCTAAGCCAGCTCAGGACCCGCTCCCCTCTGCCCCAGGATGGCTGCCACCCCACCCCAGCAAAGGGCCAGGCCACTCACGGCACTCCTTCTCATCACTCTTGTCGAAGCAGTCAGGCAGCCCGTCACACTGCCAGGCGCCCGGGATGCACCGTCCATTGCTGCACATGAAGTTGCCTGGTATGTTGCACTCGTTGGTGAAGTTGTTCCCGGGGAGCAGCTGGCTCTCTGTCAGAGAGAGGGGACAGGTCAGACGGCACAGCAACAGCAGGGACCTCAGCGCCCCTCAACTGAAAGGTGTGTGGTTTGGTATAGGTGAGACTTCCGGTAGGTGACTCAACCTCTCTGACCTTCAGTTTCCTCATCTGTGAAATGGACTAATAATCTGCCCCAGTCCACCTCCAGAGATTCTGAGAGGACTAAATGGAGAAATACACGGAACAAACATACTTAAATGTCAGGCACAAAATGGCTGTTCACTAACTTTTTTTCTTTCTCCATCAAAGACTGGTTGTAAAATCCAAATGTTCTTTTCTGGCCATCAGCAGTGGTTAAAAATTAAAATTCTAGACAGGAGTGATCACTGGACTCCCAATGTCTCCAACAGTAGGAACTGCAAGATCTTTCCAGGCCTCACACACCAGGCCCTTACAATCACAGAATCCTTGAAGTTGGGCCAAGTTGGAAGGAATACCAGGAGATCATTTCACTCTAGGAAACAGGAGCCCAGACCCATAAAACCAACCTGCCTGAGGTGGCACAGGTAGAAAAGGCCACATTGAATCTTGAACTTGGGATTTGTAACCTCCACCAGGGTCCCAAGGTCATGGAATTGCCTTCCAAGAGTTACTGGAAGCTGAGAACCAAGCTGCAAGTTCAGATTCAACTCCACTGAACATGGTCATAAAGTGCCAAAGCCCCCAACCCGAACAGCCAACCCTCAGGCTAGAAAGCAAATACAGAACACCAGTGCTGTGGCGGTGGAGGTGGGCAGGGTGCTGAGTTCATCTACCAGTGGACCCTGGGGGAGATTTTCAAGGGAGCCAGGATCTGATCGATCTGACCAGTCTGATCCATTGTGATCAATGGCTGAGAGATAAGGAGCCATGTGAGTAAAAGAGTTTTGGGGAAAAGCAGGAAAAAAAAAAAAAGACCACTCCTTCAGCACACCACAACTCCAGAGCTCCCTCCTGAGTCATTCCATAAGCATTTACTGGACATTTATGACCAGATACTTGTGCTATGTTCTAAAGATGCAGAGATAAAGGCTAGGGCTTATTATACCTTTAGGCTGGAAAGGCACACACAGCAAAATAAGAAGAGGGATGTCTAGACCCACCTGGGGGTAGCAGAAGAGAAGGTCCATGATTCTCTTTCATAAACCTTGCCAAAGAGAAGCATCTCTAGATTTCCAGATCCCTAACATCATATCCTCCTACAGGCCACTATCCTTTATGCGTGCTATTCTTTTTACCAGGGATGCCCTTCGGCTTGCTGGGTCTCCCAGTAAATCCATACACACCCTTCAGCAAACAAATATGTCGCCTTTCCTCTGACGTGTCCCCTGGCTTTTCCAAACACAGATGAGCACTAACTCTGTAGTCTGGTGATAGTACCACTGGGGTGATACTAAACATATTTTATAACTAGAACAAGCGGGCAACAACCAATTGCAATGGACACCGTCACAGGCAAGCAACACCCCACCGGCCTTGGTGCATGGAATTTCCCTTGTAGACCATCTGCTGCATTATACAGAATTAATAATGCACATGCACGTTTCATTACTGAAAATGAGCTTTCATCGCTCACTGGAGAACTCTAGGAGAGAAACTACAATGAGGGGCTCTACCCTGCCCAACTGCCCACATCAGAATCCTAGAAATCTCCCTTGTCCCCTCCTCAATCTATCAACCCCTATATGTGGCCAGTCCCCGAGTCTCCATTGCCACAGTTGCGACTCCAGCCAAAGCAGCCACCCTTTCTTACAGGGATTGCTGCACAGCACAACTTCCCAACTTGGCCCCCCTGCCTGCCATCTTGCCCCTCTCCAACCCACTCTCCCCTCTGTGGCCAGAAGGATCTGTCTAAACACCAAATGAATCATTTCTTAACTTTAAAAGGTCATTGAATGGCTCCCTGGTGTCCTTAAGATAAAGTCAAAATTCAAATAAATCAAAAAAGATTCCGAGAAAGAGGGTAGCATCTACAGTGGATGTTGATAGACACACAGAGATAAAAAGTAAGCACCCTTCAGGTCTAGAGAACAGTGTCAGCAAAGACTCTGTGCAGGAAGACGTAGCCCAGAGCATGGAACAACATGGAATTCAAAAATCATGCAGCTCTGATTGTTAGGAAATGCAAAGGTTTTATGCTACTATTTCTCCTATTCTGCTGCGATTTCTCCTATTGTAGTGCAAAGTCAGCCATCCCTAATTAATCATGATGCTCTGTTCCACCGAGCCAAGAATCAATATGAGACTCCCTCTCAAGACCGGACTCCAGAAAGCCACCAACAACCCTGAGAAGAACATGAAACCAATTCACCATCTCCAGGCAAGGGCTTGAGGGGGACCCTAGAAGGGCAGCCAGGTACTGGATACTAGCCAGACAACGAATGCTCAACCCAGAAAACCCCCACATTCCAGCTGTTTGCTAACAACTGCTCTGTTGTTAGAGAACTGCTCTGTTGTTAGAGAACTGCTCTGTAGCAGAGAACTCTTCAGGGGCCTGGAATGTAACGGTCATTCTGCTTTGTTTGGAAATACTTACACTTGCATTTGTAGAGTTAGCTCCTCGAAGGCAAGCCCCCCTGGAAACGTCACTGCAACTATGAAATCTTGTTCTGATAAACAGATTTCTGGAGTGGGAAAATTGGCCAGATTAGATTCCAAGGTACTTGCTCTGAGAGTCAATAAGGCTGGCGGCACATGAACTTGACAAATGGATGGGTGGATGCAGAGACTAAATACCATGTCTGTTACACACAGGTGGTCCTGCCAGCCATGGGGCTCAAAGTGCTTTCTCAGCAGGACCAGGGATCCTGGGGCCTGGTGAACAATAACAGAGAAGCACATGCTTTTTGCTCTTCTGAGCAACTGCATTAGGCATGCAGCTGGTGCACAGCTGCGTGCTTTAGGGAAGTGACATCATCAAACTCAAAGCATGAAGAGGGCCGGTAACGGTAGCTCACACCTGTAATCACAGCACTTTGGGAGGCCGAGGCGGGTGGATCACTTGAGGTCAGGAGTTTGAGACCAGCCTACCAACATGGTGAAACCCCTTCTCTACTAAAAATACAAAATTAGCCGGGTGTGGTGGTGCACACCTGTAATCCCAGCTACTTGGGAGTCTGAGGCAGGAGAATCGCTTGAACCCGGGAGGCAGAGGTTGCAGTGAGCCGAGATCACACCACTGCACTCCAGCCTGGGCAACAAGAGCAAAACTCTGTCTAAAAAAAAAAGGCATGAGGAGAAACTAAGGCAAAGGCAGGTTAAATCTTATTGATTCTGTCTTCAAAAACCTGCCTCAAACCCATCCAATTTGCATCACTCAACTGGCACCACCCAATCCAAGCCGCCATTATCTCTTGCCCTTTTCAACCATGGGTTTTCAACAGGTATCAATTTTGCCCCCCTGGGAACATATGGCACTGTCTGGAGACATTTTGGGTTGTCATGATGGGGAGATGGGGGTGCTATTGGCATCTAATGGGCAGAGTCCAGAGATGTTGCTATACCTCCTGCAATACACAAGACAGCCCCCACAATGAAGAGTCATCCCGCTGAAAATGTCAATAGTGCTGAGGTTGACAAACCTTAGTTTCTTAATTAAAAAACCTTTGGACTTCTCACTTCTCACTCCTTCCAGGTCCTTCTCTTCACACAGAGTGAGATTTTAAAATGCACTGATGGGTTCTCTGTGTCCTCAGAATAAATCTAAAACTCTGGCCATAGTTTACAAAGCCCAGCATGGTCCAGTTGCTGCCTGCTTCTAGATATTCATTTCGAACCATCTCCTGCAACACACCTCAGTGCCCCCTGCTGTGAGGCCTCCAGATGTGCTGTTTGCTGACCCCGGACATTCTTCCACCTACCTTTCATCTGTGTAACGGGCTCAATTGTGTCCCCCCAAAATTTACATGTTGAAGTCCTAAACCCTAGAACCTTCGAATGTGACTGTATTTGGAGATGAGGATCTTTAAAGAGGTAATGAAGTTAAAACAATGGCATTAGGGTGGGCCCTAATTCCATATGACTGATGTCCCTCTAAGAAGACATCAGGAAAGAGACCATGTAAGAGGGAAGACCATGTGAGGACACAGGGAAAAGACGACCACTCATAAGCCAAGGAAGAGGGGCCTCAGAGGACACTAATCCTGCACCTCCATCTCAGACTTCTAGCCTCCAGCACTGTGGGAAAACAAACTTCTGTCATTTCAGCCACCCAGTCTGTGGACTTTGCTATGTTAGGCTGGTGCAGAAGTAACTGCATAATGCACAAGGCAATTACTTCTGCACCAACCTAACAGCAGCACGAGCAAACTAATACACTTGGCTAACCTCATTCATCCAGACCTCAGCTTACATCACTTCTTCAGGTCCCTTCATGGACACTCAGTCTAAAGCTGGTCCCCCTGTTTTTCACACTGGTAGTGTCCTGTTTTCCTTTAACCCAGCTTTTGCTTACTGGTGTGTCTGTACTGTCTCTCCATCTAGACTGAACACTCCGTGAAGGCAGAGAGGCACTGTTTTGTTCAACTCTGCACAATGGGCACCTGATCACTCTGTAGGTCTCCAATAAATACTTATAACCACTCTAAGAAGAAAGCCAAGTGTTCAGTCACTAATTTATTTCCTCCCTTTCCCCCATACTCTTCCCTAGAAAGTTCCACCTTCCCCTTGCCTCATCCCCCTAGAATGTGAGTGGAATCTGTACATACATAGTTAAAATAAGGGACATGGGGGTGTCTGGATTTGTACAAGTAAATCACTACCCAGTCTGCTTTAAAAGAGGTTAGAAATCTTTTCAGGCCGACAGCAGGACTTTCTAGTGGCTGAAATATTTATCCCATCTTAGTGCCTTGGGACACATTTAGAATCCAAAAAAGACAAGCATTAGCACGAAGTTGGCTAGCTGGGGTTTCTCCTCCTCCCTTCTCTTTTTTTCATTAAGCTGAAAAATGAAAAAGAGTTGCCCATTTTCACTGCAGCACATCACTTACTTAAAATAACTACACCATCTGCACCAAGAATGAAAAAAAAAAATTACAAGTCCCATTCTATTGGACAAAGGCAAACAGCCTGCTGCAGAAGCTTCTTCCAAAACTGCTGGCTCCCACAAATTTATATTTGACAAGGGGGCCCAAACTGGGGCAACTACAAAAACTCAGACAGCTGCTGCATTCCACTCAAATTACTCCAGAACGTGCAGTTAGTGATGTTGACTTTTCCAGCTGAGAAATGGGAATTCCATCCTACCAGCTGGAGTCCTCCTGGCTCTCTCCTCTCCTACTGCTGTTCTTCCTGCCCTAGGGGGACCCCTTGTCATGATGCAATCTAGAACTGACATCTGGAAACCATGACAGCCCTGCTTTCCAACTTCTGCCCAGTGGCCTTCATTTTTATCCTCTGCTTCCTGACAATCTGGATCTGAAGGCTCAATGAACAGCAAAAGCAAGACATACACCCATACATAGGTACAGACACACATACGGCTTAGCATTTGGTTTTGCAGATCTCAAACGGATCTTGTCTAAAACCTCCCCAGAGAATTAACAACCTCTTTCCACTGCCCAGTGCCAACAAACATAGTGTCATGAGGCCACTGAAGGCCACTGTCTGTTTTCCGTGACTGTCTTCTTCAAACGTACACACACACACACACACACACACACACACTCTCTCTCTCTCTCTCCATGCACAGGCACAAGGCCAGTGAGTGAGCGGCTCTGCAGTGATCTGTTTACAAACATCCCTAGAAAATCCCTGAAGACCTCCTCGACTCTAGGTTGCTCCACACAGTAGCATCAGTGACAGAAGGAACCGAGACATCTGTCCTGTGCACTTCCCATTCGGTTCCCATCAAACTGCTTCCTGCTGGAGCCTGACTATGAGGAGCACTCTAGCTGTCACCAAGAAGAGTCACACAAGGCTGTCTGAGTTTGGGGCGAAGATGGGCCTTCTGGGTCTAAGCACCTGAGCACAGCCAGATCTCTAGCTCTGTCTAGACTCTTCAGGCAACCCTGCCCTGTGAGCTCATTCCAGTAGCCCCAGCCTCCATTTACCCAACTGTTCAAGGAAGACAGCCCAGGGAAATTGGTGAGAAGGTATAACATGGCCCCTGGGTTCAGCCCAGGACCACTGGCTATTGATATCCACAGATTTCATATTTACACTGCCTATGATCCTAAAAGAAGATGGTATGCAATTCTGCAGCAGGAACAACTGATGGATGGAGCCAGTCACCGGGATAGTGAGTGGGCCTAGCTGCCTACTGTGCCATGAGGTGTCTGCACTTTGTACAGCTATATGGTTGTTTCTCCTACAAGGGTAAAGCAGCATGAGTTACAAAATGATAAAGGCTTCGTTCCTTTCTTACAAAGCGAGTTAGTAAAGAAAGCCAATGGCTGTTATTAATGGGGCAAGCAAAGAGGTCTAGGTAAAGGACAGTTTTTCACCAGGAAATAGTTTTATAAATTATTTTCGTGCTGTATTTATAGCCTCATTAAGGGCCTGATAGCTGCTACTTACATTTTTTTAGTTATGCTTCAGTGCATTTCATGAGGAAAATTATGTTGCAGCAGTGTTAATCTAGTGGGGGTTTGCAGAGCCATCGGGATATGGCCTTTGTGAGATCCAAGGTCCACAGTTTGGGGGTCTGATGGCAACTCTGGAAGATGCTGTTTGTCATGATACTGACCTCCAAGATGAGCACTGAGTCCTGGCGCCACCCTTGTCCCATCCCTCCTCCTGCTCCCTTTAACAGCCCTCAAGAAATCAATTATTATGGACTTTTCACTAGGGAAGACCTGACATCTACTGAAACACATACACATGGCAGAAATGGAACATCAGTTTTTGTTTGTTTGTTTGTTTGTTTTGAGATGGAGCCTTACTCTGTTGCCAGGCTAGAGTACAGTGACACGATCTCGGCTCACTGCAACCTCCGCCTCCAGGGTTCAAGCGATTCTTCTGTCTCAGCCTCCCAAGTAGCTGGGATTACAGGCATGTGCCACCACGCCCAGCTAATTTTTTTGTATTTTTAGTAGAGACGGGGTTTCCCCATATTGACCAGGATGGTCTCAATCTCCTGACCTTGTGATCCGCCTGCCTCAGCCTCCCAAAGTGCTTGGATTACAGGCGTGAGCCACTGCGCCCGGCCCTTCAGTTCTTTTTTACTCCTTACAATTGCCCTATGAAATAGGCACCATTTCCATTTTGCAGATGAGGAAACAGAAACTGAAGAAGTAACTTGCCCAAGGTCACACAGCTAGAACAAGTCTGCAAATGGCCAGAGTAAATATTTCAGGCAGTGTAGGCCAAGAAGCCAAATTAAGGTACCTATATAAGAGGAGAGAAAAGAATATTCCACAAATTTTTATTGATTAAATTCAAAATATTTTCATAATCATTGGGAACAATTTTCTGTAATATAGGTCTACTAAGAAAAAAATGGAATTCTTTTTGGGAAGGGTAATTAACATTTCACTTAATTGAGGTTCAAAGTTAGTGCTTCCCATTATCAAAATATATTATAAATGTCTGATTTTTTTCCCAACCATTTAAATATGTAAAAGCCATACCTGGTTCAGAGGAGTGTCTACAAGCAGGTGATGGCTGACTTTAGCCCATTTGCCAACCGACTCCCTGCACTAGACGACTACAGGCTTATGTAAAATAAGAAAATGACAGAAGTGGCCAATCTCAAGGCATATCCTCCCTATCCCATCACATCCACCACTCTGAAATAAGCCCCGTTGTTGACTGGCTGCTCCCAACACCATGTCTTCTTGCTGCTGCATCCTCAGCAACTAGCAAGTGCCAGGTGCCTAGAAGACTCTCCATAAATGCCTATTGACTGCATGAACAGGCAACAGAACCTGTTGAACCTTTAGAACCTTTCCAGTTCTGACATTCTTAAATTCTGTGAATTTATCTAAACAGGAGTTGACCCCATTTATAATCTGCCACGCAATATGCAATGGATAAATGAGATTGGGGTGAAGAACACTTCTGGGCTCCCAGGAGTAAAGGCACTGAAGTCAAGAGCTTCTGGAAGAACTTTTGCAAGCGCTTGCTTTTCACTCATACCCATGTCCTTGCCAAGGGCTGGCTGCCGGTCAGGCCTGGGAGAGAACCCGGAGCAGGAGCCATCCTCCTATGCCTTCTGTCTTTTCAGCTCAATCAGCAGCAGCAGGAGGAAGTGAGCTGGGCATGCCACTAAACTGAAGGAGGAGACAACTTTACGACCAATTTTATCTGGCTTGTGATAAGCCAGGGCTTATGAGAGAGCCAATCGACTCTGCACTTCAGCACCTCTCAGAAACAGCCACTGCCCAAAAAGAAGGATTTTGCTACAACCCCAAGTTCAGCCCAGCCCCTTGTACCCAAGAACAACTGCAGCAATTTCCACAGCCACTGGGAACCATTCGATAGCCTCTCTTCTGCTCCATGCAGATGCCTCCAGGCAGGGCAAATAAGGAAAATACCAAAGCCAACTAAGCAATAAGGCCAGAAAAGCAAAATGATCTTCATATAGGCCCCAAAATGTATCTCTATGAGCTCAGGGTAAGGAAGAAATTCTTAAATAAGACTCAAAGGAGAGGCCACAAAGGAGAAGACTGATAAATACAACTGCATTAAAATGTAAGACTCCTAATCATCAATAGATATAAACAAAGTTGAAAGAGAAGCCACAAACTAGAAAAAGATTATCTGCCACATGTATAACCCACGAAGTATCAATATCTAGAATTTTCTGACAAAATGATATAAGAAAATACAAGCAGCCCAGTAGAAAAATGGACAAAGCACATGAACAGGTACTTTCACTGATGAGGAAACTCAAATAGCCACTTAATATATACTCAATCTGACTTGTAATCAAAGAATGATTAATGGAACAAGAGGGCTCTCTTTTACACCCAACTTGCAAAAATTTGAAGCCTGACATTCTTAAGTGGCAAGAAGATGGGGAGGAACAGGAACTCATACACGGCACATCTGAAGAGCAATTTGGCAACTCCTAGTGAAGCTCACACACTTTTGTTACTGGAAAAGGGTCCCGATCCAAACTCCAAGAGAGGGTTCTTGGATCTCATGTAAGAAAGAATTCAAGGTGAATCCGGAGTAACGTGAGAGCAAGTTTATTAAGAAAGCAAAAGAATAAGAGAATGCCTACTCCATAGGCAAAGCAGCCCCAATGGCTGCTGGTTGCTCATTTTTATGGTTATTTCTTGATTACATGCTAAACACAGGGTGGATTATTCATAAGTTTTCTAGGAAAGGGGTGGGCAATTCCTGGAAGTGAGGACTCCTCCCCATTTTAGACCATATAGGGTAACTTCCTGATGTTGCTATGGCATTTGGAAACTGTTATGGCACTTGTGGGAGTGTCTTTTAGCATGCTAAGGCATCGTAATTAGCATATAATGAGTAATGAGGACGACCAGAGGTCATGTTCCTCGCCATCTCGCTTTTGGTGGGTTTTAGCTGGCTTCTTTACTGAAATCTGTTGTATCAGCAGGTCTTTATGACCTGTATGTTCTACTGACCTCCTATCTCATCCTGTGACTTAGAATGCCTAACCTCCTGGGAATGTGGCCCAGTAGGTCTCAGCCTCATTTTATCCAGCCCCTATTAAGATGGAATCACTCTGGTTTAAATGCCTCTGACACTTTGACCCAGCCAATCCTAATAGATACCCTAGGCCTAGGGACAAACCTGTACATGTGCACAGGGCAACAGCAAGAGAACATTCAGTGAGACACTACTATAATACAAAACTGTAAGACAAACTAAATGTTCATCAAAAGGAGAATGGATGAGAAAACAGGGTACATTCACACAATGAAAAGGCTACTCAGAGCTTCAATTAAATGAACTAGGGTTTACATCACTCAACATAGGTAAATCTGAGAAACTTACTGCTAAGTGAAAAGAGCGAACTGCAGAATATCACCTACATCCTGTTTAAAAAATACTATTTTAATGGGTACATACAGATTTTTTAAATGTACAGGAGAGGTAAATATCAAATTCAGGGCCTGGTGTGGTGGCTCACATCTGTAATCCCAGCACTTTGGGAGGCCAAGGCGGGCAGATCATCTAAGGTCGGGAGCTTGAGACCAGCCTGACCAACATGGTGAAACCCCGTCTCTATGAAAAATACAAAAATTAGCTGGGCGTGGTGGTGCATGCCTATAGCCCCAGCTACTCAGGAGGATGGGGCAGGAGAATCGCTAGAACCTGGGAGGCAGAGGTTGCAGTGAGCCAAGATCATGCCATTGCACTCCAGCCTGGGCAACAAGAGCGAAACTCCATCTCAAAAAAAAAAAAAAAATCAAATTCAGGATCATGGGTACCTCTGGCAACTGGGATCGTACACAATGAACTTCAACTGCAAGATTTGTCTTAAAAAAAAATCTGGGCCGGGCACGGTGGCTCACACCTGTAATCCCAGCACTTTGGGAGGCCGAGGCGGGCAGATCACAAGGTCAGGAGATCAAGCCCATCCTGGCTAACAGGGTGAAACCCCGTCTCTACTAAAAAATACAAAAAATTAGCCAGGAGTGGTGGCGGGCGCCTATAGTCCCAGCTACTCGGGAGGCTGAGGCAGGAGAATGGCGTGAACCCTGGAGGTGGTGCTTGCAGTGAGCCGAGATCACACCACTGCACTCCAGACTGGGAGAGAGAGCAAGACTCCATCTCAAAAATATATATATATATATATCTGAAGCCAGCATGGCAAAATATTAGAATTCAGTGGAACTGGGTGCAGGCACACAGCGGGATTTGTGCTATTCTTGGTAACTTTTCGCTACCCTTTAAAAAAATGTTTCATTGCTAAAATTTTATTATAAGGAACAAAAATTACACTAATATTTTAGGAAAAAAACCCTGTGAAAGACATATGGAAGCATTTACCACTATATTCTCGCTTCAAAAACCCCACCAACTACAAAGGAATGCGAGATAAAAGGGGGCAAGCGTTCATACTGGAAAAGAAAGAGCAAATGCAAAGAACTTCTTCTGGGAGATTCCATCTATTATGAGCTCTTTTCATATTCTGAAAGGCAGCAACAGTTGCAGGGTAGAAGCTGATTGTGGAGGAAAAAATAAATGTTATCTCCTAAGATAGATTTACCCACCAAACTTACTAAGCCATGACATTCCAAAAACAGAAATAGCAAGGCCTAGCCAGTAGGTCAGATATTTTTTGAGTACTAACTCCCTAAGAAGTCAGGGTGAGGAAAGCCACAGTAAAGCTGTCTTCCTTAGAATAGTCCACACCATCTGCCTCCTCGCCCCTCAACATGGGGCTGCAGAAGGCTGAGCAAGGCTCAGATGGGCTCAGCTGGGGATAGCCAAGGCTGTGACTTGGTAGGGCCCCCTGGCTTTTGCAGCTAAGGAGGGGCCAAAGGCACAGAGCAGAGTCAAAAACCAGGGTGGCCAGCACAGAAGAAGTGGTTTGAGGGTGAAGGATGGGGGAAGGCAGGGAAACCAGACAGTGAAGCCCAATCCCTTGTCCTCCCTTCTGGGAAGGCAGTCTGTTAAAAAGAGCATGAGCTCAGGAGTGAGCCAGACTTGGGTTCTAATGCCTAATTCTCTTATAACCATAACTAGCTGTGGCAACTTCAGACAAGTGAGCTACCCTCTCTGAGCTTCAATTTTCCATTTGTAAAACTGAGGAAACCCCACATCCCTGGCAGCATTGCTGAGGGATAGAGGGATGATAGATACAAATAATGACAAAGATATGGCTATAGATATAGATATGGATATAGCTATAGATATAGATATAAAATATATATATAGGTAAAATGTGGACATACAAGAGACAGAAGGATAAAGTATATATAAGAGAGGAGGTGGTATATACTTGGGGTTTAATAAATGGTACTAGTATATGTTACTCCTTCCTTCCCTCCATACATTCTTACTGACTCTCTGAGTCAGAGAAGGCTGGGTCCCTTTTCTCTTCCTGCCTCTCTAGAGTGGGTGTAGTCTGGTCAGATGGGAAGCCTGCTGGAATCTGGGCTAGTTAGCTGGAACGTGGTGGTCACTTAGATCCAGAAAAGCAGATTGTGGGGCCAGACACCAGGTTTTAAGGACACAGTTAAAGACCTCCCAGTGCAGACCCTGGCTGTGTGTCTTCTCATACATGATGGCCTCAGCTTAATTATTCCTAAGAAATAATTAGCCCTCCTTAAATCATTCCTAGAGCTCTTTAATAGCAGCCAAACTATACACATGAATGAACCCTTCCAAACAACTATAAAGCTATAAAGCAGGTCAAATGAGAAAGGCATATGGGACTCACCACTGGGCTTTGGGGGAGTTGCTTCACTTCCCTGAGCCTCAGTTTCCCCATGCATAAAGTAAGGCAGTAACAGACGACAATCAAATTCCCCCACTCATTCTTTGTTTCTGTGGACTCGTAATCGTCCCCATAGCAGGCAAACACACATCATCTGCCTGTCCTAGATAGAGTCTTCAGCATTTAAAATAATAAGTGGGATTGACATAGAGCTCCTCCTCTGAGGGACTGAAAATATCCTTGAAAGGCAGGCACTGAAGATAGTTCCTCTTGTTTAATACAGACAGACAAAAACCCAGAGAGCAACCAGCTCATCAAAAGGCAGTGCTGGAGCTGGCCAGAGAATCCAAGTCTCCAGCTCCCAGATGAGACCCAATTCTGGCCTCTGCACTTTACAATTCTGACCTTCTCTACTCAGCTAGGAGACGGCTAGTCCCCATGGCCCCCTGCAATAGGAGAAAATAATCTCCAAAGGGACGGGAATCACACCTGCCTCCCGTTCCCTATGGATTAAAGGGTCTCTCTGGTTCACTTCAATTATCCATAATCTTCCATCATGTCTCAGCAAATAAATGATTATTTGGCTTATCACTTCTGATTGGGAAAGCAACCCCGCCAGGGAGATCAAAAACGCCAGCCTGTTTCCGTCAAGCAAAGAGGGTGTGCATATTAACCGGTGAGTCTTTTTAAATTTTCTTAAGTAGCTTAATCCATTAAACTGGTCCATCCCGCTTCTACAATCTGCTCACGCAGGCACACTCCCTCCTGAGCACGACGACAGGCCCTCCATCATGAGTAATTAGCTGACTTCTTGAGCAAATGATGTTTGTACATCTAGAAAGTGCCAGAGTTAAGCAGTGTTTACTGCTGGAGTCCCCACTTTAGTATGCATGTCTGAATGATCGCAGCTTTCAGACCTCCTGAGCAAGCAATTTACCTTTGCAAGAGACTATCAGGTTTGGTAAATCTGTTTTAAAGGGCTGAAACTGTGTAGACGAACCTGTTTGGGGTTTCCAGATTGCAAAGGGTAGCCTATGAAAAGGTAGCTTATGACCTTCCAGAAAACGAAGCAAGTTTAAAAATTAAAGATGGATTATAGAGCCCTTCTCATTTGAGTCAGCCCTGGAGCCCATACACTGAATTCTATTACCATTAATTTCCAAGCTCAGGGAATTACTTACCCACCCTGTGCCTCAGTTTCCTTATATATAAAACAGAGATTGACCAGATGCAAACTTGACAGGCTCCCTGGGTAATCAAAGGGCTGTTCTGTCCATCTTGGTATTGGAGCAAAGTAGTCACAGACCTGGAAACATTAGAATTCTCACTGCGTATCACTCATACCAGAAAACCTCTTAAAGAAAAAAAAATACTAAAATTCAGTAGAAGCTTCTGAATTTTTCACACATTTTATGACAGCATGCAAATAGTGGCCATAAGATTAACTAGGGCTCATTTCTTAAAGGTGTTATAATTCACGATTAAAGAATTACTATGATATAAAGGCTAGATGTAATGTAGGTACATAACACGTCATTTCATAAGACAAAGCATTCTAATGTAGTTACATGATTAATAATTAGAGGAAGGGTGATCTGAAGTGTAAAAGGATCCACCCTGAACTGAATACAATAGAATCATACCAGGCGAGATGAAAGAACAGAAGGGAACTGTTTATTAGGAAACGATTTTTCAGTAAATTGAAATAACGTGCGCCACAGTGTGGGTCCAGTTCTTCAGGTGACTCCATTGCTCCCTGCTAACAGGGGCAGCTCAATATCAAGACACTGGAAGAAGTCAAAGGCCTGGTGAACGCTGAGACCATGATTAACCTTTAAATACGTTTGAGGCCAGGCACAGTGGCTCACGCCTGTAATCTCAGCACTTGCAGGGCTCAGGTAGGAGGATTACTTGAGCCTAGAAGTTCAAGATCAGCCTGGAGTATATAGTGAGACGTCATTTCTACCAAAAAAAGAAAGAATTAAAAATTAGCCAGGCATAGTGGCATGTGCCTGTAAGTCACAGCTACTCAGGAGGCTGAGGTGGGAGGATCACTTGAGCCCGGCAGGCAGAGGTTGCAGTGAGCCAAGATCACGCCACTGCACTCCAGCCTGGGAGACAGAGCCAGACCCCGTCTAAAAGAAAAGAAGGTTTAAACCCTACAGTCTGCATATTCTTCAATCCCTTGCCATCTGTCCGGTTCCCACCACCATCACTCTCTCCTGAATCTGTCTTCACAAAGTCACCAGGGGGCCTCCCAATCATTGAATTCAAATGTTAATTTTCCATCTCTTCCTTAGGCACAATTCTGCTGCTTTGGATCAGCTAGATCATTCCCTCCTTCTGAAACTCCATTCCCTTGGCCACCCTCACACCATATTCTTCTCTTCCTCTGCCTCCCGTTAACACACACCTGGCTCTCTGATCATTCCTTCTCAGTCGTCTCGGAAGCTCCTTTCCCTCCCTTAACAGCCTTCAGAGTTTTGCTCCCAACTGCTTAAACAAGCGATATCTTCCCTAGTTAAGTCATTTTGTCCACTATTAGTTGGACCTTCACGGTGATAACTTCCAAACCAACACCGCCAATTCAGTTCTCCTCCCTTCAACGACATCCTCCATCCACCCTTGGCTTCACATTTCCACCCCGTATTGCCAAAGATACTTCCATCCCTGGCACAAGCTCAGCATGTCCAAAACAGAATGTTGGGGTTTTCTTCTAAAGCTGCTCCTCCTGCATCATGCGCCATCTCAGCTGGCAGAACCACCAACCATCCCTCTCCCTCACCCCCACCGCCATCAACCAACTGATGCTTTCATTAATATGTCCCATCCCTGTCACTCACAACCCTAGTCCAAATGCTTCTCTTACCTCTTTGGCACTAATGGCTTCCTTACTGGCTTTCCTGGCTCCAGTCTTGGCCTCTAAAAGCATCCTTCACACAGCTATAGAACAAATCTGACCACGTCACATGCTGTTTCAAATCCCCATTCCACAGCGGGTAAAACTCAAGGTCCCTGGGTCAGCAGAGGCGCCCTGGGTATCCTGGCCAGCCCACCTCTCCAGGGGTTTTCTCCCTAGTCCCCCAAGAAAATGTACAAGCCCCCACTCAGACCTCTCAACATAACTTATGCAAACCTCTATCTCTTCATTTACCATAATGCTCCACAAATTTCTGTTGGGTGCCTTTCTTCCCCCCACAACTCATGAACAACTTTTAAACTACAGGAGGAAATGTGTTCTAATGTAGCCCAGAGCCCACAACAGAGTGTCTATCGAAATGGAGAGAGAAAAAGAAGGAGGGAAAAATGGACTGTTGCTTCCCTGTGCTAAAATACTATAAACATCTTGTGGATTATTCCTTCAAATTAGGATTATTCCTCCATCTTGTGGACAGTCCCTATTTGCATGCATTTTAAGATTACAGAACTAAAACATGTCTCTTCACGCTCAGATAATAACTTGCTTATTTTAAAAGGTAGGAGCAGGCATAGGAACCAAAAATTCATGTTTTTATTCATATTATTTTTTATTCATATTATTATTTTCTTTCCTGAGAAGGCTATGGACCCTAGGATTTTCTGTGAGGCAACCTTTACCTCCAGATTAGCTTGAGTGTAAACCAGTAATTCTTCATGGCTCAAAGTAAAAATTCAAATGTAGTCCAGTACTTCATACTGCAACTTTGGCAGGTAAAAGCTTGCCTCCAGAACTCCGGGGCACAAGGACTTTGCATGTGATAACATGTGCTGTCAGCATCATCTGACACAGCTGCCCATAGACAAACCCTGCATTCTGTGATGACCCATGCCCACAGAGCCAGCTCACAGGAAATCAAAGTCAGACACATGTTAAAGGGGAAGAGAGCCAGGCCCAAGTGCATCCAGCAGGTGACAACGCCTCTCTGAGTCAGCCCTCTGTTTCTGCTCTGCACTGGGTGGCAGACCGCCTCTCAGTCACGCCTCCAGTCCTCCATCCACAGAGAGGTTGATTCACCTTCTCCCCATGGTGAATCCCAAACCATTAGCACCCTAACTTTGGCCTTTATTTGTTTCTTTCTGTATCCAGGGAATAGTGACAGCTGCAACACAGTGTGATGGGCTACTGTGCTCTGGGACTCTCACCCAGAGCAGGCAAAGGCACAAGCCCTTTACTACTGGAGAGGTAAGGGTGAGCTGGCAGGAATGAAGGAGCCTAAAGGGGTTCAGTCGAAAGCTTGCCTCTGTTATCAACGGCCACTGAAGTGCTGGGACCCAGGCCCTTGGCCACCCCATTCCTGGAAGCTCTGGTGTCCTATGAACAATGAGGCCAGGTTATCTACCTATATGGAAGATGGCAGCTCTCCACATGACCTGGATGTGAAGAGAGGAATAATGGCTCCACACGAAGCAAGACTGACATAGGAAATGCCAGCAGAATAAAGAAACATAATGAACCAGAGTGCCAGCACATCTCCAGAGACTCTCCCTGTCTCTCCTTTTGTCAATCAAGTGCCTTTATGCTAACAACATGAGAGACCATGGTTTTTAAGAGACACGGGGCAAGAGATTCAGCTTTGCACTGAACACCCGCGATAATCAGCTCCAACAGGCTCCAACCCCTGCCCTGCCATGGTTCACTTTCCAGCTCACATCACAATCTACCCCGTGCTGCACAAATGATAATGCATTTACAGACAGCCGGACTCTCCAGCCAGGAGGAAAAATTTCACCTAATTAAATAAAAACAAAGCAGAAAACCAAAGCCTTCAATGCCAGAAAGAAGAAGTACTTGGTCTTTTATAGAGTTTTATAGCCAGAAATGCCCATCGAGACTTTTTTTTCTAAATGCGTGTTTTAAAACAATCCTCTATGTCCCTAATTGGAACTCCTTAAGAGAACTGCAAACAAACCAAGAAAAAAATGAATAAAGAAAACGAACAAGCATGGCACAAAAAATAAACATGGCTAATAAATGAAAAGATGCACAGCCTCACTAGCAGGTAAACAAATGCACGTGAAATGCCATTGTTTAAAACAATGCGACTGGCAAAAGTTGAAAAGATGGGTACTCTTGAGGGTTGGCAGGGTGAGGAAACTGGCACCCTCAGACCCTACTGGTGGGAGTATAAACTGGTACCATCTCTCTAGGGCCATTTGACAGCACCTGGCACAATTTATAATGAGCTTACCTTTGGATCCACTGATTGTATTTCTAGGAATCTAGCCTTAGAAATATATAAATGCAGGGAGAAACACATAAAAGGCTGGGTTTTTTTTATTTATAGCATCACTTGTAAAAGTCCAAAACTTTAAAGAACTCAAGTGTCTATAAGAGGAGATAGGTAAATGAAAGGGATCTTCAAAGTTTGTGAAAATGCATATTATGAGAAAACTATGCATGGATTTTAAAATTTTTCTGTACCCAAATAAACTCGTACTAACTTGTTATAACATGTCTGAACAGGATCGAGCTTGAGGAACTAAGAAGGATAAGACATCAGTTTGAAAAAAGCCCCTATTGGAGCAACATGAATTCTGCTAAAACTGAAGCAAGAACAAACATCAAATTTACGATGAAGCTTGGGTGAAAGGATGATGAAATCACTGATGCTTTACAAAAAGTTTATGGGAACAATGCCCCCCGCCAAAATCAGCAGTTTACAAACACCTAACTCATTTTAAGACGGGGCAAGACAGTGTTGAAGATGAAGCCTGCAGCCGCAGACCATCCACATCTACTTTGGAGGAAAAAATTAATTTCGTTTGTGCCCTAATTAAACAGGATCCATGATAAACAACAGAAATAATAACCCACAGACATCTCAACTGGTTTAGCTTACACAATTCTGACTGAAAAACTGAAGTTTCTACCTGATGAATGCCAAAACTGGCACACCCAGAACAGCTACACAGTAGAACAGAGCTTTCAATGGAAATTTTAAACAAGTGGGACCAAGATCCTGAAGCATGTCTTTGAAGAACTGTATTAAATGAAACATGGGCCAGATGTAGTGGCTCATGCCTATAATTCCAGCACTGTGGGAGGCCAAGCGGGTGGATCACTTGAGGTCGGGAGTTGGAGACCAGCCTGGCCAACATGGCGAAACCCCGTCTCTACTAAAAATACAGTCATGGGGCATGGGGCTGCACGACTGTAATCCCAGCTACTCGGGAGGCTGAGGCACTAGAATTGCTTGAATCTGGGAGGTGGAGGTTGCAGTGAGCCAAGATCACGCCAATGCACTCCAGCCTGGAGAACAGAGCGAGACTCAAAAAAAAAAAAAAAAAGATGATAAAATATGGCTTAATCAGTACAATCATGAAGAAAAAGCACAATCAAAGCATGGCTACCAAGAGGTGAAAGTAGTCCAGTCACAGCGAAAGTTGACCAGTCAAGAGTAAAGCTCATGGCAACAGTTTTTTGGGATACTTGAGAGCTATTTTGCTTGTTAGCTTTCTGGAAGGCCAAAGAACAATAATGTCTGCTTATTATAAGAGGTTTTGAGAAAGTTAGCCAAAGCTTTGGCAGAAAAATGCCCCAGAAAGCTTCACCAGAGAGTCCTCCTCTATCCTAGTAATGCTCCTGCTCAATTCATCTCATCCAACAGGGCAATTTTTTGAGAATTTCAATGGGAAGCCATGAGGCAGCCTCCTTACAGTCTTGGCTTCTGATTTTGTTCCCTAATCCTAAAAATCTTTCAAAGGCAAATGTTTTTCTTCAGTTAATAATGTAAAAAACACATTGACATGGTTAAATTCCCAGACCCCTCAGTTCTTTAGGGATGGACTAAATGGTTGGTATCATCGCTTACCAAAGTGCCTTGAACTTGATGAAGCTTATGTTGAGGAGTAAAGTTTATATTTTTATCTTTTAATTCTGTCTTTCCACGAACTTTCTGAGGTCCCCTCCTATGATGCAATATAGCCATACTACCACATCAGCCTTTAAAAAGAATTCAGGAGTTAGAACGTACTGACATGGAAGAATAGCCACAATAAAGTCAGAAGGGAAAGAGCAAGTTGGAAAACAATATGTATAGCAGAATCCCATGTTTGTTCATCGCTAGAGATGTAGATGTATAGTATACTGGTATTTACATTTATATCTGCACAATCTTAGAACACACACTCTGCAGGGAAGGAACTGAGAGGTCCTTTTAGAATGTGGGTATATTTTCTATTGGCTTCTTTTCTTCAGAACCAATTGCTTAAAGTGTCACCATAGTAAATATGCCTGGAGAACTTACAAAAGCGGCCAAGATGATTTAGGGGAGAGGTTGCATAGCGCTGCTCATTGTAAAAATACATACACACAGAGAAAGATTTGTTCCTTTAACATTAAGAAACAAAACCCAAAAGGAAACAGTCATCTTACTCACCAAATTACAAAATATTTTCATGAAGCATTCCTTAAAGCGCAAGAGAAGCAAGTTTGGGATAAGAGTACTTGATACAGTCAGAAACTTATAGTCCCAAATGTTGGCTCAAACTAAAAAGAAAAACTGAACAAGGAATCACTTAGAGAAACCTGTGGATGACTGCTTATTAATGAGTTAGCATAGAAAATGACCCAAGGGCTATGTTTCCTTTTATTCCCTTTTAGAACACAAGTGTATTCTATAAAAGCTCTTATGAGCCACCTTCCACAGCCACACTTCTCCCCTCCCTTCTGGCCAGCCCCACTCCCCACAAGAGGCCCACACCTCAGTTGCCTGGGTGGGATGCCTCTGACTCTGATTAAGGGATGTAAACGTCATTCGTCCTCTGCGGGGAATGTGGCAGGTCTCTCCAAATCTCACTTGCCCTCCCTGTGAGCTCACACTTACAGCCTGCTCTGGACTCCTGTTTCCACGCTACTGGGTCTTCCAGGTGGCATCAGGCCACGATTTCTGCTGGAAAACAGACGAGCTCATTCAAGGGCGCCTGGAACAAGAGTGCTGGAGTCTGGAGCCCAAGGCTTGTGGGATGTCGGGTCGCCAAGGTTTTGGAGTTGTCCTTGCAACCCAAGTGGGTGGAGGGTTACCCTACAACCCACCTCCTGGAAGATGAGGTGGAAACTAGATCTTTTTAATGTGGAGTAAAAGGAGCCAGACATTCTTGCCAGTTCAAAAACAGAAGAAAGGAATTTGCGATGTTGGAAGTCAGAATAGTGGCGGGGGGCAGGGGGAGGATGGAGTGGGGGCACCACCAGGGCTCTGGGGTTGGCAATGCTATACTTCTTGAGCTAGGCCCTGGTTCCCCAGGTGTGTTTACTTCATGGAAATTCATAGAGATCCCCAGTTAACATCTGCGCGCTCTTCGGTATGTGCGTTAAGTTTCTATAAAAAGTTTACTTAAATAAAAAATAAAAAACATGTTTTTGAACAGCATAGCTGGCTTATAGACACCATTCCTCTCCTTTCTTCCTTCTACAGCCTGAGCAACCAGCAACCTCACTATCAAGTCCAAGAGTTCACAATGCAATGACAAGGGGTGGGGACGGGGACAGGCAATGGGGGCAGGGGGCGGGGGTGGAATGGCATGTCCCGGATTTATTTTTAATTGATTCACTCATTTTCTCTGAATACTCAAAACAGCCCCACTCCTTTTCTGCAATGCCCAAAATGGCACAAGCCACACCCTGATAAACCCCAAGCATGCAAACTTCTCAGACCTGGCGCAAGGCTCTGCGGTGGCATCTACTGAAGCTCGGCTTAACAGCCAGACTCTGGGATGCATTCAGAAAAGTCTACATGGCTGCTGTCGCTTCAGTTCCAAAATGAATCTGAACAGGGAGTAGGGGACTGCCCTGGAAGCCAATTCCAGCTCCAGTTACAATCCAACTCACTTTCCAAACTCTTCTGGGATTATTCTTGGTTATCAGGAATCCTAGGGGGGTCTTCACTGAACTTTTCCACATGGTTCGTCTGCGGGCTCCCCCCTTCTTTTGTTTAAACATTTTTTATTTGTCTTTGGCAAAAAATAAAATAAAAATAAATCATAAAGTTTATAGCAAGCTACACAGAGAGAAAAGCAATCCAGAATAATTTATGTTTGATGAGTCTACAGATTAGACAACTGAATGCTGATTTCTGCCTGCAGCCAAGGGAGATGTCTGAACCTGGCTTTCTTCCTCTTTTTTGCCGTAATAATTCTTTCAAAAAGGCACTGCCCTGTCATCACCACTGCCCAGATAGATGTTCAGGAAGGAGTCTGAACCCTGGGAGAGAAAGGCTGATTTCACCTCGCCAGCAAAGTTTCTGCCACCTCCCCATGGCAGGCGGGAAAGGAGGGAGCAGGTGTGATGGGCCACCCAGCCAAGGGGAGTTGTGACTTTAAGAGCACTCCAGGCGTTACCATCACTGCAGGTACCATGCACATCCCATACTGCACCCTTCCAGCCGCTTCCATTCCTTGGGCACAACAGAAGTTATCATTTCCCATAATGGTGTTATACAGCATTTTCATTAAAGCCTAGGCTGGTAATACCATTCCTTTGTATTTAGTACACAGCTCCATGCCAGTCATGCACCCCTCTCTCTGTCTATCTGTCTGTCTCTCCTTCTCAGATCAGCTTCTTGTGTTCCCACAAAACAGCTTCTGTTCAAACTTCTGCCCAGAGCAACTCCATCTCCAGACACCTCTCCAACCCCAGTAAAAATCCCAAACTTGTGTAAACACACAAAGGTCTGCTTAAAGCTCAGCCTCCAAGAACAGGGAGGCGTGGAAGGAACACCTCAGCACACACTTGCCAGGCCCAAGAATCACAGGCCCACAGTTCAGCAACAGGACACACAACCAAAAACCACAGGAGGAAAGGTTTCAAAAGAAAGAACCAACAGAAGACTTTTTTACAAAGTATCTTTTTGAGGAAAAAAAAGGGGGTGTGCCTGCAAAGCCTGCCTTACCTTAGCTCTCCACCAATGTCTTCCTGATCCTAGCGGACAACACTTATCTATGGGGCAGCAGCAAAACTGGTGGATGGGAGGCAGAAAGATTTCAAGGCATCTGTAACAGCCACTGTCAATCACCCCAGCTAGAGAGAAGGAAAAAATTCAGGCACACTCCCCTGGGGGTTTGCAAACTCCTGAGAAGAAAAGGAAACAGACTTTGTAAAACACCATCCAAAGAAATAGACATCACTCCTAAAGAAAATATGGCACATATATACCATGGAATACTATGCAGCCATAAAAAATAATGAGTTCATGTCCTTTGCAGGGACATGGATCAAGCTGGAAGCCATCACTCTCGGCAAACTAACACAGGAACAGAAAACCAAACACCACATGTTCTCACTCATAAGTGGGAGTTGAACAATGAGAACACATGGACACAGGGAAGGGAACATCACACACAGGGGCCTGTAGCAGGGTGGGGGGCAAGGGGAGGGAGAGCATCAGGACAAATACCTAATGTATGCAGGGCTTAAAACCTAGACGATGGGTAGACAGGTGCAGCAAACCACCATGGTACATGTATACCTATGTAACAAACCTGCACATTCTGCACATGTATCTCGGAACTTAAAGTAAAAAAAAAAAAAAAAAAGAAGAAGAAGAAGAAACAGACATCATTCCTTCAAAGTCCCTTTGCATCAGCAAACTGCTGAGAGGCTAAGAAGCCCTGCTAATAAGCACACAATTTCAGAAAAAATGTATTATTACCAAACTGCCCTTATGAATCAGACATTATCCTCAGTACTGCTCAAAGGACAAGAGATAAGAACACTCAGCGATATTTGGAAAACAAAATAATTCTCAGGTTGCCTGTACAAATAAGGAACAGCATTTCTATCTCTAAATATACCAAATATAATCACCTTTGGGCAAGCTGATTTATACAAAATGGACTTTTTTATATTTCAAAATTAACGGTAACTTTAGAAGTATAATGGAAATAGAATTGAAACTGCATAAATTTCCATCCTCTGCTCCCAAACATCTGACTTTTTTCTTTTCAACTTTTCCATCCAGCTTTTTTCCAGTTTTAAAATTCCCAGAAGTTCACATCTTGAAATACAATAGTCCTCCCTTTTCTGCAGTTTCGTTTTTTGCAGTTTCAGTTACCCTCAGTCAATGGACTTCTGAAAATATTAATGGAAAATTCCAAAAATAAACCATTCATAAGTTCTGAATCGTGGTCCAATTCTGAGCGGTGTGATGAAATCTCGTGTCGTCCTGCTCTGTCCTGCCCAGGATATGAATCTTCCCTTTGTCCAGCATACACACACTGTCTACACTATCTGCCTATTAGTCACTTAGGAACGGTCTCAGTTATCAGATCAACTGCCTCTGTCTTGCAATGTTTGTGTTTCAGTCACCAATTTTATTTAATAATGGCCCCAAAGCACAAGAAGAGTGATGCTGGTAATTCAGGTATGCCAAAGAGAAGCTGTAAAGTGCTTCCTTTAAGTGAAAAGGTGAAAGTTCTCGACTTAGTAAGGAAAGCAAAAAAAAACTTATGCTGAGGTTGCTAAGATGTACAGTAAGAATAAATTTTCTATCTGTGAAATTGTGAAGAAGGAAAAAGAATTTGTGCTAGTTTTGCTGTCACACCTCAAACTGCAAAAGTTACAGCCAGAGTGTGTGATAAGTGCTTAGTTAGGATGGAAAGGCATTAAATTTGTAGGTGGAACACATGGACAGAAATAGGTTCCAGTTGACAGCAATTTGGTACTATATTCGGTTTCAGGCATCCACTGGGGGTCTTGAAATGTACCCCCCGAAGATAAGGGGAGACTACTATAGAATATATTAATCAGAATTCCTAACCCCTAGAGACTTTAGAATATAGAAGAACAACAATCTAAACTGATTAGCTAAAATCAATAGTAAGAAACCACTTTCAAAGAAAATAGCAAACTTCTATGACCGTGCCTGCCTTCTTCCCCACAGTTATGCAGTTAGACTATGAAGTCAAACAGTCATGATGCTGGTGACAGGCCGCCACTCAGACTTCCCTTAGACGTGATGCCTGCATTCGTGGAGCACCCACTATGTGTTAGAGCCTGCACTGGTGCTTTCTGTTTGTCATTTAATCCACACTGCATCGGGTAGCTACTTATACCCATTTTCCAGATGAGGAAATTGAGGTTCAAGATGACAAGCCAGGTAATGAGAACTAGCATGCAAATCAGGCTCTAACTGGCTCCCTAAATCTCTTTCCAACTGACCTCTGCTATGTCCCCAAAATAGCAGAATAGACCTGTTGATGAAGAATACATAAGTTACAATTGCTTATGGTTCCCTCTCCACCCTTTCAAAAGTTATAATATCAGTATTATTGTGGTAGCAGAACTTTTGATACACAAATCCCAAATCAATTATACATCTGAAGTGTTGAAGGACCACCCAAATCTAGACTACAGCAATGACCACTGTGTTCTCACTTCTAAAATTCCTAGCCAGTGACCTCCTCAACAATCACATTTTTCACTGATTGGGGCCATGGAACAAGATATTTATATTTAATAGATACCCGCTGCCTATCACATGCTCTGTTTTGTAGTAAGCACTCATTCAACTAACTGATTTATTCATTTACCCAAAAAGAAAGCATTAGACACCTACAATACTCAAGGTTGCAGGGAATACAAGACTTGAGCACATCAAAAACCTACTATTGAGCAGGAGAGAAGAGTGTGCACCTAAAGAGCTATAAAATTACAATTATTTTATAATTATAAAAGTTGGAAGCCATAAATGCCACAGAAGAAAGTAAGAAATGGAATGTAAGAATTACTAAGAGGGGCTGGGTGCAGTGGCTCACGCCTGTAATTGCAGCACTTTGGGAGGCCGAGGCAGGCAGATCACCTGAGGTTAGGAGTTCGAGACCAACCTGACCAACATGGAGAAACCCCATCTCTACTAAAAATACAAAATCAGCCGGGCGTGGTGGTGCATGCCTGTAATCCCAGCTACTCAGGAGGCTGAGGCAGGAGAATCGCTTGAATCATGGAAGCAGAGGTTGCAGTGAGCCGAGATCGCACCATCACACTCCAGCCTAGGCAACAAGAGCAAAACTCCATCTCAAAAAAAAAGAATTTCTAAGGAGGGGGAAATTTATTCCAGGGGAAGCATCATGGAATGCTGCATGGAATAATTTCCACCCAGGCCGGTTTGCAGGTTGGGTATGATGCAGACCTCTATTCCAAATGAAACGCTGAGCTAAATGGAGGCAGGAAAGCAAATGGTCATGGAGAGGAGGATATAAGGGTGGGAAAAGCTTTAAGTGCCAGACTATAGAACTTGGACTTAACTTGATACACAAGGAGAAGCCAACATCATCCGTTTTTGAGCAAGGGAGTGACATGAGATGAGTAATGCTTCAGGTAGGTTAACCTGGCAGCCCTATGTAGAAAGAGACTGGAAAAGAAAAGTAATAAGAAAATCCAATTTGGAAGCTATTGGAAATTTTTAGGCATCGATTTGGGAATCAAAGAGTTGGGTCTATCTTCACTAATTCCAAAATATATTCTTCTTCTAATAAGAAATATTATGAAGGGCTGGGCAAACTTAAAGTAAATAAATCTATTTAGTCTCTGACTATTTGCTGAAGGCAGAGACAACTCAAGTCATCAATCTCTGGCTTTGGAAAACAGCAGATGGTATTTTTGGCAGCAGATCCACTGTCCTAGTTATATGTTTTGCTAAGGCTAATGCTGTACTTTGTTTGCATTTCTTCTGCCTGCACCATTGGAGCAAGGGGCAAGCAATCCTAAAATGTAACAAGCAATACAGAGAGCTACCCTGGGCTTCAAATTTTAACACTCAGATACTCCAGACACAAACACAATAAAGTAGGTTATATTCTTCAATCCCTTATTCTGATAGTATTTTTTGAGGCCTGAGCACTTTGTCAATAATTCTGACCAGTTTCCTTCAAATCTTCAAAACCCCAAAGACAACAAGCAAGATAAAAGCAAGGAGTAGAATCCGATCATGAGTGGCTATGTATACAAAGCTGGAGAATTCCTGATACTGGTTACAGATTTCTGGAAAACTTCTTCGTAAGAAAAATAAAACAATTTTTTTGAAAACTGTGTTATTTGTAGACCTGCCTTTTTGATGTGCTCCTTTCCATAATATGAATAATGGAAAAAAAATGTTGCAGGAAATGAAGTGACTCATAGTATTTTCTGCATGGATTAAATTTCTGCAACTTTCAGTAAGCAAATCAGCAACAGAACGAATGGCATTTGCATTTCAGCAACACCCAGTCCACTTATAAGGGTGCATGACAGTGATTATAGTGGAGGTGGGAAACCCATTCTTTCCTAAAGAGTCTAATTTTATCTTCCCAATTCCACTTTACATCTTTCAGCATAAAGCTCTGGCTGGGGGGAAATCCATTTCTATTTCTATTCTGATAGAAACTAATTTTTCAGGTATGTAAGTGAAAAATAATACAGGACTGTCTTCTCCAATGCTATTCTTAGCCTTTTGTAAATCCAGGTGACCAGGATAGCCAACCAGATCCTGCAAAGGGAGTTCATCAAAGCCCTGCCTATGATGACTGCTCCCAGACCAGGGGGTCTAAACTATGGTTCGGAAGCATTTGATTTAATACAATTAAAAGGTCTGTCTCAGAGCAAAAAAGGGAGTTTCCTGGGAAGCACTGCCAAGATAAGGAAATTAACTCTTCAGGAAAGTTCTAGGAAGAGAAAGGTAGAAGTAGCCACAGATATGAGTTGGGGAAAGAATGGACATTTCAGCAGTATGAAATCCATTTCACTGGATACCAGGAAGCCAGGATAAAAGTGAAGGTGTGTACTTACTTGGGCTTTGATCTCAGAGTGTTGGAGAAGAGAGAAAAAAATACAAAGGAGGGAGATATCTAGCCGTGTCTCCATGTGGAGACAAAGGAAGGTAAGAGAATGGTCAATTAAAGGGAATAAAAAGACGATATATATTATTTTCATAACCAAAGCTGTAGGAGACTGCTATAATCTCCACAGTTGTAATGCTGCTGTAAAAACATGTTTTTAAAAATAAGGCCTCAGTGGAAATCGAAATCCAAGCTGGAAAGCCTACAAGGAAAACAAGGCAGTACTTCTTCCCTGAACAGCACAGTTTCCTGTGAATACACAGTGAATAAGAGCGGATTCATTTCTTAAGAAGACAAAACAAAGACCTCAGTTCTCTTGAATATGCTTATTAATATTTAGCCAGTTAAACATGGGCCTTTCCCAGTTGCAACTTGCCAGCCCATAAATATTTACTAGGAATTGACACAGGCACATACAGAGACAGATAAAAAATATATATATTCATTCTTTCTCACCCCATAGGACTGGAACACCCATAGAATTGCCTGTGTATCGACAAACCCAATCTTGCAATAGGAGCATTTAAAGCTACGTTTCTTGACCCCAACAAACTCCTGGGAGAAAGGATCCCTCTCCCCAGATTCTAAATTCCTCCTTATATTTTCTCAAGCCTTGAAGAGGTCCCAACACCAAATAGGAATGCTACCGTCTTCCATGAACCCTGGAGTTGGGATGGAGGAGGCTTTCCTTGAGGTACAACTGCACTCTCATCAAAGCACAATCTGTATCTAATCCACATTTTCAGGCCTCAGGTACACATTCAAATGGCTTTTTGAAAAAATATAGGATTTTACCCAATTTGTTTACCCATTCTGCCTGGTTTGCATCCCCAAGTGTTCTTTACAAATGACAAATAATATGCCCTCCTCACATAAAAATGGCCCTAATGATAACTACCGTTTATTGGGTATTCTCCATGTGCCAGAGTCTTTACAAGCATCTAATATTTATAACAACTTTAATCAAAAGACTCATTTGCTCCCTTCCACAAAGGAGAAGAGGCCACTCAGGTAGGCTGAACAGTCCACCAGAGGTCACGTGGAGTAAACTGAGGGTCTGGGATTTCTACAAGGGTTGGGTCTGCCCAAACTTTATTTCATCTTCACTCAATTCTTTTATCTGGCCACAAAAACATAGCCATGGAAAAATCCAACCATCTCACACCCGCTTCCCAGCACCTGAACTACAAGCTTACATTGCAGCCTATCGGATTCTCCTGCCAGTTTCCCCTCAGAAAGAAAATTTACGAGGACTGTGCTAAAATCACTGGCCTGCAGAGGCTGCAAAGTGACTTCTAGTTTTAAAAACTAACAAGAGTCTCCCCCAGAGCTGATTATTAGGGCTGATGCAGCTCATAAAATGGACCATAAAATCATTTCTGTTCTAACAGTTTTGTGTTTTCCTTTTCCAGAGTGCTGGCTGAGGAGGACTGCTGAAGAAATGCCTTCCCAAGCCGCCGGTCCTTCCACACTCAGGCAAGCCTCAGGACTGCCTTCGCCTCTTCCCTCCCTCACCTTTATCAGATTCTCTCCAGTATGCACAAAGGAAACATGATTAACCAGCCTCCCTACCAGAGGGTGATCTCAGATGGGTCCCAGAAGCAGGTTCTAATTTACTTAAGTGATGAGTCTCTCCAGTTACTCAATCCTACAATACCGGCCAGTAGATATAATTGCAAAGCAGGTAGGCTAGACTCACCAACCTGCCAATTCAGTGCCAACAAACGTTGCAAATTACAGGGTATAAATTTAGCAGGGTGGGTCTTGACACACATTCCTGCGAATTACACCTTCTCTCACTAGTAGAAAGTGCATTAATTACTTCGGGTGCATGTACGACTTCCACTTACTCGGAGCTTTCTGGAAAGCTATGAGCAACTCAGAGTAATCCATGAAGATTAAAGTATAAATAAATAATGACTGCTGGAGGAGGTGGGATTTTTCCAAAGCTCTTGGAATCAGAATTGTTAACTTTCTCCCCCACAGACTGAGAGAGTCACTGAGGCCCACTGTGTGGGGTTGGGGACAGAGTAACCCAGGTCAAGGCACAAATATGGGACCAGTAGGGCTGAACCTTGAGCAGGATGGTGGCAATGGAGCAGCCATTTCCTCCCTCTTGGGCTAAAAGTGCGACTTCCCCTGCAAGAAGGGGAATAGTCGATATCTGGAGCAAGGCAGATGCAGCCAGAAGTAAGGTCTGAATCCACGGGCTTGAGCCCATAAGGCAATTTCACCCTGTGTGATAACAGTGGAGCACTATTTATGCACCAGGCACTGAGCTAAATATCTACATCCTGCATTGTCATGGGATTGTTCACCACCACCATGTGATGGAGGAAGGAACCAGTGCTAAGTTTACAGAGCAGAAAACTAAGGCTCAGAGAGTTCAAAAACTTGCCCAAGGAAACATAATCAGACAGTCATGGAACCCAGGTCTGTATGACTCTAAAACCCACACTCTTAAACACTAGGAACTGCAGCAGCTATGGAGAGGCAGCGAGCCCAAGGTGCCCAGTCTGGGATTCGGGGAGGGTGAACCACCATCGCACATCCATTCAGTAACTCCTACTTCGTATGTGCCTGGCACACAGCTCAGCGCTTTCACTAAACCTGTTCCATTTAATTCTCAGAACAACTCTGGGAGGCATCTCATCCCCTTGACTGCACCCTTAAGGAAACCAAGGCTGGGAAAAGTCAAGAGCATCCAGCTAATGAGTAGAAAAGCCAACATTTTAATTCATCCATATGCTTCCTAAAGTCATGGCTTTTCCCCTAATCTGTGAATTAATTGTAACTCTGGTAACTATGGTGCCCACATAATTTAGGGAGAAAAGAAGGATTAAACAGAATCAACTGCTGGGGCTAGAGGAAAACACTCAGTGATGCTACCCACCATTGAGGTCTCTGAGCCCATATTTCCTGTGGGATGAGGAATGAGTGGGCATCTATAGTGGGCAAGGGCGCAGTTTTTGTTGAAGTTGCTCAACATCTTAGATATGGTTTGGATTTGTGTCCCTGTACAAATCTCATGTCGAATTGGAGGAGGGGCCTAGTAGGAGGTGACTGAATCATGGGGGTGGATTTCCCCCTTGCTGCTCTCGTGATAGCAAGTTCTCAAGAGATCTGATGCTTTAAACATGTGTGGCATTTCCCCCTTTGCGCTCTCTCTCTCCTGCCACCATGTGAAGCAGGTCCTTGCTTTCCCTTCACCTTCTGCCATGATTTTAAGTTGCCTGAGGCCTCCTAGTCATGCTTCCTGTTAAGCTTGCAGAGTTGAGAGTAAATTAGCCCTTTTTTCTTCAGAAATTACCCAGTCTAAGGCAGTTCTTTATAGGAGTGTGAAAACGAACTAATACAGAAAATGGGTACCAGGAGTGGGGCACTGCTGTAAAGATACCAGAAAATGTGAAAGTGACTTTCGAACTGGGTAATGGGCAGAGGTTGGAACAGTTTGGAGAGCTCAGAAGAAGGCAGGAAGATGTGGGAAAGTTTGGAACTTCCTAGAGACTTGTTGAATGTTCTTGACCAAAATGCTGATCGTGACATGGACAATGAAGTCCGGGCTGAGGTGGTCTCAGATGGAGATGAGGAACTTATCGGGAACGGGAGTAAAGGTCACTCTTGCTATGCTTTAGCAAAGAGACTGGTGGCATTCTGCCCCTGCCCTAGAGATCTGTGGAACTTTGAACTTGAGAGAGATGATTTAGGGTATCTCACAGAAGAAATTTCTAAGCAGCAAAGCATTCATGACCTGGCTGTTTCTAAAAGTGTATGCTCATATGCATGAACAAAGAGATTATCTGAAATTGGAACTTATATTTAAAAGGGAAGCAGAGCATAAAAGTTTGGAAAATGTGCAGCCCGGCCATGTGGTAGAAAAGAAAACCCTATTTTCTGGAAAGAAATTCAACCCTGCTGCAGAAGTTTGCATAAGTAAAATGGAGCTGAATGTTAATAGCCAAGACAACAGGAGAAATGTCTCCAGGGCATTTCAGAGAACTTCACAGCAGCCCCTCCCATCACAGGCCAGGAGGGAAAAATGGTTTTGTGAGCGGGGCCCAGGACCCAGTTGCTCTCTGCAGCCTTGGGACATGGTGCCCTGTGTCCTAGCCACTCCAGCTCCAGCTAAAAGGGGCCAAGGAACAGCTCAAGCTGTGGTGTCAGAGGGTGCAAGCCTCAAGCCTTGCCAACTTTCACCTGGTGTTGGACCTGTGGGTGCGCAGAAGGCAAGAGTTGGGGTTTGGGAACCTCTCTCTAGATTTCAGAGGATGTATGGAAACTCCTGGATGTCCAGGCAGAAGTCTGCTGCAGGGGCAGAGCCCTCATGCAGAACCTCTACTAGGGCAATGTAGAGGGGAAATGTGGGGTTGGAGCCCCTATACGCAGTAACCACTGGGGCACTGCCTAGTAGAGCTGTGAGAAGGGGGTCACCATTATTCAGACCCCAGAATGTAGATCCACTGATTGCTTGCACTATGCACCTGGAAAAGCCACAGGCACTCAATGCCAGCCTGTGAAAGCTGCCATGGGGGCTGTACCCTGCAGACTCACAGAAGCAGAGATGCCCAAGGCCTTGAGAGCCCACCTTTTGCATCGGTGTGCCCTGGATGTGAGACATGGAGTCAAAGGGGATCATTTTGGAGCTTTAAGATTTAATGACTGCCCTGCTGGGTTTCAGACTTGTGTGGGGACTACAGCCCCATTTTTTCAGCCAGTTTCCCCCACTTGAAACAAAAGCATTCACCCAATACCTGTATCCCCATTGTATCTTGGAAGTAATTAACTTGATTTTGATTTTACAGGCTCATAGGCAGAAGGGATTTACTTTATCTCAGATAAGACTTTGAACTGTGAACTTCTGAGTTAATGCTGAAATAAGACTAGGGGACTGTTGAGAAGAGATAATTGTATTTTGCAATGTGAAAAGGACATGATATTTGGGAGGGGTCACGGGTGCAATAATTTGGTTTGGATGTGTGCCCCCACCCAAGTCTCATGTCATATTGGAGGAGAGGCCTGGTGGGAAGTGACTGGATCATGGGGCAGATTTCCCCTTTGCTGTTCTTGTGATAGTGAGTTCTCATGAGATCTGATGGTTTAAAAGTGTGTGGCACTTCCCCCTTCACTCTCTCTCTCTCCCTCCTGCCACCATGTGAATAAGGTGCTTGCTTCCCCTTCGCCTTCCACCATGATTGTAAGCTTCCTGAGGCCTCCCAGCCATGCTTTCTGTTAAACCTATGGAACTGTGAGTCAACTAAACCTCTTTTCTTCATAAATTACCCAGTCTCAGGTGGTTCTTTATAGCAATGTGAAAACAGACTAATACAACATCCATTCTCCTTCTACTTTATTTGAATTATCACTTTCTCAGTGGCTATAATGTAGTAGGACCATAGGCAGAGGTTCTACCCTTTCTAGCCAAAGGGAGATCATGTAATCTAAACTGAACTAACATGATGCTCCGTCCCTGGAGAGTGACTCTTTAGAACAGGGACAAAAGCATTCCAACCCTTCCAAGAGACAGGATGTGACAGGGCTCATTTTTGCTGTAAGACCCTATCAACATTCTCTCACTTTCCCTCCAAGTCCACTCAGCTTGGAAGCTCACAGGCCTCCTGACTGAAAGGACTCAGGCTTCAACAGGAAAGGCTGAGAAAATACAGTTAATATGGAAGAAAAGCAACACACCCCATTCACAGTGGCAAAATCTGTGTGTAGTCTCTACTGAAACAGAAAAGGGTATTAGAACAGAACCTGGCAGCTTCCAGATGTGACACACACTCACTCTAATAGGAGATACTTCCTGCACCAGCCAGGCCAGGTAAGATCAGGCTTGGCCATTAGAAGAGTGACCTGTCACAGCCAGATCACCCTCTCATCACCTCTGATATTGATAGGGCATTTTCTCTTTATCAACAGCATTTGGTGGCTTAATTAAACTTGGAATTCTTGAGCACTCAAAGTTATGACCTCAATCCTGACTTCAGGAAATTGCACATTCTTTGTCTTAATTGGAAATGTGTACGGTTTTCCCTAACAAAATGTGATGATAACGTAATAACACATGCAAGGTTACTCTATATGCCAGAAAGCTAAGGGATAAAATGGGCACTGTTGTACGGGAAATAGCTGTTCTTACATATTCCATTTGTAGGATGCCTGTGAGCTTCTATGGCATAAATGCCACCTTATTATTTAGGCAGTCCATCTCTAATTCTTTTCTGCTGGAAAGTGGGAAGCAATGTGGTAGGTGTGCCAAAGGGGCCCTTCTCCAGTGAAGCAAGCCAGGCTAAAATCATTTTTGCAAGCTATTTATCAGGAATAACATTTCTGACTTCCTCTGACCTTGTCCAGTTCGATGACACTCACTGTCCTAAAGCCAAGTGAGGTTCCAGTGGACCCTCCCCAGTCCAGGAGGGGCCTGATGAAGACCTAGTGTGACCCTGGGTGGCTGGTAAGATAAGCCAGAGTTAGAAAAAGCACCGGGAGATGATGTTAGCTGAGGGTATCAATGGGGCCTTTGAGATGATCGCATGTGCTCCTCTCCAGGCAGGACAGTCACAGGAACAGAATCATGCAACACCAGCTCTGACTCTAGTCGTTGAAGGGATGATGAGGACGACACAGGAAGGAGTGACAACACATGCACAAAGCAGTGAGCTCCAGGCTCCTGACCTACGGGGCCAGTGCCATGCAGCTGTCTCTGCTGCAAGCCATTCAACTCTGGAGGAACAAAGGGATGTGGAATTTCTGGGGATTTTTCTGATCAACAGGAATGACTGTAAAGTGTATGCTAGTAATAGCTACAAACCTGTCATTCACAGTGATGTTTGTAACAACAAAAACCTGGAAACAACACAAAGCCCAAAAGCAGGGAGTAGTTAAATAACTTATGGAACATCTACTGGATTCAATTCAATACAGCAATTAAAACTGGTTTAGAAGAAATGCGAAAGCAACCCCCCTAGACGAGGAGCCCCAGCCAAAGGGGCCCTTTGTGTTTTGTAAATGTTAGTTAATATTAGAACAGAGCTGCTAACTGGGTCTCAAGTAACCTAAAAGCCTATTGTTTTCAACAACATAGACGACAAAAAATAAAGCTAATAATTTTAAAACTATACTAACCAAAAGAGTTGGGGTAAAAAAGTCTGAGTGAAAACCAAGTTAGAAATGCTTTTAATGAATAGAAAAATGTCCGCTGTGTATAAAATTTAAAAAGAACGTTACAAATTATATGCACACACACACACACACACACACACACACACGTATACAATATAACTGAAAGAATACTATGCCAACATTTTCTGAATGATAGGATTACTGGTGATTTTTATTTTCTTCTTTCCAACTGTATTTTCTAAAACAAAGAACAATAAAAACAGCAACAAAAGCCCTTTTTTATTTTTTACAATTGTAGGGGAGGTTAAAGACCACCACAGAAACAAACTGCCAAACAGTAAGTCAAAGTAGGTTGAGCTTTGATTCTGAAGCAACCATTTCACCCAAATTATTAGATTAAAAGATTTTTTTTATAAAGAAACTACTCAGGTAAACATACATGGAGCTCAATAAAGAATTCCTCTACAGAATCTTTCTGTAATAAGTGTCATCCTAGTTTGTACTTTGGAAATATAATAGATATTTTACATATCAAGAATACAGACTTGGGGGAGCAGGGAGGGATAGCATTAGGAGATATACCTAATGTTAAATGACGAGTTAATGGGTGCGGCACACCAACGTGGCACATGTATACATATGTAACTAACCTGCACGCTGTGCACATGTACCCTAAAACTTAAAAGTATAATAAAAACAAAAACAGAATACAGACTTACAACTGACAAGCCAGACTCTAGGAAATGACCACCTTCTCCTTGGAGTCATTTTTTTCTCCAAGCTCTCTTTCTGGCTGTCATCTATTTTTCCAGGCACTTTCCTGCGAAAGAAAGTACCACTGAATAGAGAGAACACACAATCCTCAAGGTATGGGTAAACCAGTTCTACCACTTCAACAGCCAACACTCCTTGAGTGTGAAGGACTCAGTGCTAGGGACTCCTGCAGAATCTAACCACACATCGCCCATCCTTCCCACGTGTCTCTGCTTCCCTGGGGACCCTCTGAAGCATCCCCTACCCGCCCACCTCTGGCTCTCAACCCACTCTGCTGGAACCACTACAGCAGCCTCCTATCCAGCCTCCTGGCCCCCAAGCTCCTTCCCTCTCCAGCCCTTTTCACACCGAGGATGGGTCATGTCACCATCTCCATGTCATGCGTCCCAGCTTGAAGACTCATGGCCTGCATGACCAAGGTTCCACCTACCTTCCTACTTTCATCATCCAGGATATTTCCTCCCAACAAACTAAGTTCCAGACACCCCAAACAACCTCCCATTCTCTAGACATACCGTTTAACAGCATTAAATATTTCACACGTATAAAGAAATATAGTTAACATAATAAATGCTCATGGAACCAGACCCCAAATTCATAAATTTTAGTATTCTGCCATCATTTCCTATCTTTTTTAAGTAATAAAATATTACTGAGATAGATGGTTGAAAAGACCCTCTCACCCATCTTCCTTTCTCTTTGTTCCTTTCCCATTTTAACCACAATCCCAGTGTGTATCTGCTTTACAACTCATTTTCTACTTTTACCACATACATTTCAACTGTGTGTGTATGTGTGTACAGACATAAAACACTATACATGGTGTGTATTTATATTATATATGTTATATATTATATATACATATATTACACTATATAGTATATAGCATGTATACATATATTACACATATATACAAAAATATACGCTATATAATATGTACATACACACATACACAGAGTTATGTGTGCTTTTAAAATAAACTCAAGTGGCATTATACCATATAGATCCTTCCTTTTACCTACTCTAAGTCTCCTTAGAGATTTATCTGCATCGATGTGTGAGGATCTAGCCTATTCATTTTCGTTGCTGGATAGCATTCCACTTCATAGTAGTACCGTAATTTATTTACCCAGTCCCCTGAGATGAGCAATGAGGCCATTTCCAATGTTTACCACTGCAGACAGACCTGCAATGAGCATCCTTGTACATGTCTCCATGGGCACAGGCAGAGACCTTCTCTGAGCAATAATGTTGCATCCACAGGATGCAAGGATCACCCTGCCTGGATATTACTAGGCCTGGGGCCCTCATGAGTGGGTCACCATCATCCCTTGGGGAGGACCCTGCCATGGCTGACAGCACCACAGGGGGCCTTTGATCCAACAGGAGATTTCCAGGAGGCCAGTGACACACGTGGAGGTCCAGAAAAGACAAAGAGGTGATACACCCCTCCCTTTGGGTCTTCAGAATTAGTGCACTTTGGGTTAGCCAAAGTTGCTGAATGGAAGAGCGTGAGGGAGACTTGGGATTGGGCAGGTCATGGACATGAAGCCTGGAGAACGGTAGTGGGTAGGATGAGAACGCAGCCGCCTCCAATGAGAAGCCAAGAACACCAAGAAGGAGTGAATCTGCAGGCAGCAGGAGAGATGAGGAGGGGCAGGCTCGGTTCTGGAGAGACTTGTGGCTGCAGCCAGGCCCCTGGAGCAGTCCTGCTTTAAACGCTGTTTCTCCGGGTAATCTGGCTGACTCTCAACAGAGAGGACATTCTTCAAGGATCAGTAATGCCACCACTACCATGAGGCTACTCCAGTCCAACCAACTGAAGGAACCTCTGCATCCTCAGGGTTGCAGAACTTTCCTGCACCTCTTTTATAACATACATTCAGTTCTAGGCTGCACCCAGTTAACTGATTGTAAGTCTGTTCTCTACGCAGATCATAAAGGCCCCATGAACACACACATTCTGCCACTAACCTGTCTCCCGTGCAATACCAAGCACAGGGCTTTTTGCACACAGTAGGTGCCCAATCGATGTTTCGTGACTGAATAAAAGCTGTGAGCTCCTTAAAAGCAGAGCCCATGTCCTCTTCATTGTTATCATA